>NC_073406.1:767500-1101056 GCF_028641065.1 Leucoraja erinaceus | reverse complement strand
TGCTGTACATCAATAGCATTGACAAAAGTTACTACCCCAAAAATACAATCCAAAGAATGTGGAAAAGACAGGTAATAAGAACATCAAACCACAAACGAATCGAAGCCTCAGGCATGTCAAAAGCCGGAGCACAAATGCGTTTTAAACACTGGATTTGAAGCTGGACATGAGGGGCCTTCTTATGTGCAACTGCATTGTGTTCCGAGTGCCGCAGCAACCAGAAGTCTCTATCTCCCCTCTGATCCTCCGACTGAACCGGCGTTACCCCATCCCGAGCAGCTGACCACTGACCTTAGGGCCTGGCATGATCTTATGGGGTGGGAGTCAGTCAGTCGAGGTGATTCGGGCGAGCCCATGCAAGATTTACAAACACATAAAACAACTATGGACCATTTGCACTCATACCACGCCAATCACCTACATACCTGTAATCGTCTTTGATTGACGTTGGAACCGAGATCTCGGATAAAAACACCATCACGGGGGAACTTACAAACTGCGTACAGACTACACCGGTATTCGGGATTGACCATGGCTCCGGCTGAGCGCTTGTAAGGCAACACTCTACCGCTGTGCCACTTTGCCACCTGGTAGAGAGCGTACGTCGCGCCTTGCCCCTTGCTAGGGCTTGATCTACGGTTCGAAGTCATGATGCGTTGTCTTCAGTCCAACGGTTGCCCGGGTGTAGAGTGCTGCCTCCCAGCTCAAGATCCGGTCCTTCCTGAAACGGTGCTGTCTGTACGAGTTTGTACTGTTCGCCCTGTGGGTATTATTCGCCTGGGTGCTTCCAGTTGTCCTCCCCCATCCAGGATTGGAATGGTTTTTGTGGGTTCGTGGGTTCTGTACATTCTCCACATGGTAGGCTAATAACTAGTGTAATCGTCCACCTGGCAAACTTGTCCCGATCGCAGTACCCAGATGCCCTGACTAGTGTTTCAAGAAGTAACTGCAGATGCGGCCAAAAATCGAAGGGAGACAAAAATAGCTGGAGAAACTCAGCGGTGCGAGCAGCATCTATGGAGCGCGAGGAAATAGGCATGTTTGGGCCCAAACCCCTTCTTCAGAGCGCCCCATTTGAACGTTGTTGCCAGACACAACGTTTCACAAAGACGTTTCCTATTCCCTTCGCTCCAATAGATGCTAGCCGCCACCCGCTGAGTTTCCCTTGCCAGCATTTTTTTTATCTCTGCCCAGACTAATTCCTCTTGCATTTGACCCTGTTATAAGAGACTCCCAACAATAGACAGGCAACGTGATTTTAGACCTAACCCGTCATATACGTTCTCCTAGACAAGCCACGTTAATTACTGGAACCATTTTGGGATCATGGCTGACAGTAGCTGAGATTATCTGCATCAACCCACTCTTGGGGCGAACAATCTACCTCATTTTTGAAATCACTCAGCTGATCATCTGCCCGTGTGTCATGTCCTGTCTGTATCTCTCCCGGCCTGTTTCCTGAGTAGAAAACCCTGCCTGGATAATTTCTTAATTAGTTGTAGACTTGACATTGTCTCCCATCTTGTCAGTTTGAAAGGTCACCTCCAGTTACTGCAATGCCTAACCCTACTGGCTTTTACAAGCCCAGGCTTTGCCACTGTATCAAGACGGCTCTCTTCAATCAAATTAAATTGCAAACGATTTTTAGACACTACTCTGATCATTAGGTTGGAAAGAGGTCCTCCATACATCACGGTTTGAATGTTGTCCGTCGGGCAAAAAGGAAAAGGAAGAGCTGCAGGACGCTGGTTCTTTAACCCGAAGATAGACACACATGTGACCAGCAGTATCTTTGTAAGAGAAGACTGGCTGACGTTTCGGTGTCGAGAGTCCTTAAGGGCCGTGTCCCACTGACGCGTACTTTTTTCGAGCGTTTGAAAATTCATCGGTGAGCACAAGACGCTGTGACTCTTTGGGTGATCTAGGAGGCTACTAACAGACCATAGGGCGATTGGTCCGGCGGGGTACGATGAAGCCTTGTAGTGGATGTGCGTATTCACCCCAAAGAGTCCGTGACCTGTTCTTCTGCGCCTAGCTGGATTATTCAACAGTGTTGACAATTTTTCGCAATACATGTAACGACCTATGACGGTGGCCGACCGTGCAGCCAACAAGTCAGTGTAATTTGCATGACCTTTAGATATTTTTCTACACGCTAGGTCGCCATTATTCAATGTCATTCTTCTGTCTTCCTTTAAATATATCTCCTTTTTTCCCCTTTTGATTGTGTTCCCCTGAAACAAGATGACATGACTCAGAAGTAAGGCCAAGTTAGGGTTAGCATGATGGGGAACTTCTTTACCGAGAGTGGTAGCGGTTTGAATGAGCTTTCCATGAAGTTGGTGGAGGCAGGTTCGTTGGTACTAATTTAAAATAAATGGATAGGCATAGGATGAAAGGCATAGGAGGTTTTTAGTATGTGAGCATGTGGGACTAAGGGAAAACAATGTTCCAGCGAACCTGTAGGCCGAGATGCCTTTTCCGTGCTGAATGTGTTTATAGTTTTCTGGATGAGTGAGTTTTCTTTATTTTGTTTATTTAGAGATACGGGCCTAGAGCGCCCTTTGGCCCCCCACGCTCCCCGCAACACTTAGACTATCCTACACACCGGGACAATTTTACATTTATAACTCAACATTACCCTACAAACCGGTCGTGTTGGAGTTGGGAGGAAACCCAAGAGCTCGGAGAAACCCACGCAGTTCCGGGGATCGTACAAACTCCTAAGGGCACACCCGTGGTCAGTCGGAACCGGGCGGTCTCTGCGCTCGTGAGGCCCAGCACCTCTCACCCCGCTGTGCCCAGCGCCACGACCCCCTACTGATGTTTCCAGACCGCTTCTCTTGTGGCCTCTTGCAGTAGTTTAGGATTCAGCCACGGGATATCCCAGATGAACCATCCCCTCTAAGACAACTCACGTATTGTAATGATGAGGACTGTACCTCTTAGCAGAATTGACGCTCTTTCCTGCCGTCCCATGACTACTGAAGCCCCCATTATTGTGCTCCACTTTGCTCCTTATATTTATCATCATGCCTTCCCCTATCCTCCACAACACCTGCATTACCTAGCTCGCTGGGCTCCATTAGTCCTGGCAGGTGCAGAGGGGACTTTCCGTACTCTGTACCGCCGCACTTGTCATTGTATTGCATCCTGGGAAATGTCAGCCCTTTTACGTTCCCATTTTCAATTCCTCCTGTCCACGACAGTTATATCCTAATCACTCCTGTCATGGCTCCTTGCATTTTCTTCTCCGCCTGATCTTTATTGAACTCTCCCACCCGCCTAGAGTCCCGAATGTGTTTAAGAATGAACTGCAGTATGCGGGAAAATCGAAGGTAGACAAACAGTGCTGGAGAAACCTCCGCCGGTGTCAGCACACTATGAGACGAAGTATAATAGTCCACGTTCGGCCTAAACCCGGAGGGTTTCGCCCGAACGTTACCTATTCCTACAGTCGTAGATTGTTCAACTTTTGCATGGAGCGAAGGAAACGTTGCCGAGATTCCTTCGCTCCCGTAAGATGCTGCTGCACCCGCTGAGTGTACTCCAGCCTTTTTTGACTACCTAGCCTAATAATATTGATTTCTCTAACGATCAATTACCCTGGTATCTCCTCTCTCTCATCCCCCCCCCCCTGTCATTGGGACTAGTTCAAACTGTCGTCCCGGGGCCTTATGATCTGCACTCATATTTCACCTAGCCTGGTTCCTTTGCCTTCGGTACGTTTCTTGATATCTTTCATTCATTTTGTTCTATATCTCGACATCACCTTACTATATCCGCGTCTCCCTGCACCCTGACCTCTCGGTCTGAATAATTCCGACACGAAAGTCACCTATTCCTTTTCTCCATTGGCTCCACCTTCGCAAGGACATTATGTGCCATAGAGGGAGTGCAGGGAAGGTTCACCAACGATTCCTGGATGTCAAGGGACTTTCATTATGAAGAAGCCTTTGATAGACCTGCTTAAATACTCGCTAGAATTTTAGACGATCGAGGGGGGTGATCTTATAGAAACTACAAAACGTCTTAAGGGGGTTGGACAGGCTAGATGCAGGAAGATTGTTCCCGAGGTTGGGGCAGTCCAGGACAGAGGGGTCACAGCTTATAGGATAAGGGGAACATCCCTTTAAAAACCCGAGAGTGGAAGAAAACTTTTTTTTCACCCAGATAGTGGTGAATCTGTGGAACGTCTCTTCTTGCACAGAAGGGTAGGGGGGGGTCGCAGGTCAGGTTGGCTAATATTTGTAAGAGGGAGTTTAATATGCCGCTTGTGCTAAGGGAATCAGAGGGTATGGAAGAAGCAGGTATTGCAGAATCTGATTGGATTATCATCCATGATATTGACATGTGGGGCAGGGGTCGGGGCCGATGGCCTCTCCTGCCCCTGTTCGAGTTCTATGTGTTGCTATGCTGCCTTCCCGCTGAGTTACTCCCGCTTTTGCGCCAAGCTTAATTGTTCTCTCCTCAAAAGCAAATAACCAAGACCATCCTTTTAATACTAATTCTATCTCTCATGTTCCGTGGCTCAGTCGCGCTAGTTGTTTGATTCCGGTACAGCTGTGCGTCACATCCCTGGGCAAGCGAGAGGAAGATTCCTCCCTCAAACGTCCCTCTTGCTCACCAGGTTCACGGCTTCTTTGTTGTCTCAACATATGTCTCCATAACTCGAAAACTTGACTTTTGGAGCTTATGCTTAGTATTCCTTCTGTCACCTGCCTTCAATTAATCTATCCATATCATATATAAACTAGCACAAAATTCCAATAACCTCTGAACTGATTTATACCTCCACAGCTGAGGTTATATATTCTACCCCTGATAACTTTCTGGATACCGTAGCCATCAGTACAATGTTTTTGGTTCTATCTATATCTCTTCTTTTCTTGTTGGTCTTTGCGTGTGGCGTGCCCCAGCCTAAGTGTGTCGGCAACTTGTTCCTATTTGATTTTAAATTTTGATTGTGCACACCAGGTTTTCATTTCGTCGACAGGGCGGCCCATCGGGTAGGTGCAATCTCCCACCCCATTCTGTTGCTCCTCCTTGTGGGAATAGCTATATGCGAAGCAGGTGAGGACGATGGCTTGGACCTTAAGTGGAGTAACGATCACAGCGGGTTATGGCTGATGAAGTCTTTGCGGCCTGAAAAGGTCCTCCGTCGCCTTGGACTCCATGCCACTGGACCCTGGCCCCCAGATCGTCCAAGGTCCCCCCTTGGTGTGGCTGTCTGTGCCCATTCTCCCAACGTAACACAGTCCGCACATCTTCCGCCTGAGAGGACAGTCATACTGTTTCGAGTTCGATCGCCAATGATGATGATATTCTTGCTCCATCTATGGTCTGCCTTCACTGTGTTGTAGATGTACAAAGGGACAAGAATGCAACTCTTATAGAGAATAGCAGGGCAAGGAACTGAATGTATTTCAGACACGCTAAACTGCAGATGCTGAACTTGCGCAAACTTTTCTGTGGAAGGGTCCGGACCTGAAACACGCTTTAAGCCATTTCCTCCCTCCCCACGCTGCCTGCCCACTGGATTCCTTTGTTTTGCCTGATAATTTCCATCTTCCATGGTTCAGTGTGGACTGGATTTTTTGAACTCCGTTCTTGTGGTAGACCAAAAGCTGGAGTAACTCATTGGGACAGGCAGCACGATCTCTTGCGAAAGGAATGGGTGATGTTTCGTGCCGAGACCACTTCAGCATCCCCGAGATCGATGCCTGTCCGCTGAGTTACTCCAGCAGTTGTGTCTACCTTCGTTTGAAACCTGCGCCTTGCCGTTCCTTTTGCACTGGTCTTGTGATACTTGTATGATAATGAATAGACTGCCCTTGTTGCTATGTTCCCCCTCGATGATTTCTTGATTTACTCTTAGTTTTAAACTCTGTTGGGGAAGGGGCCCTTGCTGTAAGGTCGGTTGAAGATTGACAGCCACCTGCACTTCATACCTGCACGCTGCTCAGAACAACACTGCTGGTGAATACCCCTGGTACTGTGCTGTTTGATCGTGGTTTGATGCATGGAGTCTCCGTTTCTGCACTATGTACCAGCTTCTCAGCTGCTGTTTCCCTCTTGACTGAAACGCTTTCATTCTTAAGGTCTTGGCAGATCATTGTGCTTGTTAATTCAGCACACCCTAGATGGGAACTTCAGCAAGTCTCCGATGCTTGTGGTCTGTGACTGACTTCCCGTAAACCTCCCTTACCCGTTAGCATGTACCTCTGTCCTTGCCCGGTAGCTGAATTTCAATGTCGCCTTGAACACAGGGATTTAAGGGTGGTACGTTTGAAAACATTTCCGAGCCTTGCCCCGAGGTCTCCCACTTCCCCCCTCTCTAGCTCTCTCGTGCTTATGGGTGAAAGCACATGGGCCGTGGGTACCTAACTCTGACAACTTCGCCTCCTCTCCTGGCGAGGATTCCTGTCACACCAGCTCGCAGTGCTCCCCCGTGATTCCTCCTGTTTCTAACCCACTGGCCACACAGCCCATGGGTTTTCTCCAACCAGTCGGTTCCTCCGATTACATGTTACATTGCAGGCCGCGTGGCATCTCCCCGAATAACAATGATTTACTCTAACTACATATTCCGGGGAAATCGTGCCCCTTTGAAATTTCGTTTGCACACCTTGCCCTTCCATATCTCTCAGTGCCGCCCCCAGACGCTCATCTGAAGAAGGGGTCGCGACCGAAACCTCACCCAGTACTGCTCTCTCATAGATGCTGCCATGTCCACGGGTGACTCCCATTGTTTGTTGCGACTTGCTGTGGAAGGCTGTGAGACGTATGAATTCGCCACTTGTAGTCAGGTAATCCTGTCCGTACACCTGGTCCGACTCCCCGTCGAGTCTCCAGTCCACTCACAGCCGCGGACCGAAAGTAACCGGTTTAAAAAGCTGTGTATTGATATTTCCTCCGTTATTCTGTGAAAACGGGATATTGACCCAAAATGAATTGTCTCTCCTGACTCTAACTGTGATCTGCCCATACCCTGCGCCTTTCACTGGCAGGTTGCATGAGAACAGATAAGTATGTATTTCTCTATATTAATATCTATATTGTGTGTGTGCTTGTGTGGTTGTATAATATATTTGGGTGTACATGTGTCGTGTGAGGTGGTGGTGGCTGGCGTGACGTTGTGTTGTTGGATATAGTTAAGTGTATATATGTGTGTTTTTGTGTGTCGTATTGTGCTTGTGCGGTGTGTGGATACTATATGTGTGGTTGTGTCGTGCGCATGTGATCGTTGTGCGTGGCGCATCCGTTTGTGTAACTCTCCATATGTGTGAGTGGGTAATTATGTGTGTGCTGTGCGCTGCGGTGTGTGTATAATATATGTGTTGTTTTCGACCCATTCCTACACACACGACACAATATACTACACTTACCATACAGACGCACACCTAACAGATATAATACATATACATATTGCACGAGTACTGTTGTCTATACATTTATATTAATAGTGTATTATCACTATTCTTGCATTATGAGCCAATTTGAATTTGCCCTTGTAATACAACTCTAGCGTGTCTGATGACAGCCCCAAGCGCACACAACACAGAAGCTCTGTCTTTAATTTTAAAACCATGATGCTGCAACAGGGGGCCATCTCCGTGCTAGCTCCATGAAGGCCATTTCCATTAGTCTAACACCCCCTCCTTCCAAACGCACCAAGATCTCTTGGCCCGACTGTATCCATCTCCTTTTGGAAACTCCAAATAGAATCAGCTCAGGCAGCCATTTCAGACTTGAACATAACAGCTCAAGCGGCAATCATCTCCTCATTTTCCTCCTGTATTTATCCTGTTAACATTTGTGTCTTCTATAAATCCCACTCCGGCCGATGGAAAACAGCGTCTCCAGTAGGACCTCCAAACAAACCCTGGTTTTATTGAAGACCTCTCTCCTTAACGAACTCCACGCCAAAACATGCTTTGTCCAGCCTCTCCTGTTAGTTACGTTTTGCCCAGAGCAATACCGACCATGGAGCAAGTATGAGATGTTAGTTTAGTAAACTAGCTTTACAACATGGGACATAGCCTAACACAGTAACTGTCTACAACCAACGGTTCCCGGACTATCCGTTGACCCCATGCTCGGGTGATTCTCCAATCTAACACACCGACCTGTGCTCTCCTGGCAGGTGCTGCCTGTCCCGTTTAAATTACTCCATACTTTGGGCATCTGCAGCATGTAAACTCATACCTAGGCCCGGGTGGACTCTGTTATGTGTTTAAAAAGAACCTGCCGATGCGGGCAACAGTCGAAGGTAGACAAAATGCTGGAGAAACTCAGTGGTTCAAGCAAGCCTCTATGGAGCGAAGGAAATGGCAACTTTTTTCTGAGCCGAACCCCCTTCTTGCTCGTTCATATGGTCTATGTTCTTTCAACCACTCTGACAATCGCCACACCGCCCTCGTCTGGGCCGCAACCAGGAGCTACTTCCTGCCTCCTAAGTAACCACAAGTTATTTTGACGTTATTTTAACCTTCTTTGCTTTAACATCCCTTGACTCTGCCATACACTCAAAAACTTTACAATCGCATCAAAACCATATCTGAACGTAGGCCCTTTTTAGAAGCTTTAAGAAGGCTCAGTCATATGCAGGCTATGGATACGCGTGCGGGTAGGAGTCTTTATCTGGACTGTCATGATCAGCATGGGATTGTTTGGGCCGAAGGGCTGTTTCTTCTGTACTGTTGCTTGTCTTCTTCTTTGCTATTGAGGGATGCATCTTAGGTTCACCAGTTTTATCCCATGATGGCGGGACTGCCGTAGATGATGATGGTCACTGGGCTTGCATTTGTTGGAATAGTATGCGAATGGATCTTAGAGATGCAGCAAATTTCCCGGTTGGGGGAGGGCCGAACCAGGTCAAGTTTTCAGATAAGGGTCGCCATTTAGGGCTGGAGGAGAAAAACCCTTTTTCCCCCAGATAGTTTGTGAACCTGTGGTTCCTTCACAGAAGGCAGTGGAGGCCAATTCATCCACTGATTGTTTTCTTTTTTTTTCATTTATTTTTATTTTTTTTGTTTATTTTATTAAAGTCTACACACGCAAACCACTACAGTGGAACTAATTTAGGTGCCACACATGTAATACCGGAAGCCTTCTATAGTACACCTCTAGTTGCTCCACAACTCACACTGCTGACTCGGAGTCCCGACATAGCGCTCGGTCCCTTCCGTCCCCCTTTGTATATCATTCTGTATTTCCTGATTATTCAGTATCTTCCTCTCTTGCTATTGGTTCTTGTCTTTTCTCTTTATGTACAACTACGACGGTCGGACGCACTCATAACAACTCATGTCGTTCTACTGATACGTGTGTTGGTGCGATGACATAAGTGGCAATTGAATTGATGAAGTAGGTTATAGAAGGAGGTACGCAAGACAAGAAAAAGAAAACACTAGGACAGAGGACATAGTAAACACCAGTGACTGGGTAGATCAAATAAAAAGGAAGCGAACAGGGAGAAAGTAAAATAGAAGAGCAGCCCTTACAGAGAAATTTTTCACATCTGGATTCGGAGATGTAGATCTATCCGCGTCATGAACTAAAACAGCAATCTTTACGGACCCCTGCATGCACAGGATCCAAAAGAGAAAAAGTCATAAAGGGACCAACTCCGTAAGATTGTTCATATTTATCTATTCGTCCGGAGTACCTCGTTCTTCAGCGGGCTATTCATCATATTCCTACTCCACTTTGAACCTGATTGTCTGGGTTGGATTTTTCAAAATGTAAGTATCAATTTCGTGTGTTCAGAGCTAGAGTAGCTCTAGGACTAACAGAATCAATTTATGGGAGAAAGCGAACGGGGTCTGATTCTGGATGATCATCACCATGATTACATTGAATGCGTGCGGCCAGAAGGGCCGAATGCCTCCTCCTCACCTATTTTCTAGGTTTCATGCTACATTCATTTGTGAAGACTGTAACACCATCAAAGAAATTGGTGGCCTACTGATAAAATCAATCAAACCCGTAGGAGTAGGAGGCTATTGTTTCTCTCCAGCACGGTACGATGAAAATGAGTTGCTGACAGGATTTCTCCCTGTGATGTCTCCATTGTGTAAATTTTTGGCAAAGCTGCTAGTGGAATAAAAAGGACGTGGACTTTTGTTGGAGGGACGTCTGTGCATATGGTTACGTGAGGCGCGCCCTGAAAGAATGATACGCACAGTGTGGATGTCACAGGGCACGTCACTGACATCAACTAACCAATTGCTTTCCAAGCTTACTTCACGTCTGCCCCATTGGGCTTTTATTTCTAACCCGTTAATGAACCCATTATGACGGAACTGCCCCCAGTCTTCAGCTCCCATCTCCCTGGACTCGCCCATGGCCATTAGCCAGGCCATTGTTTGTATCCCCCCCTTGGATCGTTAGAGATAACACGTGTGGAAACAGGCCCTTCGGCCCACCGAGTCCGTGCCGACCAGCGATCGCACGCGTCCCCTAACACGACCTACCCACAATGGGAACTGTGACTCATTGATACACATCAGACCTGTGTTGCCAGGCACTGGGTGTACAAAAGCTGAATTGGTGAGGATGAATAACTGGGCCAGCATCCTGGGACGCTGATTTCACCACTGTACACTGGCCTGCCGGGCCAGGGACCTCGGTTTGGAGGCTGGCAGTTCTAAATGATTTTCTTCTACTTCTCCCTTCTTTCTCTACCTCCCGTCACCCCCTCCGTAACAGCTTCAAGTTGTCTTGTTAGTCTCATCTCATTGTCTATAACTCATTTTTCCCGCGTCGCCCCACTAATAATGGCCCGGTCATTCCATCCTTGTACTTGTTTGCGTCTTTCATCCATTTGTTCATAGCTCTCTACCTCACCATCTATATCTCTTGTTTGCCCTTTCCCCCTGACGCTCAATCTGAAGAAGTTTCTCGAAGTGGTCAGACTTGCAATGAAGACAACTGGATATACTCGGCTTGTACGCGCCTAGAACTGATAAGGATTGCGGGATCTTATAGAACCTACAAAATTTCTTAGGGGTTGGACAGCTAGATTCACAGCTTGTTCCCGTGTTGGGGATCCAGACAAGTGGTACGTTTAAGGATAAAGAAATCTTTAGGACCGAGATGAAAAACTTTTTTCAACACGAGAGTGTGAAATCTGTGAATTCGCTCCCTGCAGAGGCAGTTGAGCCACAGTCATTGTCTATCTTAAGAGATTTAGATTTGGGCCCTTGTGGCTAAAGGGATCAGGGGTATGGAGAGAAGGCGGCTACAGGATACGAGTTGGATGTCACCATGATCATATTAATGGCGTGCAGTCTCTAAGGCCTAATGGCCTACTTCTGCAACCTTTTCTATTTTTTTCTATGACCCGAACGTTCAGACCGTATCCTTCTCTCCAGAGATGCTGCCTACCCGCTGGAGAGAAGGATACGGGTGACCTTTCGGTCACAGAAACTCGCATGTTGGTGTTTATAAATATATTACACAGTGTGTGTGCTGTGTATGATTTGTGTGTGCGCGCCGTGTGTGTAGATATTAATGTTGTGTTTCACACACCACACATACACACATACACACGCATTACATCACGTATACACATCCACCAACACATAAAACAGATATATATACATTCATAAAGTGCAAGAATGTTTTGTCTAATACATTTATATGATAATTCTTTATCCAACTATTCTTGCAGTAGGGATCCAATTTGAATTTGCCCTTGTGATACAATCGCTGCTCCTGTGCAGCCCCAGCGCACACACTCCACAGATGCTCTGTCTTATTTTAGTCCAATGATGCGGCACAAGGTGGCCACTCCTTGATACCATCCATGAAAGGACTTCCATTAAGCTAACCCCACCGCTCCCCTTTCCCAACCACCCAATATCCTTGTCCAGCTGTCTCCATCTCCCTTTTTGGAAACTCCAAATAGATCAGCTTCACATCCATTTCAGAATCTTGACTTCAAAGCTCATCGAGCAATCATTCCCTCCCTCATTTTCCTCCTTAGTTTTCATTTAACATTGTGTCTTCTGATTAACTCCACACTGCGGGCCGATGGAACAGCGTCCCAGTTTCCCTAACAACAGACTCTGTTTTTATTTTGAAGACCCCTCTCCTTACGCACTCCAACCCAAGAACATTCCAATTTTTCCAGCGTCTCCTTTACGATTTAATTTGCCCAAGCTAACACCAAGGAGCAGTATGAGACGGTAGGGTAGAACTATCTTACACTATGGTACATCAGGCAACTTACCGTACTGGCTACACCACCGGTGTCCCCGCACTGGGCCCGTGTCCCCAGGGCTCTGTATGATGTCCCCAATCTCACACACTTACGATCCGTCAGTGCTGCCTTTACGGTTTAGTTACTCCAGTACTTTGATTGTCCATCTCCGCAATGTAACCACGCAACCATGGTGACTGTTTATATGTTTAAGACAGAACGGCAGATGCTGGAAAATCGAAGGTAGACCAGTGCGTGAAAGCCATCGTACAGCGCATCTATGGGAGAAGAAATAGAACGTTTCGTGACAAACCCTTCCGGTTCGGCCCGAAACGTACCTATTTCCTATAGGGTGAGATTACTTTACAACGCTTTGCATGACGAAGGAAATAGCAAACTTCGAGCCGAAAACCTTGCTTCTCTGTTATGTTCAGTTCTTGCACCATCTGAAATCCCCATCCTTACCCCTCTGGCCCAAAAGAACCATGATGCTGACGGCGCTCATTATTAACCATTGCGATTTTAATCATTTATTTTACCTTCTTTGCTTTTGGAACATCCCTTGCATCATCATCAACTCAAAACCTTTAAAATCTGCATCACCGTAATCTGATACTATAGGCCTTTAAGAAGCTTAAGCATAGGCTCATTCAATGCTGCATGAATATGGATCCGCGTGCAGGGAGATTAGCTCCATTTTAGAGCTTGCGGCATGTTCAGCATGGACATTAGTGCCGAGGCTTGTTCTGCTGTGCTGACTGTTCTATGGTGCCTCTTTCTTGCTATTGAGGATGCAGCTTATTCCCAGTGTTAATTTCCTGGATTGCTGGACTGACGATGTGAATGAGGTCGACTGGCTTGCATTTGTGGAAATTAGGATAGAATGGCTGCTTATAGGATGCAGAAAAATGTTGCCGTTGTTGGAATCCAGGAACCAGGGTCAACTGTGAAGCATAAGTGGTGGCCATATTATGGCTGGGATAGAAAACCTTTTTCACCCAGAGAGTTTGAATCTGTGAATTTCTGTCCCAGACTGCAGTTGGAGCCAATTTCACTGGATGTTTTCTTTTTTTTTCTTTTTTCTTTTTTTAATTATAGTTTAATTTTTTTGTTTGTTTTTTTTATTTATTAGAGTTAAACCGTCCAAAACTACGTGGAACCTCATTTTAGGTGCCAACTATGTAATCGTATCCGATTCATGGACAACCCTCTAGTGTTAGTTATAGAAGCAGTAGCAGGACAAACAAAAGAAACAATATAAGAGGCAAAGTGAAAAATATTGTTAGAAGTAAAAACAATCGTGAGTGTGTACTAAAAAATAAAAAACTGACAGAGAAGTGGAAAGGTAAAATAGAGAGAAGGCCCCTTAAAAGAAATTTTTTCAATATCTGTATTCGGGCTGTAATCTTCCGCGCATGAACTGAATCACTATGCTTTACGTACCCTGCATCACCTATTCAAAACTTCGATGAAAGGACCAGCTCCTTAGAATTGTTCATTTTATCTCTTGCTCGGAGTCTCATTTCTCAAGGCTGTGATGTCCATCATTTCCTAATCCCCATTTTAACAATTGGTATGGTTTTAGTTGTCCCAAATTTAGTATCAATTTCTTGTTTTCAAGAAGAGAGTAGATTTCTCTTATACTAACAGAATCAAGGTATGGGATGAAGCAGGACGGGTACTGATCTGGATGATCACCGGTTCATCATTTTACCTGATTGGGATGATCACCATCATTTACCTTTGATGACTGTGCTGGCTCGAAGGCCGATGGCCGACTCAGTCCAACTATTGTCTATTGATCGTTGCTGCCAGAAGGGCCGATGGCCTACTCCCTCCCTATTGTCAAATATGTCTCTTTGTCATTCGAGACGGTGCTGGCTCGAAGGGCCGCATGCCTAGGGCTCCTGCCACTATTGGGTGTCTATTTCTAGGGATTGAATGCGGTGCTGGCTCGAAGGGCCGATGGCCTCTCCTGCACCTGATTTTCTAAGTTCACACGCTACATTCAGTTGTGAAAATGTAACACAAACAAATACATTGGGGCACTACTGATAAAATAATCACACCAGTAGGATAGGAGCTATGATTTCTAGCTCACACGGTCCGTGAAAAATGATGCAGGAGGATTCTCCCTGTGAGTCTTCCTTGTTACAGATGTGTTGCCAAGCTGCTGTGTATAAAAAGAAAGTGCTGTGACTTTTTTGGAGGAATACTTTGCGGAGGTTAAGGTGAGGCGAGCAGTTACGAGTATACCACAGTGTGGAAGTGTCCACAGCATGTGCAACATGACATCAAATACATTGCTTTCCAGGCAGTACTTCACCTCTGGCCACATTGTTATTTTGTTTCTAACCCCGTTAATGAACCAGTGATGAACGGACTGCCCCACCAAGCTTCACGCCCGTCTCCCTGGACTCTGCCATGGCCAGTAGCGCCATTGTTTCGTGTCCTCTCCCTTGCATCCGTTAAGATACAGTGTGGCATCAGCCTCGGCCACACCGTTCCTGCCGACCAGCGAACGCCCTACACTACACTGACCTACACACGAATGGAACTGTACCCAGTGAAAACTATCAGCCTGTTGTTGCCATGCCTGGTGGACACGCTGCGGTGTGATGGAGGGAATGAACTGGGCACAGTCCCTAGGGACGGCTGATGTCACCACTCTGGGGTAACTACTGCCTGCCTGCGCAGGACTCTGGTTGGGAGGCTTGCGTTAAATTATTTCTCTAACTTCATCCCTCTCTCTCTATCCCGCCCTCACCCTCACATAGAGCTTCAAAGTTGGCTGTGATCTCATTGTCACTAATCATTTCAACCCCCAGCCCCACAGCTAATCAGACACCGTTTCCTTTTATCGTGTCTGACCTTTTGTTTGCGTCTTTCATCCATTTGTTCGACATCTCTCTACATCACCATCTATATCTCTTGTTTCCCTTTCCCCGGACTCTTCGTCTGCAGAAGTGTCTCGATTCAAACCTCACCTATTCCTCTATCCATAGATGCTGCATGACCCCTGAGTTACTCCCAGATTATTGTGTCAACTCTGCAGTTCCTTCCACAGCTTTTTGTCTTGATTGAGTGAAAAGCCACATGGAACTGGCTCTCGGTGCACTAGTCCACACTGCCAGCCGATCATGCGACAACCGTTCTCCCTATCTATGTTCCAACTTCCCAACCCACTCCCTACCGCTAGGGCAATTGCATTACCCTACACACCCGCACTCACAGAGACTAATGCAAGAACTGCATCACCGGATTGCCCCTGAGACAGGGAAACCGTGGCAAACCCGCGCCACGAAGCAAGTTTCAGATCAAACCCGGTCTCGGGCCTGTGAGGCAGCAAGTCGCAGCGAAAAGTCTCTCATCTCGGTTTTAAAAGTTCCCAGTGTCACAGCGAGGTAGGAAATCCTTAAAACCAGAGGAGAAGAACTTTTTTCACACGAGATGGTGAATCTCGGAATTCTCCTGCCACGATAGGTAGTCGAGGCCCGTTCATTTGGCTCTCATGACGAGGGATTTAGATGTGGCCCTTACATGGCTAAAGGTTCAGAGGTTATGGAGCAAGCGGTACGGCTCTGAGTTAGGAATGATCCTCAATATCAGATGGAATGGCGGTGCAGCTTCGAGGGCTGAATGGCCTCCTCCTGCACCTATTTTCGTGTTCTATGTTTCTAGAGTCTATAGCATTCCTCAACACAATTTCATCACTGTTTAATGTTTTATTGTATATGTACAATAAATAATCTATCAATATGCCTACCACTTTTAGAAACCAGGATTGGCTAAAAGGGTTACAAGGACGGCAGATGCTGGAACTCGGGTAACAAAACTCTGGTATAAACTCATCGGCAGCATCATCTCTGTTGAGTTCGAAGTCATGGCACGTTTCTGGACAAACCCTTCCGGTTTCGGCCCGAATACGTTGCCTATTTCCACTTTTCCTATTTCTTCGCTTCACATAGATGCTGCTCGCACCCGCTGAGTTTCTCCAACACTGTCTACCTTGGGCGTGAAAGGTTGGCATTTTTTTGTGTTGTACGTTGGGCTGATACAACATACTCATTGCTCCTAATAGATCCAATTTAGTAAAACCGGGCAACAGGCCTCTTAGGCAAAGTGTTTTTTTTTAGCCAGCTAGCCCATACCATGGATGAAAGGGGAATGAAGATGTGGCTGCAGGCTTTGAATACCGTTCAGGCCCCTTGCTGTTAGGTCCTAATAAAACAACCTTTTACTCTTCACCACTCTTTTTTTTATAATTTCTTCAAATGACTTTATCCGGTCATAAATAATCACTGCCTACCCATGGAGCCAACATTCATCCCATTTTCTGGAGGCTCATTCAGGTTATTCATCAGTCTCAAAGTCGCAAATTTGTCCCGCCCCTTGTCCTGGAGAACCCTTTTTTTTAAATTTTCAAATATATTTTATTCAGTAATACAATATAGTACGATACATATCCTATACACGACAGTCCCCTACATTCAGCCCCTTGTTTTTACCCACAATTGTTCGTACCTCCAAGTAACAGCGCATCAGATAATTGTGGATTTGTCACAGTTCTATTGGTCAGTATCCAGGAGCTAATTTGTCATTCATGGAAATTTGAAATGACAAAATAAAGCACTAGCATAAATGGATTAATCTGCTTACAAACCAGAAATTCGAGTCTTATCCCCTATACGGTTTCCAGCTGATAATGCATACTGTTCCCGTGTAATGTGGGACGACGTGCAAGTTCGCAAAATGCGGAGAACTCACGGTGCGGCACATCTACGGAGCGGAGCTAGTCGACATTTCGTATCGAACCCTTTGCCTATTCCTGCCTCATAGATGCTGACCACTCGCTGATTCTCCAGCATTCTTTGTTTGCCTTCACGCTGATTTTTCCAGCATCTGCAGTTCTTTCTTAACGCCGCGGTCAGGCATTTTATTCACTTGAACTTGAGCACTGTCTTGTCCGTCGTGGATCTTGGGAGCATGATGAATATACTCCCTGTAATCAACAACCTGTTCAATTGATTGCAAATTATCATTAATAAGCCGAGTTGAGTAGACCCTGCTACTTTCTCGTCGAATACTGATGATTGTTTTGGTTCTAAGTCTATCAAAGAGGTTAGTTTCTCGCTCCGCGCCTGTGTCGGAGGAACTGGGCGAGCAGTTTACTGAAGATATGACACAATCTGGAGTAACTCGTGGCAACCGTCGCATCAGTAAGAAGGATGGTGCTTCGGGTCGAGACCTTCCTCGATTGACAGGTTCATCAACCACCACCAGAGAGCATGCTGACCTCATACTCCTTTTGTTCCTTCGGACTATCCTTGATCATAGTTGCTGGCATTTACCTTTCCTGAAACATTTCCCTTATCATGCGTAGCTTTACACTTAGAATGGTTTCGATTGTAATCATTACTGTCTTTCTGCTGACTTGTTGAGCAACCAACAAAGCTTTATTCACTGTACCTCTGTACACGTGACAATAAACCAACAACCATTCCCGATAGTTTTACACAACCCCATCGGTATGACATTGAATTCTCCCATTCGGTATTCCTTGCTTGCTCTCATTCTTTCCCCTCCCCTTCCCACTCTCACAGCCCACTGTCTCCAGCCTCCTCCTCACATCAGTCTGAGAAGGTCTCGACCCAAACGTCACCTATTTCCTTACTCCATAATCTGCCTCTCCCTTGAGATTTCTCATCGTAATTGTCTACCTCTGCTCTCCTTCCTCGCCCGCATTAGAATCATGCCATGTCATCCCTATCAAACTCCCATCCTCGTTTAGTCCAAGGCGGTTTTAATTGTCGCATGCACAGGTACTGATATCTGCCACAGAAGGCAGGAAGCCAATCACTGAGTTTTCAAGAGGGCATTAGATTGTATAGCTCTTGAGATACCAATCAGTAGATGGAAAAAGCAGGAATTGGTACTGATTTTAGATGATCAGCCATGATCATATTAGAATGGCAACAGTGCTGGCCAAGGGCCGAAGGTGGACCTACTCCTGCACTATTTGTCTAGGTTTCTCATGTTTCTACGTGACGTATAGTCAAAGCGTGATACAGTGATGGCGTAACCAGGACCATCGCTCCGCCCCCAACTCGCCGCACACCGGCCCAAGATTGTCCCAGCTACCCGAGCCCCCACTTTCCTTCGCTTGGTTCCATAACTCGATCCCAACCTGTCCTCTCCGTGTACTGCCCAACTTCTAAATGATTGATAACCTCTCTGGCAGCTTGCACAATTACAAGCAAAGAAATGGGGCAAAGTTGAGATGGATGGGAAGACGGAGAAGGGAAATGGCTGGAGACGCAAACTACACTGTTTTTGGAAAGAAGATTGACATAACAGCGCGACTGGCCACTGGACTGGAGCCTTTTATGTCAAAAGTGATAGTTCAGTAATAGCCATGCGGGTCCCCTCATCTACTCGCGCCATTCCATCATGGCTGGATCTATCGCTCCACCAACCCATTCCCCCCTAACCCCTGACACTCGTACGATCAACTCTATGCCTTAAATAACCCCTGACTTGACCTCACCTCCTCTACAGTGGCTGCAGGAAGTGGGACATTTTTGTACTTGTTGTTTCCCATGCGCATGATATCCACGCCTCGACCACTGCTACGTTCCAAGGCAACCTACACTGTACAATGCAAGTTAGAATTTTTCTTTCTCAGCGTTTTTTCCCATTACAATTTTCGTTCTTTCTGTTTTTCGACAATTTTTAATGACATCCTGGAGTATCGTTTGTCTATGTTGTGATCGCTCTGAGTTGTGATATTTGGCATTCGTCGCTGAATGTCCTCTTCTTATCGTTTCCTCATGGTGCTAGAGCTGCAGCCATAATTTAAAAAACTGCGTTATTTTGAATCGTTTCAAATATTCTTCTAATGCTCACGATGAGAACTCAACTGCTTTCAAAATTCTTGGGAAAGGAAATAAAAACGGCAAAGGTTACAAATATCATTAATAGGGCTCTTGACCCGAAACGTCACCCATTCCGTCGCTCCAGAGTCTGCTGTCCCGTTAGTTACTCCACTTTTTGCATCTGTCTCGTTTAACCCAGCACCTGGCAGTTCCCATTCTATGCCACATGAATGGTGTGACTTGCTTTGTAGGTGAGCAACAGATTCGCATCTTGGAAATGTTTACATAAGAACCTAGGAGCAACTTTTCTCACTCAGAAGGTGGTGGGTATCATAAGTTCATACGTGGTAGAGCAGAATTATGCCCTTCCGGCCCATCAAGTCTACACCATATCCATTATGGCTGACGCAATCTCTCGCCAAACCCCATTCTCCTGCCTACTTCCCAGAACCCCTGACGAACAGTTCTACTCAAGTATCTCTCTATCTCTTCCTTTAAAATCCCTCGTATTGTCTTGCCTCCTACTGTGGCAATGAATCCACCGATTCCCACCCCCTACTAAAGAATTCCTCCTCATCACTCCTACAGAATATCCTTTATTCTGGGCTGACCTCTACCTAGACGCGCCACTAGTGAAACATCCTCTCCATATCCCTCATATCCTGTCTTCACTTTTCGGTAATTTCATGAGTGTCCTCTCATCCTTCTACACTCTAGCCGTATATGGACGAGCTGCCAAAGGAGGTAGTTGCGCAGTTTACATAACACCAATTTAAAGATGCTTGGCCAGGATCATGGATAGAAATTTATAGGGATATGTGCAGGCAGCAAATGGGACTAACTTTAGGGCTCCACTGGGCAAATCCCCAGTTTCTGGCGAGTTTGCCCTCGCTCTATTTGCGGCATGTTCCGACACAAGGTCGTAGGAGGATCTTGTAACTCTCCTTCATCTCGAGAGTATCCCCGCGGTACTCGAGGCGCTCAGCTAGGTCCGGAGTACTTTTTTCACCATTCTCTGAAATTGGGCCCACGAGTATAAAAAGTCGCCCATGGAAAAACATACTTTTGGTTTTGTTTTTTTTTTTTTTTTACTGTAGGTTAGGTCTATTCGGCGGCACCTGTTAGTCGTAGGTAGTCGAAGGTATCGGGGTATCGCCCGGTAGTTCCGTAATAGTCCTTCACACCTAGTCGAAAGGAGGTCGGAAGGAGTCACTTCACTCTCCACTGTTCGTGGCTAATTTCCCCCAAGTTAGTCGTAGCTAATTGCAGTCGAAGCTAGCCTTCACATAGTTGACGGAGGTCTTCAACATTCATGTTTTTAACCTCTTCCTAAACTGCGCAGATTATGTCGGCCTACGTGGGACAGCCTTTATATGGGCGTCTTGGTCGCATGACAGTTGGGGCTGAAGGTGCCTGTTGCATGCTGTCCTGAATGTTTTTGACTGCATACAATCTGTTTTGGTGAGAATTTACTCAACACTTCAAAATGTACAAACCCTCGCCGCCCAAACAAAGACTTGGATCTCAAACACCCAAAGATAAAATACGAATTCAACTGACCTGTCACTTTGAACAAACACTGTCTCTGTGTGTCTTTGTGTCCTGCTTTTGAAGGTTGCTCTTTTTAAGCATTTGAATCTTATGGAACCATAGTGCGTTTAAACTTTGACATATTTTTCAGTCATCCCGAATCTGGCCCATCTCTCTCCCTGTGGTTTGGGTTTTGCATTTTCCTGCAGAAGTAATTAGATCAAGTAACTCGTGAATTCACATGTCAATCTTTGACCCGGCATGGCGAAGGGCGGAACAGTGAGACCCCCTCAGCAGTCCCCTCCTATCTCACCATAGAGTCAGACCCCCAGACAGTCGACCGTGACACCCTTGCACCTGTGAGTCGTCGCCCAAAGTCGTATCCTTTTTCCTGGTCGCCACTGTTTTTTGCAAATGTTTGAATATTCGCACCTACCTGCCTGCGACTAAGTAGACTGTGCCGGCTAGTCACCACAAAATCACATACTGGACAGGCCCCTTTAAATCATTTATATATTCATCCACGTAATTATTTTCTCTTCGTATTTATTGAGGTCCAGCTTTTGAGCGCCAACACAGCTGCCTTCCTTATCTACCCATTTATCAACATCTCCTTCTTATCATCCATTGAATAGTCCCTTGTTCTCATGCTCCTTACGTATCTTCAACGGCAAGAATCTACTACTCTTTTTTGATTTGCTTTCATCATTTTGAAAATGCTTATCAAATCCCATGATATATTTTGTTTGTGTTAAACGCTCCAACTACTGGAGTCTCTCATAACCCTCCAACCTCAAATATGAAAAGCTTAAATTACATTCTTAGTCTAATCTGCTCCACGTAGTATTTTTGCTATGTTTTGCATATTTTCTTACACGGCGGCGCAGCGTAGAGGTTGCTGCATCACAGGCGCCAAGACCCTTCGTCCTGACTATGGTCGTCTGTACGAGTTGCACTTTCTCCTCGTGACTGGCGTGGGTTTTCCTCAGTGCTCCGTTTTCCATCCACACTACACAGACTCAGTTTCCGCGTTATTGGCTCGTAAAAGTTAAAATTGATTCCTAGTTGTGTCTAGGATAGTGTTGTTCGCGAGACTGGATGCTGAGGGCCCGTTTCCTCTAAACTCTACTAAAATAGAGAGGGAGCCACTCAGGTCACGAACGCTGCGCCCCTTTTCAACCAGCCTCCCGCACGTGATGCTGCCCTGCCCTCTTTCACCACCCTCAACTCCCACCGATTCTCCTTTCTCTAACCATAATGTACATGCGAAGTCCTGAGAAGGGTCTTGAAGGCCAAAACTTCACCTATTTCCTTGTCTCCAGCTGAGGCTGCCTGTCCCGCTGAGTTACTCCAGCTTTGTTAGTGTCTAGCTTCGTTTTAAACCCGCTCCGCAGTTCCTTCCCACCAACAACCAGCCTTAATGTTCTTTGGATGAAAAATAAACATGTAGGCCCTGGTGAATGTTCGACACTGAGTGAATAGTTAATCGAGAGATTGTGTAGACACAACACAGATAGCAACCAGGTCACGATTGAATAGCAAAGAAACGTGAAGTCAAAGTTGCTGCTGATTGCTTGCCTTGATTATATCCAAGCAACTAAGCGTACCGTTTGTTAACACAGCGATGAGCTTTGAATTATTACCAAACTGTCACTTTGGCACTTGAACATTTTTTCAACATTTGCGTGGAATTTTATCTTTCCAAGTTTTACTTATTATTAGGATTTACAAAAACATAATTCTTTTTTTCCCTGCATTTTATCCACTGTCTTGCCGGTGCCCTCCCTCCATTCTGTTTACCCGACGGCTGGGTGTTAACTACGTTTGGTTGTGCGTGCCCCAGTTACTCCCCGCCACGATTTTGGCAACGACGCTCCTCCAGAGGGAGCGGCTTGGCCGTGTTGTGGCGGGGGGTGGGCGGGACACTGGGGACATCTAGACCGCCTGCACGGTAGGTGTGTGACCTTTCATCTCTCCTCATCACTTAGCCCTGTCCCTACCCGCACTCTGTTAGTTGACCTTATGACCCACTTGTGGCCCTGTGTTTCTTAACAACATCTCCAGAGATGCTGCCTGCTCCCGCTGGTTACTTCCAGCACTTTTGTTCTATCTGCGGTTTTGAACCAAGCATCTTTCAGTTCCTTCCTACACAATCCACCTTCTCTCCTCTCAGTCTACCTTGCTTATTCAAGCTTTTTGCAAGTATCTAGTTCGTATCTCATGCTGCTACTAATGGGCTTTTGCCACTAGGGTGCTTGGTCTGCTTACAGTACAACAGAGGCTTCATTTATGTAGTGTAAAGATTATTACTTTGTACTATTCACTGAGACTGGAGCGCATAAGTTCTTTCAGTACTTGCTGGGTGCAAACTGGTCAGAGGTCACTTAAAGCAACAACACAACAAATAAACTACAGATGATCATTAAGACGTAAAACCATAATATTCAAAACATATTAGTGTACCTAAAGTCGCAGGTAATCAGTACTGATTTTTGTAGTGTTCAGAGACCTTATATATTGATGAAAAATGGGTACGACCATTTAGAACGGAGATGAGGGAAAGCATTTTCTCACACAGATTTTTAGTCTGCGGCTTCTCTGCCTCAGAGGCGGTGGAGGCAGTTCCTCTGATATCTTTCAAGAGAGATTAATAGTTCATAAAATAGCGGAGTCGAATGTGGGAGAAGGCAGGACGGGTACTCTGTGATACCCATGCTCCATTGACTTCAGTGCTGGCTCGCAGGGGCCGACATGGCCTCTACTACTGCACATATTGTCTACTTGAGCAAGACCTTCTGCTGACTCTTGGAGGTCACAGGCTCATTGCTCCTGGACTTTCTTCCCATAGTTGCCGCAAGTTCGAGAGTCCGGCCACAGTGGCCTTCTGTTCTATCACTGTCTTATTTGATGCAGACTTCCTGGACACCCGTCAATGCTGAATGCACAATCTTTTCTTTCACTCTTGGTGTACTGAGATCAAAAACAAGAACTGAAATTGAGAGCAGAAGTGGATGTTGGGGTGATAGGGAGCCAGTCGTCAGTTTGGCCAAGGCATATTGCACAGAAAGATGCCCTTCAGCCCACTGATTTTTGCTGCCCATCAGCTAAGTGTTACAGTCCAATAATCACACATTCCATTTCTCGTTTTCTATGTTTTTTAATTATGAGTTTAGAGATTGCCCGCAGCACCAGGCCTTTGGCCTCCGGTTAGTAGGGGTAGTTGGGCCCGCAGGCCTGGTCCCACGCTTGTATCACTCTATGACGTGCATGGTTAATGACTCGTAAAGCACATCATGTACTGAACAAACCATCTCTGAATCTGATGGGTGTGAAATTGACCCTGTAAATTGATGATCGGCCCTGATATTAATGTTACGACCTTTGATGTAACGTCTATTTTAACATCTATAGCGCTGATTTCTGTGTCAACACCTTTCTGGTGAAGATGCCCTGCTGCTGTGGAACCATCAAGTGGTGAAGGAGTCTGAATAACGGTCTCGACCCGAAACGTCCCCCTTCCTTCCTCTCCAAGATTTGCTGCCTGTCCCATGAGTTACTCCACAGTTATTGTGTCACCTTCGGTTTAATACCAGCATCTGCAGTTCCTGCCACACTCTGACAGCGACTCTAACTATTCTGTCATTCCGCTTTTTCGGCATCGGGAGCTGTAGAATTTTCCTGGAGGAGCTCTATGGATGAACAAAAATAGTCCCCGTTTTTCATCTTTGTCTCAGTGTGTATCTCTTGCAGACATGTCATCCTCTGTTTCCACAATAAATCTCAATTTGCATTTCCTTATCTGAAAAAAATAACTCGCATCTGCAAATGAAACCTGTTCACGGATTGTTTTTTTAAGGACTCGTTACCCTTAACATGGCTCAGAAATTGGAATCACCATTGTGAGCCGAAACAGTCATTATCACTTTTCCACAGACATTGAGGAGTTTGCCCCCAAACCCTTGGCTCCTCATAATGTTGATAAATATAATAGAACTCGACAATATCGCCAGTTTGTAATGTTAAACCAATCCCCTCCTATGAACAGAGACGTTGATTTTTATGAAATGTTGCCCTCTACTTTACTCTGAGCAAAAGTTAAACGAGTTACATTTCTTAATACTTTTCTTCATCCTTCCAAAGACATAGAAACGCTGGGTAAAACCTCTAGTCCTAAACAGTTTGTTGTTATTTTTAAAGTAGACAGTTATTGCTTGTGCATGTTCCCTCTCTGTTTGAAATATTCATCTCAATGTGGTCATTAGTCCTGGTTTAGAAGCTAATAGATCACTGACTTGCTTTTGTTAGACTATGGCAAGTGAGCAACTCTGTCCAGGGTGTGGACTCAGGTTGGGCCATGTGTCCGTTCCACATTTGCAGAGTTATTGCCCCACCTGTTTAGAGCACTGGTGTGACCAGAACAGGTGCTCAAAACAAGTGGAGATATCACCCATGAGTGCCTTGACCCACCACAATGGAACACTGCCTGAAGATGCCCCACTGGAAAACCCATGCGCAGCTGTTGACTCGCCGCCCTACAATGAACGAGGTGAAATGTGTTCACGCTCTTGCTAACACTATCTAATCTTGTGACTGGACTTGATAAAGAAAATCTAGGTTGTAGTACACAATAAAAAGCCTTCGTGCCTCTGCCGGGGCTGAATCAACAGGCTTTATTGCGTGGTATTCGAATCAGTTTAGTTTATGGTCACCTGTCCCGATGTCAGCTGTAAAACTTGTTGTTGCGTGCTAACCTCAGCGGCACGGCAAACATGATTCCACTTGAGACTATCCACTTTACAGGACAGATAAAGGAACTAATGTTGTGTGAAGCAAGCTAGCAGTACAAGTCTGATTAACGGCAGTCCTAAGGTCGCCCAATGGGTAGAGTGTAGTCTGTTAAGAAGGAAACTGCGATGCTGGAAATTGAAGGTAAACAAAAATGCGCTGGAGAAACTCAACGGGTGATGCAGTGGCTAGAGCAAGGATAGTGTGTTCGGGTCGATACCCTTCTTCAAGACCTACATCTTCAGTCGAAGAAGGGTCTCGACACGAAACATCAGGCTGTGACATTCCTCCAGCTTTCGTGTCTAGTAAACGCAGTTTCCTTCACCACTCGACTACATACGAATGTTGACGGACGCTCCTGTGGCAGACACTGTGTTCCCCTGAACGGGACTAACTTCCTGAAATCTCTGCCCCAACACGGCAACCGCTGGCGGAGAAGATTGCAGTACTCTCAGAACCATTGAAGCGGACGACCTGATAATAAGGCTATTAGACATCAACTCTCAATAGATAATGCCACAACTTTTAAATCAGCAACCAAGAAAAGCAGTTGCGTGCAACACGCGGCACTGCTAAGAGATGCAACCATAGTGTTTGTTAACAGAGTTGCTAACGTTGAAGAAGGTCCCCGACCCACCGTCACCGATTCCTACTCTCACCGAGACTGCCTGTTCCCTCTGAGTTACTCCAGCTTCTTTGTGTCTACAATAGGTAGCTAACAGGTGTTGTTAATCCCGATATAAATGGAGCAGTATTAGACGATACAGCCGGCTCAGGCCCTGCAGGAAATGAAACCACAGTCCACATTGGGGCTTGTGTGATAGAGCCTATCATTATTAAATATTTACCAATCTAATTGACGTCCCTCCAATAATCCTTGGCCCTACTGTAGACCAGATGTACTTGTCAAGGTGCTATATTCCAAAAGCCCCCATAAATATCTTAATTATGTTTAGTTCCGTGCTTTGGTGACATCTTCTGTTTTCCAGCTCCTGCATTGATTGGGAAATTTCCTTTCTATCACTTGGACGTGCCCATCCCGAATAAATCATTGATTCACGGCCCTGTCGTCCCCTCCACTCCGCCCGCTGTACGGATTGGTCAGTGTTGTCACTATGCTGCATTCCCTTACATCATGTGAGCACGGTGTCACAGCGGTAGAGTTGCTGCCGTCCACGGCGCTATAGACCCACGGTCGGCAATCCCCGACTACCGTGTACTGTCTGGACCGATTTGTACGTTCTCCACGTGTCCCGTGGTTTCCTCCCACCTCCAGTGACTTAAATATCAAACGGTCTTTTGTGTCACATTGTCTAGAATGTGTAGGATAAGTGTTATGTACGATCGCTGTCGTGTGACTCGTTGGGCCTAAGGACTGGTTCGCGCTTATCTCTAACCCCTGTGGGTTGGAGGCTTGGTCAGCTCACTAGATCAGGCAACATGTTCCCGATAGTTGGGGGAGTCCCAGAACCAGGGGGCCACAGTTTAAGAGAAAGGAGTAGCATTTAGAACGAGACTCGGAAAACTTTTCTCACAGAGAGTTGTTAGCTGTGGAATTCTCTTCCTCGAGGGCGGTGGAGGCCGGTTCTCTGGATACTGTCGACGAGAGAGCTAGATAGGGCTCTTAAAGATAGCGGGAGTCAGGGGATATGGGGAGAGGGAAGGCAGGCCCGGAGGGGTACTGGTTGTGGATGAATCAGCCAGATTCACAGTGAATGGCGGTGCTGCTCGACGGCGAATTGCCACTCCTCCGTACCTATTGTCTATTGAGCGGTGTGGAAAGAGGGAGCCCATGGCAGAGGGGGTGCATTGGCCAGTGAGCTTGTCTAGGTTCGTGCCTCTCATCCAACTGACCAGTCATCATCCTTCTGTAGCCACGGCAGACAAAATCTGGAGAACTCAGCAGTGTAAGCAGCATCTATGGAGCGATATCTGAAGATGGTTTCTCAACCCGAAAACATCGCCTATTCCCTCGCTCCATCGATGCTGCCTCACCCACTGATTTCTCCATCATTTTTTGTCTCCCTCAGTTTTTTCAGCATCTGCAGTTTTTCTCCAACTCTCGGCCAAAGATTGGCAACCCCATCCATAACCTATGTGCATCTGCCAAGTACCGATCATATTTCTGATATTCAAACCCATGGCTAAGTAGAAACCAACCTGCCAATGGTTGCACCAGTAGTCACTGCTCATAGACCTGCAACTGGAAATAATCTCTTCCACTACCTCCTGCAATTGGGTGTACCACGATCCCTGCACGCTAACACTGTCACTACACACTACCCGAGAATTTACAAACTACTGAAGCCAACTGCACACAAGCTTACAATCTTGTACCTCCCTCTTTGTAGTGTGGAGGAACACTGAGCTCCCAGAGAAAACCCACACAGTCACACGGGATATGTTAACTACATGCAGGCAGACCCGGTCCTGGCCTGCAAGGCAGTAACTCTCACCTCTACCGCTGTGCCACCGCGCCACTAAGGGCAATAG
Source organism: Leucoraja erinaceus (assembly GCF_028641065.1). Taxonomy (NCBI): domain Eukaryota; kingdom Metazoa; phylum Chordata; class Chondrichthyes; order Rajiformes; family Rajidae; genus Leucoraja; species Leucoraja erinaceus. Next base: position 1,073,165 of record NC_073406.1, on the reverse strand, counting down.
CAACAAGTTTTCTTCTGGTCTGTTCCCACGTCACACTACGTGGATCCCACTCCTCCCTTGCATCAACTACACAAACTACACCTGCTTACTCAACCTCTTAAAAACTCAACTCTGAAACTTAGTCAGATCAACCGCTACTTAAACAAGCCCTTCCTGCATCTCAGGATCCATTCATCCCGCCCCCCCAACCTTATCCCGCGAGAGACAAAATCTGGAACTCATCGGTGCAGCCAGCATCTATGTGGACGAAGAAATGGCAACGTGGCAGTCCTAAACCCGAGAAGTTTCGGCCCGAAACTTCGCTATTTCCTATATTGGTTGTTCACTCTTTGCTGGACAGCACGTTGGCCTATTTCCTCCCTTCCTCCCTCTCCGCACCCGCTGGTTTCTCCACACTTTTGTCTACCTTCTTTTTCCAGCATCTGCAGTTCCTTCTTAAACACCTTTCCACGTTCACCGATTGAATGGTTGTAATTACCTTACTGGGATGAGCTGCCAGAACAATATGTCCCTATTTAATCACCATCCTTAATTCAATCACCACCCATCACAAGCCTTGCATATATAATTGGGCAGCCACGTTGAAACCCGGATTTGCGCTTTACACGCCTTGCAATCGCCTGAACCCGGGTTTCAATCCACCACGGGTGCTGTCTGTATGGATTTGCATGTTCTCGCCCAATGACCTCGGGGTTTCCTCCAGATTTCGCTTTCGCTTCCACCTCCAAAGACGTACATGGTGTCGATCATCGGCTTGGTTATAATTCAAATTGGTCCCTAGATTGTGTAGATATGTGTTGTACGGGTGATTGTTAGTCGTGGGCTGAGGTTCTGTTCCCACGTTAGATCACTATCACTTGTGTTATTATACTTTGTACATGGTAACTGGATAGACAGTGTGGGGGAGATGGGGCCAACCGAGGCAGGTGGGACTATTGCCGATGGGACTTGTTGGGCTGTTGTGGGCAAGTTGGTCTGAAGGGCCCTGTTTCCACGTGTTCACTCTAGGACTCACGCCCCAGTTATGCTTTAATCATAACTGCCTGGGGCTTCCATCATGTCCAGTGTTGAGCAGCGATCACTGTCTGACACTGAACACAAATTAATTCAGAAATACTGCAATCCAGCCAATTCATCACCATTTTAAACATGCCTGTACTCCTATTACACCCTCCTCATGTAAGGTTAAAGTTATTTCCGGCACTGCTTCTCTTTCATGTATTACATATATTAACCACATGGACTAGACTATTTTTTTCTCCACTCACTTGATCCCAGTCCTTAGCTTGGTTAACGTTTTGAAGAAAGGCATCTTATCATATCTGTGCAAAGTCTACCTTTCCCTTTCAACTTATCTTAAAACGAGCAAAATTAGAAGTTCGGGAATCTGCGTTTGAATGTTGCAGCGCGCGACCAGTGATATCATTCATCAGTCATAGACTGGAGCCTGTAAGAAGCCTTGATTAGATAAAAATAAATAGAGTATGAATTAAACTGGTTAGGATAGTAGCAGATACCGCTCCCTAGACACATTATATAAAACTTACCGAACGCCATCGACGGCAGTGGAGGCCATTCCTGGATGATTTCAAAGAGAGTTAGATTTAGCTCGTATCCTAGGAATCCAGGATATGGAAGAAAAGCAGGAACGGGGTACTGATTGGTGTAGCTCCGCCATGATCATATTGAATGGCGGTGTCTGGCTCGAAACCGAAATGCCCCCCCCCCCCCTACCCTTGCCCTATATTGCTATTTTCTAGTAGTGTGTGTCACTGGTCACAAATTCATGGAGTCATCCAGCCATAAACCGGCCCTTCGCCCACGCGAGTCTTCTGGTGGTGCGGGTCGGTCGGGGACCAGAGGGGGTGGAATGTCCCGGGGTGGGCACCCCGCACACTACACGATCCCTACACACACTGGGGACAATTTACAATTTGAACAAGCCAATTACTCAAACCTGCTTCTTTGTGAATGTGAGGGGAAACCGAGTCCCGAGAAACCCCCGCATTCACGGGGAAACGTACACACTCCGTACAACAGCACCCGTAGTCGGATCGACCTAGTCTCTGTTGCGGTAGACCATCTCTACCCCGCTGCGCCACCGTGCTGCCCTTATTTCTACTCCGCCTTTTGTCTGTGTTTGGTGTAACCAGCTCTGCTTTGTTCCCTCCTTCACTCTTGTTGGTCTTGCGATTGGGTAGATGGAACTGACTCACTAATGGTAATATTCGAGAATCCTAAAGGAACTCAGTAAATCCATAATCACTTGGCATTGCAATGCGATATACATTCGGATATATTAATGTGCCATTGGCATGCTGATCTATGATAAGATAGTTAAAAACACTCACTGGGTCAAAACAAAAGGGGAGCGATATAGCAGGGAAAACAGGCCCTTTGGCCAATCCACCCACACTGATCACCAATTACCTAATTACACTAGCCGCACTACGCTCATCCAATTGCTTCCGCCTATGATTAGCTTTCCACCCATGATCTACCCCTCACCCACAACCGCAGGGAGCAATTACAGCATCCAATTAGTACCAAACCCGCACATCTCTTGGAGGTGGGAGGGACACCAGAAGCTACCTGGAGAACAGGCGAACGCCACATGGACAAGCACCCATGTCAGAATTGGTATGCTCCTCTATGGCGCTTGTGCGATGGAGCTGGCGGCTCTACCATCTGCACCCTGGCTGGCCTCCCACAGAAACACCAGACTTAGACAATTTTGCCAAGGATCGAAAGCGAAATGAAATTAGCAGACAGATGTGTGACGAGCTGCCTAACCCCTGAGGCTGACACTGCCTTTGTCCGAAACATTTGCTTCATTGAGGAAACAGTCCCCTCAGCAATCGTGTAACATGGTGCTTTTAATGGGTATCACTTAGCGGCAACCCTTCAATTAGTGTTGTATGAGCTATCAGACCCGGGAGTCCCAGGCCTTGACATATTCACTTAGTGACTTCAGCCACGCTTATATTAGTACGAAGGGTGTCGGGGGGGGCGGTTATTGGTATAAGTCAGCCGAATGGGGTAGGAGGAATTGCTATATCAGACCCTGAATTGAAAGGTGGAGGTATACAATGGGCCGAATGCCTATTTCAAGTACAAAATGCAACATTATCAACAACAAACAATTACAACACGACCTTCCGAAGATCGGCACAAAAAGCTGGAGTAACTCAGCAGGACAGGCAGCATCTCTGGAGGGAAGGACTCGGTAACGTTTTCGGGTCGAGACCCTTCCATTCTTCAAATCCCTTCCATGGGCTCCATGTACACCTCACGCTGCCTCGGCAAGGCCAGCAGCATCATCAAGGACCAGTCTCACCCTGGCCATTGTGTGAAGTGTGACAACGCACACATTCAGATTCAGGGACAGTTTCTTCCCAGCTGTTATCAGGCAACTGAACCATCCTATCAACTAGAGAGCGGGGCTGAAATACTATCTACCTCATTGAAGATCCTCGGAGTATGTTTGATCGGACATTACTAGCTTTATCTTGCACTAGACATAATTCACAATAATCTATCTACACTGTGGATGGCTCGATTGTGATCATGTATTGTCTTTTGTGTAAGAAGGAACTGCAGATGCTGGTTTAAACTGAAGATAGACAAAAAGCTGGAGTAACTCAGCGGGACAGGCAGCATGTCGGGTAATGTCTTTCCGCAGGCTGGTTAGCAGGCAACAAAGCTTTTCACTGTACCTCGGTACATGTGACAATAAACTAAACTGAACTCAAAATTCACTCATCAATGCCTCATCCAGGAACTAGAGGGGAATTTACCAGCTCACGTCACAGGTTAGATCAGAGAGCGTAGAAATCAGAGCTGAACGACATCCAATGCCTCTCCTCACATCTCCAGAGAGGTTGATTGCAGAGGGATAAAAACATAGAAATATAGAAATTAGGTGCAGGAGTAGGCCATTCGGCCCTTCAAGCCTGCACCACCATGCAATATGATCATGGCTGATCATCCAAAATCAGTACCCCGTTCCTGCTTTTTCCCCATATCCCTTGATTCCATTATCCCTAAGAGCTCTATCTAACTCTCTCTTGAATGCATCCAGTGAATTGGCCTCCACTGCCTTCTGAGGCAGAGAATTCCACAGATTCACAACTCTCTGGGTGAAAAGGTTTTTCCTCATCTCAGTCCTAAATGTCCTCCCCTTTATTCTTAAACTGTGGCCCCTGGTTCTGGATTCTCTCAACATCGGGAACATTTTTCCTGCATCTAGCCTGTCCAATCCCTTAAGAATGTTATATATGTTTCTATAAGATCCTCTCTCACCCTTCTAACTTCTGGTGAATTCCAGTGGAGGGGGTGAGAGAAGAATTTAATCAGTCTCACAAAGCGTTCAGCGGTGAAGACTATGCTCTGCCAACAAGCTCACCGTGGTGTCGCAGCGGTAGAGTTGCTGCCTTACAACGCTTGCAGCGCCGGAGACCCGGGTTCAATCCCAACTACGGGCGCTGTCTGTACGGAGTTTGCACGTTCTCCCCGTGACCTTCGTGGGTTTTCTCCGAGATCTTCAGTTTCCTCCTACACCCCAAAGAGATACAAGTTTGTTGGTTAATTGTCCTTAGTGTGTGTAGGATAGTGTAGTGTGCGGGGATCGCTGGTCGGTGTGGACTTGGTGGGTCGAAGGGCCTGTTTCCGTGCTGTATCTCTAAACTAAACTAAACTAAAGACTCCACCGATGCACAAGCTACAGAACGGCCACTTGGGAAATACCTGAATCTCAATAGAGGCTGGGGTCTTTGAGTGAGCACAGTTGTAATTTTCTTTAAACCCTATTTGATTTTGCAGTGAGTATGTCATCTTTACTTTAATGACTTTCCTGTTGAAATACTGTTGCTGCAATATCCCTACTTAGTGGCGTGCTTTGGCGGTGTTGATGCCGACACTACAAATTCATGAAGATAATTAGTTTTAGTGCGATGTTTGTTTCTACTTCTGCTGGTGAAATTAAAGGTTCACTTTAAAGTAATGAAAGCAGAAAGCGTTGAAACTGCTGGGCAAGTCGAAGGCTCTCTTTGCAAAGAGAAACATGCTGAAAAATGGTTTGTTTAAGAAGCTCTGAAGATGGGTCCCGACCCGAAACGCTGGCTGGCCATTTCTCCCCACAAACACTGCCTGCTGAGTACCTCCTGTGCTTTGTTCTTTACAGTCGAATAAGCAGTTCCCAGCCTGGTATTTACAGCATGTTGCTTTGTGTCTTCTGGCAGACGCAGAATGTTGATCGTGGTTGATTGGAGCTGATTGGTACAGGTTCCGCCCTGCTGTGGGCCACTCGGCCCTTCATATGGTCATAAGTGATAGAATTAGGCCAGTCACAATCACAATAATACTTTATTAGCCAAGTGTGTTTTGCAACATACGAGGAATTTAATTTGCCAAGTCAGTCACACAAATATAAAGCAACGGAACACACAACATACATAAACATCCACCACAGTGACTCCTCCACATTCCCCACTGTGATGGAAGGCAAAAAAAGTACAATCTATCATGTCTACTCTGCAGATCTGTCTCTCCCTCTCAACCCCATTCTCCTGCCTTCTCCCCATAACCCCTGACACCCGTACACTAATCAAGAATCTATCAATCTCCGCCTTAGAAATATCCATTGTCCTCCACCGCCGTCTGTGGCAATGAATTCCACAGATTCACCACCCTCTGACTAATCATATTCTCGTTTCCCTTATCCCTAACCAGTCTGAAGAAGGGTCTCGTCCCGAAACGTCACCCATTCCTCTCCAGAGATGCTGCCTGGCCTGCCGAGTTACTCAAGCGTTTTGTGTCTATCTAAAGAGATTCCTCCTCATCTTTTTAAAGGTACATACTTTAATTCTGAGGCTATGACCTCTAGTCCTAGACTCTCCCACTAGTGGAAACATCCTCCCCATCCACTCTATTCAAGCCTTTCACTATTGGGTAAGTTTGTATAATTGCAGGAGTAGGCCATTCGGCCCTTCGAGCCAGCACCGCCATTCACCGTGATCATGGCTGGTCATCCCCAATCAGTACCCCGTTCCTGCCTTCCCCCCATATCCCCTGACTCCGCTATCTTTAAGAGCTCTATCTAACTCTCTCTTGAAAGCATCCAGTGAATAGGCCTCCATTGCCTTCTGAGGCAGAGAATTCCACAGACTCACAACTCTCTGGGTGAAAAAGTTTTTCCTCGTCTCCGTTCTAAATTCCTGGATGGTTGAGCAGACTCGAGACGTCGAATCAGCTCCACCTCCTGCTTCTTCTGTATTGTTTATGTTTCTCAGTATTGTACAATGAATAATACCAATCTGTCCATTTGTTTTGCATGGCTGCATAACTAAACTGTTACCGAGGAACCAAATGTAAGATTTTATCTCAGGCTCTTGGGTTATTTAAGTGTAAATCCATCCCTTTCATCCTCTTTCCTTTGTCTATAATAATTCCTACTGTAGGGGAGTCTGACATTTATTAAACAAAACATTTCCAATGCTTTTTGTCAAACACAATTAGCAGTCTGTGCTAACTCTACAAAAGCCATAGTCATCTTGCTATTAAGTTTTCTCTCATTTGTGATGTTCTGACGCATATCCTTCCACTAAGATCTCTTCATTAGTTCTATCGACAGTATTTTGCATCTATTCCATGTAGCAGGCGTTTAAAACTGGCTCCCCCAACTCGGAGCTGTGGTCTCCAACTCGGAGCTGTCCCTGTGGTCTCCAACTCGGAGCTGTCCCTGTGGTCTCCAACTCGGAGCTGTCCCTGTGGTCTCCAACTCGGAGTTCCCCCTGTGGTCTCCACGTTGGAGCTGTCCCTGTGGTCTCCACGTTGGAGCTCCCCCTGTGGTCTCCAACTCGGAGCTGTCCCTGTGGTCTCCAACTCGGAGTTCCCCCTGTGGTCTCCATGTTGGAGCTGTCCCTGTGGTCTCCACGTTGGAGCTGTCCCTGTGGTCTCCACTTTGGAGCTGTCCCTGTGGTCTCCACGTTGGAGCTGTCCCTGTGGTCTCCACGTTGGAGCTGTCCCTGTGGTCTCCACGTTGGAGCTGTCCCTGTGGTCTCCACGTTGGAGCTGTCCCTGTGGTCTCCACGTTGGAGCTGTCCCTGTGGTCTCCAACTCGGAGTTGTCCCTGTGGTCTCCACGTTGGAGCTGTCCCTGTGGTCTCCACGTTGGAGCTCCCCCTGTGGTCTCCAACTCGGAGCTGTCCCTGTGGTCTCCAACTCGGAGTTCCCCCTGTGGTCTCCATGTTGGAGCTGTCCCTGTGGTCTCCACGTTGGAGCTGTCCCTGTGGTCTCCACTTTGGAGCTGTCCCTGTGGTCTCCACGTTGGAGCTGTCCCTGTGGTCTCCACGTTGGAGCTGTCCCTGTGGTCTCCACGTTGGAGCTGTCCCTGTGGTCTCCACGTTGGAGCTGTCCCTGTGGTCTCCACGTTGGAGCTGTCCCTGTGGTCTCCACTTTGGAGCTGTCCCTGTGGTCTCTGCGGTGGAGTTGTCCCTGTGGTCTCCAACTCGGAGTTGCCTCTCGGTCACCCACTGGTCCCACAGCAAAGCAGCATATCTGTTTCTATCTTACGTAACATCTGCCTTGGGCACGGGTTCGCAGGCATAGGTCGGGGAGTGGCCGTACATATCGTTTCCTTCGCCTCTGTCCAACGTCCTCCCTGCCCCAACTCCCATCATGAGTTTCTCAAGAACAGTGCAACACATAGCAGTTGCCCTCTGCACTCTGGTCAGGCCCAGACCACCAGCTACTCTCCAGGTGACCCCAACAATAAGTGGGTACCCAGCAGAGCAGAGCTGTAACTGCATCAGATTGCTCTGGCCACTGTACACTTGGACACAAGGGTATGGACACATGAGTGTGAGATTTGTAGGCTTTCACCAGCCACATGCTGCAGCTCAGGGACATTTCATTCGTCTCCGCGCTGCTAGAGGATGCTTGGTGACTACAATGCGGCAAGCATTCAGCAGGAAATATGTCTTTTCATGCTTGTTGCAGCAGCTCCGTGGAACACATCTCATCAGCGAGTGTCTGCCTTGTGATGGAAGTCTGCTCCTTCAGGATATACAACACACGCCCATCTTGCCTTCCCCATCGTGTAGGAAGGAACTGCAGATGCTGGTTTAAACCAAAGATAGACACAAAATGCTGGAGTAACTCAGCGGGACAAACAGCATCTCTGCCACAGTGAGACAGCAGCTCCACCCGCTGCGGCACCGTGCCGTTTTCTCTCCGCAACTACATCGGCTGTAACATCTCCTGACGCAGATTGTTTGCCAAATGTCTCCGGATATTTTACGACTTTAAAAGCTGGCGTATAAAACCAAATTGTTGTCTGTTTTCTTGTTCAAAGTGATTAGTCATTGAAAACTCCACACATAAATTGGATCAGAATGCGCAGTTAAAACTGGTGTCATAAATCCAGGGTTTGTTCTAAATCTAATCCCCATTACAACATGCCATTCATTATGTTAGTTCACAAGTTATAGGAGTACAATTAGGCCATTCGGCCCATTGAGTCTACTCCACGTAGAGTCTGGGCCAGTAGGTTAACGCAGTCTATGTTGACCATGTATTGCCTGCAATGGCATCAAATGCCCCCACATCCCCACCTCCCACCCCCCCCACACCCCCCCCCCCCCAACGGCCCTCGAGATGGAGGCGATCCGCACTGGACGGTGAAACATAGACAATAGGTACAGGAGTAGAGGCCATTCGGCCCTTCGAGCCTGCACCGCCATTCAATATGATCATGGCTGATCATCCAATTCAGTATCCTGTACCTGCCTTCTCTCCATACCCCCTGATCCCCTTAGCCACAAGGGCCACATCTAACTCCCTCTTAAATATAGCCAATGAACTGGCCTCGACTACCCTCTGTGGCAGAGAGTTCCAGAGATTCACCACTCTCTGTGTGAAAAAGGTTCTTCTCATCTCGGGTTTAAAGGATTTCCCCCTTATCCTTAAGCTGTGACCCCTTGTCCTGGACTTCCCCAACATCGGGAACAATCTTCCTGCATCTAGCCTGTCCAACCCCTTAAGAATTTTGTAAGTTTCTATAAGATCCCCTCTCAATCTCCTAAATTCTAGAGAGTATAAACCAAGTCTACCCAGTCTTTCTTCATAAGACAGTCCTGACATCCCAGGAATCAGTCTGGTGAACCTTCTCTGCACTCCCTCTATGGCAATAATGTCCTTCCTCAGATTTGGAGACCAAAACTGTACGCAATACTCCATGTGTGGTCTCACCAAGACCCTGTACAACTGCAGTAGAACCTCCCTGCTCCTATACTCAAATCCTTTTGCTATGAAAGCTAACATACCATTTGCTTTCTTCACTGCCTGCTGCACCTGCATGCCTACTTTCAATGACTGGTGCACCATGACACCCAGGTCTCGCTGCATCTCCCCTTTTCCTAATCGGCCACCATTTAGATAATAGTCTGCTTTCCTGTTTTTTGCCACCAAAATGGATAACCTCACATTTATCCACATTATACTGCATCTGCCAAACATTTGCCCACTCACCCAGCCTATCCAAGTCACCTTGCAGTCTCCTAGCATCCTCCTCACAGCTAAACACTGCCCCCCAGCTTAGTGTCATCCGCAAACTTGGAGATATTGCCTTCAATTCCCTCATCCAGATCATTAATATATATTGTAAATAGCTGGGGTCCCAGTACTGAGCCTTGCGGTACCCCACTAGTCACTGCCCGCCATTGTGAAAAGGACCCGTTTACTCCTACTCTTTGCTTCCTGTTTGCCAGCCAGTTCTCTATCCACATCAATACTGAACCCCCAATACCGTGTGCTTTAAGTTTGTATACTAATCTCTTATGTGGGACCTTGTCGAAAGCCTTCTGGAAGTCCAGGTACACCACATCCACTGGTTCTCCCCTATCCACGCTACTAGTTACATCCTTGAAAAATTCTATAAGATTCTTATCTTACACCATTCACCTGTTTGACCCGTTGAGTTACTCCAGCACTTTTTCTTGAACCTCAGTACCACAGATATGTAAACATAGTACTCAATAAAATAATGATTAGGCAGGAGTTTAGAGTGAGGCAAGATCGAGAGAGAGGAGAGAGGGGGAGAGACTCATGGACCTCTCCTGCAGTCCCCTCTGTCCATCCAACCATCTCTTCCTCTCCCCCTATCCATGACACCTCCCCCTCTCTCCCCCCCCTCTCTCCCCCCTCAATCACTCCCCTCTCTCAACACTAATTGTATGTTGACATCAATATTGGCTTTGTGCAAAGGTCAGTTTAGAAGGAATGCAAAGATTGGGTTATCAGACTGATGAAGATTGCAAACATTGGGGTAAACCCGCTGAGACTTTTATATTATCTTATTAGTGATTACGAAGGCAGATTATTTTATAGTGTATCAAACAAAATTCCTCAGGGCCATTGAGGAACACTGGTGTTCTATTATGGTTTAACTGCGCAATTAAAACTGTGATTATATCCCAATTAATTTTTAACTTGCAACTATTATTTTTATTCACTTGGCAGCCCTAATACACACATACACACACGCACACGCACACGCACACACACACACACACGCATACGCACATACGCACACACACGCACACGAACACGCACACACACGCACACACACACGCACACACTAGGGACAATTTTACATTTATACCAAGCCAATTAACCTACAAACCTGCACATCTTTGGAGTGTGGGAGGACACCGAAGGTATCAGAGAAAACCCACGCAGGCCACAGGGAGGAAACGTGCAAACTCCGTACAGACAGCACCCGTGGTCAGGATTGAACCCGGGTCTCTGGCGCTGTGAGGCAGCAACTCTACCGCTGCGCCACCGTGCAGCCGAATGCTCTTCTGCTCAAATCACGCTAACTACCGATCTCCAGTTCCTCTCCTGCTCATTCACTTTCTCTCAAAGGTTCATCATTCTCACGTACACACTGCACAGTGAAATTCTTACACCCGTCTACGTAATTTTGCGCCATGGTCAAAAGAAAATGTCTAAAGTCCAAAGTCAGGTCCACATGCTGATGATCTGATGATCAATGTCCTCCCTAACTTTCCAATCATCAGTCTCCTCCAGCCAGTGATCACCAGCCTCCTCCTCAGATCCCCAACGTTACTTCCAGCCACACAGCTCCTCTTCCTGGCCCCACCCCACCCTCATTGATTTACGCTGCACTGACAGAACATCAACAGAGGGAGGCAAATGTAGAAGCACTGTTTGGGAGCAGTGTCTCGTTTACCGTCGAGACCCTTCTTGAGTCTGAAGTAGAGTCTCGACCCGAAACGTCACCTATTCCTTCTCTCCAGAGATGCTGCCTGACCCGCTGAGTTACTCCAGCATTTTGTGTCTATCTTCGGTTTAGAAACATAGAAACATAGAAATTAGGTGCAGGAGTAGGCCATTCGGCCCTTTGAGCCTGCACCGCCATTCAATATGATCATGGCTGATCATCCAACTCAGTATCCCGTACCTGCCTTCTCTCCATACCCCCTGATCCCCTTAGCCACAAGGGCCACATCTAACTCCCTCTTAAATATAGTTTAAACCGGCATCTGCAGTTCCTTCCTACACAGAGTGTTTAGTTTGGTTCAGGTTAAGGGCCTTGGTGATTTTTGTCGGCAACTGCCGGCATCATTGATGACGTATCAGGGCACTGGAAAATTCACGGCGTGAGGACGTACAACGCGCGGTGTTTATTCAAGTGTTGCGTCGGTATTTTTGTCGCCGCTGGATTTTGAAATTTTCAAACTCTTTAGCCGACACTGATACGACGCCGGCAGTCGCTGAAAAAATCACCAAGTGGGATAGGCCCTTAAGTTTATTGTCACGTGTACCGAGGTACAGTGAACAGCTTTTGTAGCGTGCTATCCAGTCAGCGATCGAGCCGTCCACAGTGTGTAGATACAGGATGACATGAATAACGTTTAATGCAAGATAAGGATAAGGGGGAAATCCTTTAAAACCGAGATGAGAAGAACTTTTTTCACACGGAGAGAGTGGTGAATCTCTGGAACTCTCTGCCACAGAGGGTAGTTGAGGCCAGTTCATTGGCTATATTTAAGAGGGAGTTAGATGTGGCCCTTGTGGCTAAGGGGATCAGGGGGTATGGAGAGAAGGCAGGTACGGGATACTGAGTTGGATGATCAGCCATGATCATATTGAATGGCGAATGGTGCAGGCTCGAAGGGCCGAATGGCCTCTACTCCTGCACCTAATTTCTATGTTTCTATGTTTCTAAAGTCTGATTAAAGATAGTCCGAGGGTCCCCATTGACGTAGATGGTTGCTCAAGACCACTCTCTAGTTGTTGGGAGGAAGGAATTACTGCGTTGGCCTCTCGTGTGTAAAATAGCGTAACATTTTACACTTGTAGACAATGGTTTGGGCAGCTGGTCATCGTTCGATTCCCCGTTATTTGTGGGATCGTGTTGTGCCAAGATCAGCGGGCTTCTGACCCCACATCATAGCAACAGCTTCTGGACAGCTCAAAACGATTCCATCAGCTGTAATTTCCCTCCTGGGATAAATAAAGTTCTATCGTACCCTAAAGCATTTCCAGACCCCCTGAGGTGCTGTTGTAATTCAATCAATACTCTGTCTTCATTTGTAATTACAACAACGTGACTCTCGCAATATTATTTCCCAATCCAAATTAGTTCATAGCACACGGATTGGATAAGAATTATGGAACAAAGCAACCATAAGCTTACCCCATTTGGATAGGATCCCTGCATTAGTGTGGAGTTGCCCAAGGTACAGGATTATCCCGCTCTGTCACAAAGGCAGCACAAAGATGTAAGTCTGTGTGGGGGAGATTGTTCATGGGATCAAGCACTCACTCAGCTTGGACCAAGAAAGTCCATCATTTGATGCTTGGAACTTTACTGACGGGTAGCTTGTGAAATAGGTAAATCTATTTGGTTAATTCAACGCAATGTATTGAACATCTATAGAAGGATTATAATACCACTTCTAGTTCCCAGTAAATCCAATGAGCAAATACTAGCATAATATTTATGAGAAGGCGTTGAACAGGCACGTGGATAGGACAGGTTTAGAGGGATATGGACCAAACGCAGGCAGATGGGACTGGTGTAGATGGGGCATGTTGGTCAGTGTGGGCAAGATGGGCCGAAGGGCCTGTTTGCATGCTGCATGACGCTATGATTCCATATGCAAATATCAAAGTGGCCCAGTGTCTTCAGAGGAAGACATAATTTAAAGTGGGCTCAGTATTTCTGCTTTAGACAGGTGACACGTGCCGCAGAGGTCATTGCAAAGTGTACCACAGCTACAAGCTTGGTTCATTGTCGTAGAGTCATTCAGCACCAGAAAAGGCCCTTCAACCCAACTTGACCATGCTGACCAGGTGCCCAATTATGCTGGTCCCATTTGCTTGTGTTTGACCCATGTCCCTCTAAACCCTTCCCTTCCCTTCCCATGGCTCCAATGTGGATCTAACCCAACCTCCAGGGTGGAACATCTATCCAGCCTAAGGCCTGGTCTGGGCAATAGAAAGACCATCACGGCAGTCATTGAAGAAGGACACTGGAGCTGTTTTGGTTAAGATTTCTTTTTCAAAAATTGGATTAATTTATAGCAAGTTATTGTGCAGAAATGGATTCCCGTTTTCGACCTCAGAACAGCCGTTACTAGAGGAGATATTGACGCATTCTATGCTGCGGTATTTTTAGGGTGGGATCAAAATTCTTAGGAACAGAGATGACTGGAGTCATAGAGTGATACAATGTGGAAACAGGCCCTTCAGCCCAACTTGCCCACACTGGCCAACATGTCCCATCTACACTAGATCCACCTGCCTGCGTTTGGCCCATATCTCTCTAAACCTGCCCTATCCATGTACCCATCTAAATATTTCAGGACTAGTTCAGATCTCAGACATGTTCCGTCAATCAATTGGATCATGTTTGATCTCCCCTCAACTCCTGCCACTCAGCTTTGCTCTGTACTCTTCAAGATTACTACGCAACAATAGTCACTCCATCTTAATCCTGAAACCTTCTGTCCATCCAGCGTCTCCATTTGGGGGAAGCAATTGCCAATTTATTTCTTGTGAAAGTTAGGTCATCATCCAATTTCCCCAACAAGGGAACTATTGATTGTTAAAGAGTCCACGAAAAAGTGCCGGAAGATAAACAATGTTTGCTTCCTCTCTGTCCCACCTCTGACCGTTTGAATTCTGATCATAGGATTAATGGGTGAATTTATATTCCATAAAAGTCATAAATCAGGTTGGGTCTCAGATGACAAGTGATCTATACACAGTCCCAGCCCTCTCCAGGTCCATTGCCCCAGACTAGTTTGTGTGTCAAGTGGTATTAAATTGCAATCTGACATCCATTGAAAGGTTAAATGTTTCCTTGATGATGTTTTGGTGGAAGAGTGCAGTGCAATGGCTGTCAGCTTGCAGTAACAACCTTGTACCATTTGCCCGGGATTGCTTCAGGTTTTTGTTCATTAGGTCCATGCCCAGACAGGCTGCGCCACTAATTGGATTGCAACCTTCGCCCATTTGTTTTACTTTCTCTCCCCTTGCGCTAATCATGGGTGAGTGATGAAGGTAGTGAAGGATGACCTGCTGGAGGAGACCGCTGCGATGTTGTGTACCGTGCCGAGCTGGCGAATCTCAGCCAGTTAAATCGCTACGCTCAGCAGGGGAGAAAGAAAAACACTTTCCACATATCCTGATCATCATCAGCATCCCGACCCACAAAAGCAACTCCATGGAACCCAAGATAAGCACAAAACGCTGGAGTAACTCGGCGGGTCAGGCAGCATCTCTGGAGAGAAGGAATAGGTGCCATTTGGGGTCGAGACCCTTCTTCAGACTGAGAGTCAGGGGGAAGGGAAACGAGAGAGATAGACAGTGCTATAGAGAGAAAAAGAACAAATGAATGAAAGATAAGCAAAAAAGTAACAGTGATGAAGGGAACAGGCCATTGGTAGCTGTGGGCTCGGAGAAAACGAGTTATAGATTCAAGATTCAAGAGAGTTTATTGTCATGTGTCCCTGATAGGACAATGCAATTCTTGCTTTGCTTTGACAGACAATGAGACTCAAGATGACTTTGAGATTAGTTTCCATGGAGCCCGTGCTGGTAGCACCAGGCCTGGTGGTTGATTCTTCATGGGATTCAGTGGAGATGAATGTGTGAAATACATTCTCCTTCTTTAGACTTTATTTTCACCTTTAGAGATACAGTGTGGAAACAGGCCCTTCGGCCCATCGAGTCCGCGCCGACCAACGATCACCCTGTACACTAGTACTATCCAACACACTAGGGCCAATAGACAATAGGTGCAGGAGTAGGCCATTTGGCCCTTCGAGCCAGCACCGCCATTCAATGTGTTCATGGTTGATCATCCACAATCAGTACCCCGTTCCTGCCTTCTCCCCATATCCCCTGACTCCACTATCTTTAAGAGCCCTATATTGCTCTCTCTTGAAAGCATCCAGAGAACCAGCCTTCACCGCCCTCTGAAGCAGAGAATTCCACACTCACCACTCTGTGTTTCCTCATCTCCGTTCTAAATGGCTTACCCCTTATTCTTAAAATTTACAATTTACATTTTTTTATCAAAGACAATTAACCTACAAATCTGTACGTCTTTGGAGTGTGGGAGGAAACTGGAGCACCCGGTGAAAACCCACGTGGTCATGGGGAGTACGTACAAACTCTGTACAGACAGCGCCCGTAGTCGGGATCGAACCTGGGTCTCTGGCGCTGTGAGGCAGCAACTCCACCACTGCAACACCGTGCCATCCTTTCAGGAATAAAGCAAGATTTGACTGACTGTTCAGGAGCACCTCCAACACTCTCCTGGAACCCTGGGCAACGTCCTCTCACAGGTAGATAGATAAATGTCACCTGCAGCCGTTAATATTCTAGGTGTGGAAATTGGTCGCCCACAGCGACTGCAATTAAAAACTTGTGAATTGTTTGGGGATATCCCAAGGATGGGATGAAATGTAATATCACCGCACTGCCTATGGGGACAGTAGCTAATAACAAGCAAGCCAGAGGAGATAGGTTTAAGGTGGCAAGTTTTAATAAGAACCTGGTGTGACAGAGGGTGGTGGGTGTATGGAACGAGCTGCCAGGCGACGTAGTTGAGGCAGTTACTATCGCAACATTTAAGAAGGGCAGGTTTAGAGGGATTTGTGCCAAATGAGGGGGCGTGGGACTAGTGGAGCTGGGACACGTTGGCCGGTGTGGGCGAGTTGGGCCAAGGGGCTGGTTCCACGCTGTATAACTCTATGACTCTAATAAGGAAAACAACATTCCAGCCATCCCTTCCATAGACCACCTGCATTGTATCCTGGCACCTAAATGCCAGGAGCTGAGTTACGTAAGAAATGGAACTAACATGGAACTGCAGAAGGTGCACGCCAGCACAATACGGTATCAACATCCATTGAAAGAGTGGACGTGGAGAGGATGTTTCCACTCGTGGGAGAGTCTAGGACTAGAGGCCACAGCCTCAGAATAAAAGGACATACCTTCAGCAAGGAGATTTCTTAAGTCAGAGGGTGGTGAATTCTGTGGAATTCATTGTCACACAAGGCTGTGGAGGCCAAGTCAGTGGATATTTTTAAGGCAGAGATTTACAGATTCAGGATTAGTGTGGTTTAGGGGCTATGTGGAGAAGGCAGGAGAATGGGGCAGAGAGGGAACGATAGATCAGCCATGATTGAAAGGTAGAGTAGACTTGATGGGGTGATTGGTCTAATTCTGCTCCTATCATTCATGAACCTGTATTCTGACCAGGTGAAGGAAGTTGTTTATACAGTGCCCCATGGCGATCTCAAGGCAAAGTGTTTTACAGCCAGTTAATGCACAAAACCGTAGCAGTGTGTGAACTTCCAGTCCATTTCCTCAATAAAAGCTTGCTGCATATTAAACCGAGCTGGGCTCCCAGAGAAACTTGGCAAGGCCTTTTGTTTGTTTGCATCAAGAATGCTTCAATCTGGCAGCAGGAATGTTTCCCCTTTCCTAATGATACGTGAATTGAAGAGGCACTTGCATGAATGCTGCTGCTGCTTTAAGCAGCGAGGGTGAGCAGATACCGGGGAAGCTGCCTGTGTTTTCCAAATTGCTATGGGGGTAATATCGTGCTGATTGGATAATGCGTTTAAATTAGGAACAGATGCGTCGTCTGACAAAGCCTGATTCCCAGATGGAATGTCATCATTTTACTGATTCTGTCTTTGTAGCTTGGTAAAGCCTCAGCTCATCTGTGTGGCGGTGTGGCCACTGGATCTACATGCAGGGGCTGAACACTGGAGCTGCTGACTCAGCAGGGACTGGGCGAGCAATGGTTCAATACATCACGCACGGAATCACTTGTGGTTACAATACTATAGAGTGATACAGTGTGGAAACAGGCCCTTCGGCCCATCAGGTCTGCACCGTACACCAGCACTATCATACACATTAGGGAGAATTTACAATTTTACCAAAGCCAATTAACCTACAAACCCGCACGTGTGGGAGGAAATCGGAGCACCCGGAGAAAACCCACGCGGTCACAGACAGAACATGCAAACTCCATACAGACAGCACCCGTGGTCAGGATCGAACCAGTATCTGGCGCTGTGAGGCAGCAACTCTACTGCTGCGCCACCGTGCCAACCTCCAGCACTTTGTGGCCATCTTTCTCAGTTGTATGTCAAACCTCCTGGGGCCAAATTGTGGATTCAAATTTCCAATATGTGTGGAAAATAACAGTTATGACTTCACCCAGCCTGGGATTGATAATATCACGGCTACAGATGGAACAATACTTAAATACCAATTCTTCAGAAGTTAATGCCCAATGCTTTAGGTATTAGTCCAATCAAAACAGTATTTGAGAGCATTCAACAGCAAAGGAGATGTTGTATTTGTGGCATTTATGGCCCATTCATCGTCCATTGAAAGAGTTGCAGGGTCTGGATCAGGATTCTTGACCCTTTTCTCCTGAGATAATTAAGTGACCTTTACTGTAATTGGACAAGTGAAATCAAAGATAAATTGTGTTTGGCCCTGAGTGGTCCATAGGATCTTCATAGGAACTGCAGGGAAAGAGAGATAGTGTTAGAAATAACACCCCAGAGAGAGAGAGAGGGGGGGGGGGGGGGGGAGAGGGAGCGAGAGAGAGAGGGAGAGAGAGAGATGGCACTGAGTCTGATACAAGCCAGCTCAGCAATATAGAAGGAGTTTACACAGTCAGTGCAGAGGTCATTGGATTTCGAACAAGGACAAGTTGATGGAGACAAACTGACTGGTCTCTCTGGGCTTGCAGTACACAGGAGATGATGAACAAGGAGGGTCAAGTCTGCCACCTTCAAGCTAGACTTTGTTAGATGATGGTCTATCTATGACTGTTCAAGATTAGAATATCACCGCTTTATGATAGGGGGAGGGGGAGCATTCCCTCTGTCTCAAAGTCGTCCTGTTGAGTTGCATTGTCTGTAACTCATTTTCACCTATTCCACAACTAACAATGTCCTGGTTCCTCCATCATCACCGTTACTTTTTTACATATCTTTAATTCATTGGTTCTATATCTCTCTACATCACCATCTATTTTCATTTCCCCTGACTCTCAGTTTGAAGAAGGGTCTCGACCCGAAACATCACCTATTCCTTTCCTCCAGAGATGCTGCCTGTCCTGATGAGTTACTCCAGCTTTTTGTGTCTATCGTCAGTTTAAACGAGCATCTGCAGTTCCTTCCTAATCTATGCACCTATCTAAATGTTTCTTAAACGTTGCGATAATCCCTGCCTCAACTACCTCCTCTAGCAGCTCGTTCCATGCACCCACCACCCTTTGTATGAGAACGTTACCCTCAGCCCATATTCAATCTTTCCTCCTTCACCTGAAACCTATGTCCTCTAGTGTTATAAGTGACATGGAGGCGCAGCGGTAGAGTTGCTGCCTCACAGCGCTGGAGACCCGGGTTCGATCCTGACGACTGGTGTTGTCTGTACGGAGTTTTCCCGTTTCCTCCCTCATCCCAAAGAAGTTCAAGTTGATAGGTTAATTGGCTTTGGTAAAGATTGAAAATTGTCCGTAATGTGTAGGCTAGTGCTAGTGTACAGGGTGATCGCTGGTCGGGGCAGACTCGGTGGGCCGAAGGGCCTGTTTCTGTGCTGTATCTCTAAACTAAACCAGACTAAACTAAACAAACATGGTTGCAGTCCCTTCAATTACTCTGTTTTGCAAACCTTGCCACAATGCAATGATAAATACAGGAGAGCTCTAATACTCTGTGCAGTTCCTCATTGCTCGACGGCAAGGATTCTGACAGGACTGTGACACATCTGTTCAACATCTTGCTTTGGATTGATTGAAACCTCATGCCATGTTAAACCAGCATAATCCCTTCACAAGTTTCATCCTCCCGTCTCAGACACAGCCAGCAGCTCGGAGCCGGTCGAGGCAGCACATTAAAGATGAATTACACTGACAGAAACCAATAGACCTGCGTTGGTCTCACTAAAGAGTTTTGTTTTTTACACAAAGGGTGGTGGGTGTGTGGAACAAGATGCCAGAGGAGGTAGCTGTGGCTGGGACTATCCCATTGTTTAAGAAACAGTTAGACAGGTAGATGGATAGGACAGGTTTGGAGGGATACAGACCAAGCGCAGGCAGGTGGGGCTAGTGTAGCTGGGACATGCAAGTTGGGCTGAAGGGCCTGTCTCTACACTCCACCACTGTTGGACACTGTGTGTAGACCAACAAGTGAGGTTTAATTGTGATTCTTGTGATGGAATAGTTTGTTGTGGGAATAATGAAAGGCAGACAGGAACGGACTTGGTAGTTACAAGAACACCTAACAACTGGGGCGGCATGGTGGAGTTGCAGCCTTACAGTGCTTACGGTGCCAGAGATCCAGGTTCGATCCTGATTACGGGCGCTGTCAGTACGGAGTTTGCACGTTCTCCCAGTGACCTGCGTGGGTTTTCTCCGGGTGCTCCGGTTTCCTCCAACATTCCAAAGACGTTCAGGGTCCACAAAATAGCTTTGGTAAAATAGTGTGTGTGGGATGGTGCTAGTGTACGGGGTGATCAGTGGTCAGTGCGAACTCGATGGGCTGAAGGGCCATGCTGTATCTCTAAGTATAAAGAGCAGACGTCAGGCAGATCCAGTGGTGAAACTCTCCTCTCCAAGTTCCAGAGACGTTTGATAAAAGACAAATATTTTTTTAAAGCAAAGTAAAATGAAGTTAATAATTAAATGTAAAATATCATTTCAGAAAAATTAAAATTAAAAACACAATTTAAACACAGAAAGCTTTGAAATTATTGAGAGCGTTAAATTTAATTAAAATAATCGTAAAAATATCATTATTTTCTCTGCTTCTCGCCTTCAAAAGTGAATCCTAAAATCCCGTTGAAACATGGATCAGCCAATCCTACAAGAAACAGCAGGTGCTGGAATCTGGTGTAAAAAATCAAACTGGTGGAAGAACTCAGTGGGTCAGGCAGCATCTGTGGAGAGAGATGGGCAGGCAACACTTTGGGTAGAGACCCTTCATATTCACCTGCCAATTGTGTGCCCAACTAGACCTGGGGAGTCACATCCAGAGTCCAATCAGTTGCTGGATTACACATGAATTCAGAAGTGATAGGAGCAGAATTAGGCCATTCGGCCCATCGAGTCCACTCCACCATTCAATCATGGCTGATCTATTTCTCCCTCCTAACCCCGTTCTCCTGCCTTCTTCCCATAACCTCTGACACCGGTACTAATCAAGAATCTGTCTCTCTCTGCCTTAAAATAAACACATTGACTCGCCCTCCACAGCCCTCTGTGGCAAAGAATTCCACAGATTCACCACCCTCTGATTAACATAATTCCTCCTCATCTCCTTTCCAAAGGAACGTCCTTTTATCCTGAGGCTGTGGCCCTTCCCACTAGTGGAACCATCTTCTCCACATCCACTCTATCCAGGCCTTTCATTCTTCTGTACGTTTAAATGAGATCCCCCCTCATTTATCTAAACTGCAGTGTGTACAGGCCCAGTGCCGTCAAACGCTCATCAGATGATAGCCCAATCATTCCAGAGATCTTACCATGGAGGCTTGGATTTAAGCAGATGTATACATCGATTCTATGTTCTCCCACAGCTTGCGAACAGATCTAAAGGTGAAGAACATGTGGCTGAGTTGGGGATGAGGGGGTGAAGGAGTGGAGAGAGAGGAACATAGGTATGTTTGCGTGACCATAAACCAGGCGTGGCCTTGACAAGTTTCCTTCATCCTGTCCTGTGCTCTAATTCAAACTCAAATCCACATTGGAAATGTTGTTAGTTAATTATTTTCTGTCAGTATTTGATCATGTCCTGACCGTTAAAATTAGCTCAAAGCAACATGTTCTGTAGCCTTGTTCCCTGTACAGAATCTCTCTTTGGTAGGTCTTGTATTCCTGACTTATCCTTCGTTCATCAACGTGGCAACTTTGCTAAGAGCGCCCCATTCACAACGTCTGGGCCAACAGAATGTAATCTAATCAGCTCAATGAATAAACAATGCAAAAATGAGTACAATTCAGTTGGTTGGGATTTAGGGGCAAGATTAAAATCATTCAACGGTGGTAAATCTTCACCAGATCTCCAGGCGAGACCTTGTTGCCCTATCTGGTGAGCTGAAGATTCAGTGAAGCGTCCACAATTGGCACAAGAGACATGCCCTGGCCTCAACTATTCATCAGAAATATTATTATGAAGCCACCACTCTGTGTGAAGAAGATGATTCTTTGGTCCCTTTTAAATCTTTCCCCAGGCACCTTCTGGTTTAAAACTCACCAATCTGAGGGGTAACTTTGTCACACAAAGGGTGGTGGGTGTATGTAACGAGCTGCCGGAGGAGGAGGAGGTAGTTGAGGCTGGGACTATCCCAACATTTAAGAAGCAGATAGACAGGTACATGGATAGGACAGGTTTAGAGGGATATGGACCACTACACTGGCAAGTGGGACTAGTGTAGATGGGACATGTTGGCCGGTGTGGGCAAGTTGGGCTGAAAGGCCTGTTTCCACACTGTGTGACTATGACTCTAACTTTGGGGGGAAAACTGTGCCATTTCTGTTATCTCTGACCCTGGTGATCTGATACACTGTGTTAAGGTCACCCCTCAGACCCCTCTGCTCCATGTATGCAGCCTCCCCTGATGCCCAAGGCCCTCCAGTGCCACTAACATCCTTGTCAATCTCTTTTCCACACTAATTACTGCTCTCGACCTCCTTCACTGAATTCAGATTTTTTTAATTCCTCAGGCTCAGTGCTCTTTTCATCAACATTACAAGTATTTTTTCTTTGATCCCGTGCTATTTTTAAATCCTCTTGTTAGCCACAGCAGGACTACTTTTCCTATTGGTTTTCTCTGTGCCTTAAGGGGATATATATTTGTGGTAAACTTGTGTTAATTCTGCAGATGTTAGCTAATGCATATCCTCTGACATACTTGTAATGTTATTTCCTTATCTTCATAATCCATGTCCCTGCCTTCAGACTTCTTGCTTTGTTCATATTCAAGACCCAGGTTCAGATTAAACTCTCCATCTTTCTGTAAAATCCAATCATATTACAATTACGATTCAGTGGATGGCCCCTTAACTAGCTGGGTGTAAACTCCCAAAAGGTCGTGGCCAACAGGGGGAGCCACCGAGCCCGTCCCTGCTCGGAGAACCCTAACCCTAACCCTAACCCTAACCCTAACCCTAACCCTAACCCTAACCCAAGTGTAAACGTGAGCAGATTTGGACACGGGTAATGAGACCCAAGGTAGGCACTACATGCTGGAGTAACTCAGCGGGACAGGGAGCATCTCTGGAGAGAAGGAATGGGTGACGTTTTGGGTCGAGACCCTTCTTCAGACCCAAAACGCCACCCATTCCTTCTCTCCAGAGATGCCGCCTGTCCCGCTGAGTTACTCCAGCATTTTGTGTCTACCTTCGGCTTAAAGCAGCATCTGCAGTTCCTTCCTACACACAGGGTATTGAGACCGTAGGCCAAACCAAAGTGGCAGTACATGGTGAAAAGGAGTCTCCAGGGGGGAGGTCATTGAACACCAGAGGGCATTTTATCCCACTGCCCAATAAATGATAACCTAACTGGGCATGATGCAGCCTAGGAGGGAGCCACAAAATCGAAGGTACACAAAAAAATGCTGGAGAAACTCAGCGGGTGCAGCAGCATCTATGGAGCGAAGGAAATAGGCAACGTTTCGGGCCGAAACCTGTCTGTTCTTCTTCTCTCTGTTTCCCTCATCCTATTCTTCATTATCTGTCCTCTCCTTATGCTTCATCACCTTGGTTATCTCATTTATTAGTAAGTATGCTGCAATAATTCATTCTTACTCTTGGTCACTTTGCAACCAGGTCTCTATAGTGGCAATTATATCCCATTCCTGAATTACCTGTTGTATTATTCATTATTTTGTGTCGTGATGAATGCTGTGTGGAATCAGATAAAGATACTTAATTGTTACTCATTGTCATTTTCCCCGGACCGACTCCAGTTTGAGTTCCACTCCAACAACCGTTTGCTCAGTCCATCCCTGACAAACTCTGATCATGATTACTCCTAGAGTTACAGTCATAGAGTCATACAGCACGGAAACAGGCCATTCGGCCCAACTTGCCCATGCTAACCAAAGTGCCATCTACACTACTCCCATCTGCCCGCGTTTGGCCCATGCCCACCACTAAACCCGTCCGATCCAAATGCCGTTTAAATATTGTTATAGTACCAGCCTCAACTGCCACTCCTGGCAGCTCCCTCCATAACCTCACCACCCCCTGTATGAGAAAGCTGCCTCTCAGGTTCCTATTTACATAAAGGGTGGTGGGTGTATGGAACAAGCTGCCAGAGGAGGCAGTTGAGGCTGGGCTTATCCCAACGTTTAAGAAACCATTAGACAGGTACATGGATAGGACAAGTTTGGAAGGATATGGACCAAACGCAGGCAGGTGGGACTAGTGTAACTGGGGCATGTTGGCCGGTGTGGGCATGTTGGACTGAAGGGCCTGTTTCCACACTGTATCAATCTATGACTTTAAATATTACCCCATTTACCTTAAATTTATATCCTCTGGTTCTAGATTCCGCTATTCTGGGTAAAAGACTGTGCATTTACGCGATCTATTCTCCTCATCATCTTGTACACCTCATCCTCTACCTTGCATTGTTGTTTTATCTGTCTCTTTAACTTTCTAAGATTTCTCTCACCATAACTCTCACCTATCCCCACCCATTTTGTGTAAAGCAGGGTCGGCAACCTACGGATCCCATAAAAGGAAAGCCCGTAAAAAAATATAAAGATTTCGGGTTGCGGGCCGGATCCACAATCACTCGGCCCACACGTGTATTTATTTTCAATTTGTTTTCGCCACCTGGGAACTACAGCCAATCCCGGGGACGAGAGCTGATCTGGGAACTGCAGAAAACTTGTTGAAATTCACGTGAAAACTATGCAAAAACCAACACCAAGCATCACACAATGGCGTTAGATGTAGCCCGCCATCTGCTCACAGACATGGGTCCTGGTCCCTATGCACAACCAGGTTGCCAACCTCTGTGTTAAAGTATTCTTGATAGTCTTAGTTACTGGGTTTAACAGGACCGTGGTCTGGGTTTACTGAAGTGACCTATTCCCAGTAGATCTTTGCCACTACTATTGCCTTTGTCTCATAAATTAAAATCCATTCTTTCCACACCATATTTAAGCCTTGCGTTCAATACCTTAATCTTATTCCACCAATGTCAATTTGTACATTGTTCAGTCAGTAAACCAGATGTATTACCTAGCTACACACGCTGGGGACAATTTACATTTATACCAAAGCCAATTAACCTACAAACCTGCACGTCTTTGGAATGTGGGAGGAAACCCGAGCCCCCGGAGAAAACCCACACAGGTCACAGGGAGAACGTGCAAACTCTGTACAGACAGCACCCAAGGTCAGGATGGAACCCGGGTCCCTAGCGCTGTGAGGCAGCAACTCTACTGCTGCACCACCATGCCAACGCCTGGTCAGTTTCCATCTTGTATCTGGACACGAGGGTGTGGTGGGATTCTGTCCACTTGCCTGGATAGGTTGAGCTCCAGAAGCTCTCATAGAGTTTGGCATCTAGCACCATCACACCGTGGTCACGGTATGTCACCTGTACCCACATCAAGTGAAGGGCAGCGTCACCATATGCAGGTCTCACTAGTTACAGGAGCAGAATTAGACCATTCGGCCCGTCGCGAATTACACAGAATCACCACCCTCTGACGAAAGAGGTAGTGCCGGCCGCGATGGGCCGAGGGGCCACCGTCTGCGCCCGACCTCCAGACCAAACTAAAATAAATGGCACAAAGTGCTCATGTTCACAAGTTATAGGACTAGAATTAGGCCATTCGGCCCATCGAGTCCACTCTGCCATTCAATCATGGATGATCTCTGCCTCCTAATCCCATTTTCCTGCCTTCTCCCCATAACCCTTGACACCCGTTCTAAACAAGAATTTGTCTATCTCTGCCTTAAAAATATCCACTGACTTGGCCTCCACAGCCCCCTGTGGCAATGAGTTCCACAGATTCACCACCCTCTGACTAAAGAATGACTAATCTACCTCCTTGTTCTCCATTGCTATGTCGTCATTAGGTCCAATCCTAGAACACCACCCAACCTATGAGACGCAATGGGAACATCCTCAGCAGAAGATCCGCAGTGACTCAGGATGTACCTTTAGAATGAAGACGAGGAGGAATTTCTTCAGCCAGAGGGTGGTGAATCTGTGGGATTCATTCCCACAGCTGGCAGCCAAGGCCAAGTCATTGGGTATTTTTAAAGCGGAGGTTGATAGGTTCTTGATTAGTAAGAGCATCAAGGTTGCAGGGAAAAGGCAGAAGAATGGGGTTGAGAGGGGAAGATAGATCAGCCATGATCGAATGGCGGAGTAGATTTGATGGGCCGAGTGGCCTCATTCTGTTCCTATGTCTTATGCAAATAAATGGGAATTTGGGATGGGCAATAACCACTTTGATGTCCTGATCTTGATAAAATAATATATGCAAAGTTGCTGGCCAGCTACATAATCTAAATGTTACCATGGCCCCGCGATCCAATCCTTGCTTGACTCAACAAGGCAGTGTGGTATTTAGTCATTACTGCCTGCAACACAAATATTTCACTCTCCAAATACAACCACCCCTCACCTTAATGAGTACCTAATTCACAACAAATAATATGCTCGAGTTCTTTGCAGCTACCCTGTAATTTCTGCAAATGAATAGAAGACCAGTATTTGGATCCAACAACAAAAATCGCAGTGCAATAAAAATAATATATACAGTGTTTAAATATTACTGACAGCTTCCAGATGGCAAGTCGCATATCTTAATAATTTGACTAAAATGCACTGTGTTCCAAATAGCATGTAGTAAAAATAGACACAAAGAGAGGGAGACAGACTGGGTACTGTAGACCATCCAGACTGACAACAGCGTTTTGGAGATTGCTGGAATCTGTAGTTAATGAAATGGTAGCTGGGAACTTTGCACATAATTGGACGATCAATATGGATTTATGAAAGGGAAACCAGGCTTGACAAATCTGAGGTTGTAACCAACTTAAAAGATAAGTGATGTGTTGTATTTAGATGTTTAAGAAAGAATTGCAGATGCTGGAAAAATCGAAGGCAGACAGCAATGCTGGAGAAACTCAGCTGGTGGGGCAACGTGGGTTTTCTCCGAGATCTTCAGTTTCCTCCCACACTCCAAAGATGTACACGTTCAAGTTCAAGTTCAAGTGAGTTTATTGTCATGTGTCCCTGTATAGGACAATGAAATTCGTGCTTTGCTTCAGCACACAGAACATAGTAGGCATTTACTACAAAACAGATCAGTGTGTCCATATACCATAATATAAATATATACCCACATGAATAAATAAACTGGTAAAGTGCAAATAGCAGAAAGTGGTTATTAATAATCAGAGTTTTGTCCGAGCCAGGTTTAATAGCCTGATGGCTGTGGGGAAGTAGCTATTCCTGAACCTGGTTGTTGCAGTCTTCAGGCTCCTGTACCTTCTACCTGAAGGTAGCATGGAGATGAGTGTGTGGCCAGGATGGTGTGGGTCTTTGATGATACTGCCAGACTTTTTGAGGCAGCGACTGCGATAAATCCCCTCGATGGAAGGAAGGTCAGAGCCGATGATGGACTGGGCAGTGTTTACTACTTTTTGTAGTCTTTTCCTCTCCAGGGCGCTCAAGTTGCCGAACCAAGCCACAATGCAACCGGTCAGCATGCTCTCTACTGTGCACCTGTAGAAGTTAGAGAGAGTCTTCCTTGACAAACCGACTCTCCGTAATCTTCACAGGAAGTGGAGGCGCTGATGAGCTTTCTTAATAATTGCATTAGTGTTCTCGGACCAGGAAAGATCTTCAGAGATGTACACGCCCAGGTTTGTGGGTTAATTGGCTTGGTGTCAGTGTATAAATGTAAAACTGTCCGTAGAGTGTGTAGGGTCGTGTTAATGTGTGGGGATCGCTGGTCGGTACGGACCCGGTGGGCCGAAGGGACTGTTCCTTCACTGTATCTCTAAAACGAAAAAAACAATCAGAATGAAATTGAAATTCAGCAGAGAGGCAAGCTGCAGGAAGTTAACGTCAGTTACTGCAATGCTGAAATACTGCCAAAACGTTGGCAATCCTTCGACGATGATGGTTCAGGCATTCCAAGGCCATCCTGCTGACTGATAACCTGAGACAAGCCGCAGATTAAACAGTGACCTTCCTGATCGCTACCTCTCCAATAGCTGAACCTCCGCTAAAAGAGTTTGTGCTGTCAGTCAGCAGAGGGAGAGGACAAGTACTGGCATCATCCGGAAAAGATGCTGCACTGCCCAGAGACTTAGAAATAAGTGAAAAAAATGTGGCTTAAAAATAACATAGGATTAAGGACACACAGACTGATAAAATGGAGCACTAAAAAAAAGCTGCATCTCAGACTTGGTCCGGGATTTAGCAACGTTGACTTAAGCCACCTTAAGCCACCTGAATCAAGTTGCAGGAAGTTGCACTGAAGGAAAGTGCAGAGGGGGAAGTGTGTGTGGATTGCACATCTGCCAGCAGAGATAATGTTACCGAACCAATTAGATGTTTTGTGACTGTAAGGAAAGGTGTTCCAGCTGGCTCATCATTAACTTATGATATGACAATTTCTGCTGCTGAATGTCTCGGCTTTTCTCCAAAGACATGTGCTGGGAGTGTTAGTTAGTTGCCATGCCAACACCAGGCAGTGAAATAGCCCTGGTTTGTTCCTTCAGGCCATCAAGCCCATTTGTGTGGCCACCACACCCAGGTAGGTGTACCAGCGTTCCAACCTTCCAACCTTTGGCCAATTGTCATAGAGGGAGTGCAGAGAAGGTTCACCAGACTGATTCCTGGGATGTCAGGACTGTCTTATGAAGAAAGACTGGATAGACTTGGTTTACACTCTCTAGAATTTAGGAGATTGAGAGGGGATCTTATAGAAACTTACAAAATTCTTAAGGGGTTGGACAGGCTGGATGCAGTAAGATTGTTCCCGATGTTGGGGAAGTCCAGGACAAGGGGGTCACAGCTTAAGGATAAGGGGGAAATCCTTTAAAACCGAGATGAGAAGAACTTTTTTCACACAGAGAGTGGTGAATCTCTGGAACTATCTGCCACCGAGGGTAGTTGAGGCCAGTTCATTGGCTATATTTAAGAGGGAGTTAGATGTGGCCCTTGTGGCTAAGGGGATCAGGGGGTATGGAGAGAAGACAGGTACGGGATACTGAGTTGGATGATCAGCCATGATCATATTGAATGGCGGTGCAGGCTCGAAGGGCCGAATGGCCTACTCCTGCACCTAATTTCTATGTTTCTATGTTTCTATGTCATCTGGCTTGGAAATTAAACTTTAAAGATGGTGAATCCCAGCAAAAGTGAATCCTCTTTTTCATAATGCCTGAAACAAAAAGGTAAACAGGAGTGTACTAATGGTTAGTCATAGAGTGATACAGCGTGGAAATAGGCCCTTTAGCTCAACTTGCCCACACTGGCCAACATGCCCCATCTACACTAGTCCCACCTGCCTGCGTTTGGCCCATATCCCTTCAATCATCATCATCTTTGAAAACATCAACGGGCGACGTGCCTTACAATGCTGTGTACAACAGTGATCGCAACTTCTACTGAAGTGTGAAGCTCACAACTGCCTGACCCGTTGAGTTACTCCAGCACTTTGTGTCCATCTTAGGCATAAACCAGCGTCTGCAGTTCCTTCCTACATGTAATGAATGACACAGTGGAGGAAGGTATCTTCGTAGAGTGACGCAAGGCTGCAACGTGAACAATCCCTTCACTGCAGATATTAATCTCTGAGCTTTCTGTCAACTGTAAGAGTCTTAGTCCCGGGACAGAAAGGTCAGTGTGGGAATGGCAAGAGGAGTTAAAGTGTTGAGCAACCGGGAGATCCAGCAGGCCTTGGCAACCGAGCGCAAGTGTTGGAACACACTTATATTCTGCTGGCAAAAAAACCCCAACTTTATTTTGCCATCAGTCTGAAGAAGGGTCTCGATGTGAAACGTCACTCCATAGATGCTGCTGCACCCGCTGAGTTTCTCCAGCATTTTTGTCCACCTTCGATTTTCCAGCATCTGCAGTTCCTTCTTAAAATTTTTTGAAATGTGGTTATGACTAAACTTTATTTCATTCAGGGACAGCAACCGTATTAACCTGAGTAGTTTACTGGATGTTTCTCTGCACATACCATTGCATTTTTATTTGTGAAATACTTTCAACCCACTGGAAACGCAGCCTCTGGGGAAATTATCCTGCTAGTTATTAGGTACAATATCCAATGTCTAAAACACCCAGAAATCAAAAGCACTCTCTAATTTCTACACGCAACATACCGTGGCAGTAATGTATAAGGCAGTCACACTGTTGAAACATTTCTTAATCAAACTGGAGTTGTTCTGATAGCAGGTATCTAATGCTATTGAGTGGAACACTTTAGAGCGCAGAACGCAAATGGTAATTATCTGCCTTTAACATATTAAGATAGATTGCTATTAATCTCCATAATCTTTTTTGAGAGTAGTCATAAATATTTATTAAAAATCTAGATTAAAGAGCTATGAGATTGCGTTTTATTTTTCAATGTCGTATCTACTTGGGGCGCAGCGGGTAGAGCTGCTGCCTCACTGAGCCAGAGTCCCGAGTTCGATCCTGACTACAGGTGCTTGTCTGTACGGAGTTGGCACCTTCTCCCCGTGACCCACGTGGGTTTTCTCCGGGAGCTCCGGTTTCCCCCCACGCTCCAAAGACATGCAGGTTTGTAGGTTAATTGGCTTAGAGATACATCGCAGAAACAGGCCCTTTGGCTGACCGAGTCCACACTGACCAGTGATGCCCGTCCACTAGCACTACGCTACACACTAGGGATCAATTACAATTTTACCGAAGCTAGTTAACCGACAAACTTGCACGTCTTTGGAGTGTGTGAGGGAACGGGGCTTGACTGCTCCGCCAATGTGCTGCCCCTTTTTACTTTTCCTTCTCTTCTGTCTTCATTCTTATCCATTTATTTACGTCTACTTCAATGACCAGTTGTTATTAACTAGTCTTCATCACTCTGTCTTTCTTGGATCCACATCATCACAGACTGTTCCTTTGTTCCCTCTTCCTTCACCACTGCTTCAGTGTCATCCTTTATGGGGCGCGGACACGGTGGTGCAGCGGTAGAGCTGCTGCCTTCCAGCGCTTGCAGCACCAGAGACCCGGGTTCGATCCTGACCATGGGGTGCTGTCTGTACGGAGTTTGTACGATCTCCCCGTGACCTGCAAGGGTTTTCTCTGAGATCGTCGGTTTGCTCCCACACTCCAAAGAAGTACGGGTTTGTAGGTTACTTGGTTTGGTAAATTGTAAATTGTCCCCAGTGTGTGTAGGGTAGTGTTAGTGTGCGGGGATCACTGGTCACAGTGGACTCAGAATGGCCTGTTTCCCCGCTGTATCTCTAAACTAAATTTTCCAAATTTTCACCCAGAGGGTTGTGAATCTGTGGAATTCTCTGCCACAGAAGGCAATGGAGGCCAAATCACTGGATGTTTTCAAGAGAGAGTTAGATTTAGCTCTTAGGGCTAAT
Source organism: Leucoraja erinaceus (assembly GCF_028641065.1). NCBI lineage: Eukaryota > Metazoa > Chordata > Chondrichthyes > Rajiformes > Rajidae > Leucoraja > Leucoraja erinaceus. The sequence continues at coordinate 1,041,986 of NC_073406.1, read as the reverse complement.
TGAATCAAGGGATATGGGGGGAAAAACAGGAACGGGGGTACTGATTTTGGATGATCAGCCATGATCATATTGAATGGCGGTGCTGGCTCGAAGGGCCGAATGGCCTACTGCAACTATTTTCTATGTTTCTAAACTAAACTAAAGCTGCAACATAAAATAGATATATTTTCTAACTTTCTCTACTCCTGGTGAAAGGTCGCGGATTTGAAACGTTGACTTTGTTTCGAGAGCCAGTAGATGTGGCCTGACCCACTGAGTGTGTTCAGTTACAGGCCAGGCTGCTGCAGGTATTTTACACTTATGTCTGATCTCTAGCTCCTCCAATACACAGTATATATTCTATGCAGCAGCAATAACACATGTCAGTTGGCACAGAGCTGGCTTGCCACATCCTTCCCCATCAAGACAGATTGCACCATTTCCCACTTAGGCCTTGGCGGAGTTGAATCAGAATCAGTTTAAAGAACGGAATACTGCAGGAAGCACGGCTAACAACAAGGTTGAACGCACCAACGCAGGGGGTTACATGGGACACTAGTGTAGCAGCTAGTGTCCATAAAGCTCAGAAAGTGACAGAAAAGTTGCATCTCCCTGCGGGAGGCAAGGCTGTGTGTAAAGTCCGTGCTGAGAGAACAGGGAGAGCCAGAGAGAGAGGGCTGAAGATGAATGTCAGGCTCCCTGTGAATCTCCGCAGAGCTATGATATTCATAACTTTGGAGGAAAGTAGCCTTCCAATAGTCAGCAGCTATCCTGGGAATAAAGCTAGCAAGAGAAAGAGCAATTTCTGCAAACAAATAAAACTGGTCGATTGAAACTGCTTGAAGGAATTAAGTGCAGGCACTGGGGAATTGTAGACGCTGCTATTTCCTCATCGCCATTGTGCCTCGTTGTAACTATGTAATTCCACCAAAACTCTCCCCTCACTCATAACTTTACTGACTTGAAGAAAACACTAATGTAACAGCTGGAATTGTGGATGACCTCCTGAAATATCATTCAGAAAGAAGTATATTTTATTATATAAAAGAAAGCCATGACTGTGGCAATACAGTTTTAGATATACAGTGCAGAAACTGGCCCTTCGGCCCATCAAGTCCACACTAACCAGCGATCCCCAAACACTAACACTATCCCACACGCAGTAGGAACAATTTACATTTATACCGACCCAATTAGCCTATAAACCTGTACATCCTTGGAGTGTGGGAGGAAACCGGAGCACCCGGAGAAAACAAACACAGGTCACGGAGAGAACGTGCAAAGTCCATACAGACAGCGCCCGTAGTCAGGATCGAACCTGGGTCTCTGGCGCTGTTGAGGCAGCAACTCTACCGCTGCGCCACAAATTTTCTCCAGCTATACACAAAAGGACACAGAAAGCTGGAGGAGTTCAGCAAGTTGGATCTTCCAAAGATCTCGAACTGAAACATCATCTATCCATGTTCTCCAGAGATGCTGCCTGATCCGCTGTAAATTGTCCCTAGTGTGTGGAAGAATGCTAATGTACAGGGATCGCTGGTCGGCACAGACTCGGTGGGCCGAAGGGCCAGTTTCTGCGCTGTATCTCTAAACTAAACTAAACTATCTCAGCATTATAGAAGTGCTATTCATGTTGTCTATTCTTCGTGTTAAACTGTCAACCCGTTGGGGAACCGTATGTGGGCGCACGGTGGCGCAGCGGTAGAGTTGCTGCCTTACAGCACTTGCAGCGCCAGAGACCCGGTTTCGATCCCGACCACGGGCGCTGTCTGTACGGAGTTTGCACGTTCTCCCCGTGACCGCGTGGGTTTTCTCCGAGATCTTCGGTTTCCTCCCACACTCCAAAGACGTGCAGGTTTGTAGGTTAACTGTCTTGGTAAATGTAAAAATTGTCCTAAGTGAGTTGTGTGTAGGATTGTGTTAATGTGTGTGGATCGCTGGTCGGCACGGACTCAGTGGGCCGAAGGGCCTGTTTCCGTGCTGTATCTCTAAAAAAACGTTAGCCTGTGACAGGTTGACCCACTGCTCGGATGCACGTTGGTGAGCTTTGCATCTTGAGAATGTCTTTGCTTAAAAATTAATGGCACCATCCTCATAAAGTTTTAATTAAAATGTTATTAAATTAGAAGTTACTGCTTAAAAGGGGAAAAATTAAAAGGAGCTGCTCACTGAAGGTTTATTTTTACTGGAGTGACCACAAGGAAAAGCTTTCAGAGGGATGAGCCTGATGTAATGTATAATGGGGTCAGAAAGTACAGGATGATCAATGATTCAGCTTGGAATCCATGGGTTAAACCAAGTTAATACACAGTCATGTCAAGGGAATAGCTTTATGGTCGTAGAGTCTTGAGAGATTTGATTTCATGCTCATTTTCTTTGTATAAAATCATGAGAGGAATAGATCGGGAAGATGCACGCAGTCTCTTGCCCAGAGTAGGTGACTCGGGAACCATAGGAAACAGGTTTAAAGTGAAGAGGAACAGATTTAATAGGAATCTGAGGGGGAACCTTTTCACACAAAGGGTGCGGGACTGGGGGGGCATGGAACAAGCTGCCAGAGGAGGTAGTTGAGGCTGGGACTATCCCAACTTTTAAGAAACAGACAGTTACATGGATAGGACAGGTTTGGAGGGATATGGACGAAGTATTGTAGATGGGACATGTTGGCCGGTGTGGGCAAGTTGGGCCGAGGGACCTGTTTCCACGCTGTATCATTCGATGAGGAATCAATGGACATGCGAGAGAGAATTATGGCTTACAGGGAACCAAATGAGGAAATGGGACTTGTCTGAGAGCAGTCACAGACCTAGTGGGCTGAATGGCCACCTTCTAGGTTGTATGAAGATCTTTGTAAGTGTTTGTATAATACACGCCTGCTACATCCAGGTTAAACCTGGTCATTGTTCAGACAATGGTTCATGTACATGGCTGGTGCAAATGTAGATGACATCTCAACTGGTAACAATTAGGTTAGAGAATCATTTCAGCTCTTTGCAAGGATGGCTAATTATTTGGGAATTGGTAATATAAAGGTAGATCGCATGGAAAAAACAGTTCAGTTGAGTTTATTGTCATGTGTACCGAGGTACAGTGAAAAGCTTTTGTTGCGTGCTAACCAGTCAGCAGAAAGACAATACATGATTACAATCGAGCCGTTTACATTTGTGAAACGTCACCTATCCATGTTCTCCAGAGATGCTGCCTGACCCGCTGAGTTACTCCAGCACTCTGTGAAATGTCACCTATCCATGTTCTCCACAGATGCTGCCTGACCCACTCAGTTATGGTGCAGCAGCATCTATGGAGCTAAGGAAATAGGCAACGTTTCGGGCCGAAATCCTTCTGGAAATAGGCAACGTTTCGGGCCGAAAACCTTATGGGTTTCGGCCCAAAACGTTGCCTATTTCCTTAGCTCCACAGATGCTGCCTGACCCACTGGGTTACTCCAGCACTCTGTGAAACGTCACCTATCCATGTTCTCCACAGATGCTGCCTGACCCGCTGAGTTACTCCAGCATTTTGTGTTGTAGTGTAAATGGATTGTTGGTGGTCGCTGATGAGCCTTTTTGCACAAATTTATTCACCTCATTCCCTCCATTAATGCAAATGTATTTCTCTATTTAAATGCAACAATCGCGTACTCTCGAAGTAGAATCAGACAGAGAAGCTGATGCGACCTCTCTCAATGCACTGGCTGCAGCTTCCAAACATTGGCATGAAGTAGAGAGACCTTTAAAAGAAAGTGAACTCCCAGTTTTGACGGCGTTCTCTGTGTGAAAATGCCACCACTCATTAATCCCAAATTTACCCGGCAATTTTCTTGCTGCAAGATAATTATCCTATTACAGAATTGGAAGATTAAAGGACATAGTGGTTGTGTAATACAGGGAGCCGTGTGTGGAGTAATTGTCAGGGCTGATAGTCCCTGCAAAACATCATATGCGCCGAGTCTTTGAATAGCTTTTCCTCAGCAGTTACAGAAGTGACCTATTCATTTTCATATCTATTCTGCCATCCCATTATATCTCCTTATGTCTACCCTGTTCTTGTCGCTTCTAGATGTGCAGCTAGAATTTGCTTGTCAGTGAAGCTTTCGTTCTGCTGCATGGCATGAAAGCTTGCAGTCAGATCATCGCATTACTAATAGCTTCTAATAATTCATTGCCAAAATCTTCATGCATGCACCCAGATTCCAGCCAGTGCACACATTTCAGCGCCACACCTTTTTTTCACTTGAAAACCGTGTTAACTTGAAGAGTGCAGGAAGGAACTGCAGATGCTGGTTTACACCGAAGATAGACACAAAATGCTGGAGTAACTCAGCAGAACAGGCAGCATCTCTGGATAGGAGGTAAGAGTGACATTTCAGGTCTAGACCCTGCTTCAGACGGGTTCTTCTCAACCCGAAACGGCGGCTTTTATGTGGGAACAGAATCTCACCATAACTTGTCACATGGGACAAAGTACTGTTCATTCATTCATTCATTCATTCATTCAACGAGGTGCGAACTTTTACAACATGTTGGAAGATTTCTTGAGCTCATTTCTATTCTTCATCTGAGTTAAAGTGAGAGTAGATGTGGCATCAAATGAAATGCTTGTAAAGGAACTCACAATGTGATTTACTCTCAGATGGTAAAATGGTGACGTTTCACATCAGTGAACAATAATTTTGTTTAATTTCCATCTCTTTTATCACCACGAGCAGGGAGTATATGTAATTTAATGTACAGTAACATTACAGTAATCAGATACAATTAGATGAATTATATGCCTAGTTAGGTCTAAGACAAATTAGAACAGATCCAACATGGGTTTTGAGCTGGTTCCTTCTGCCTGGCAGTATTCCCCATGGATGGGACATCCCTAATCTGAGCTCTTGGGGCAGGAGGGATAGAGAGGGCTGTGCGAGCTGCCATAGACTCAATGGGCTGAATGGCCTCCTTGTATACCATGAGATAGTATGGAACATGGGAGAGGGAGAAGTGGGAAGGGTAATGGGATTGGAGAGGGGTAGGGGAGAGAAGAATAGGAAGAGGGAAGGGGGAGAGGGGGGATGATCTGGGTGAGAGGAAGAGAGCAGAATGAAATGAAACACTGGGACTAAGCACCCGGAGAAAACCCACGCAGGTGACGGTGGGAACGTACAAACTCCATACAGGCAGCACCTGTAGTCAGGATGGAACCCGGGTCTCTGGTGCTGTGAGGCAGCAACTCTACCGCTGCGCCACCGTGCCGACCTGTTGATAAAATCACTAGTGTTTCCCTGTACTCACTGAACAACACCGAACCACCATGTGCCTCACATTCCCCAATGCCTCACAGGTAAACAAGTTATTCTGGAGACATAGATTAAATGAATGCAACATTTATTTTCATCGGAAAATCAAAAGCAACAATAATGCTCCCAGCATATGAACTCCCAACATTAAGCAGCATTCACTGGAATGTGCTCCTGTTGTGATGAGCTGCTTGGCCTGTACTCTAGTCCAGCATTAGCCTAGTCTAGGTGAAGCACTGGTTTATAAACCTAGGAATGGCCAGGGTTTGTCGGGACAGGTGTGGTAGAGCAGTGTCCATGTTCCCCGGTGTAAATATCATCAGACACCTGGAACTGCCTTATGGCCATAAAGGACATCAACACCTCTACTTCCTTAGAAGGCTGAAGACGTCCGGCATGCCCCCAACTCTCACCAACTTCTACAGATGCGCCGTGGAAAGCATTTTATCGGGATACATCACAGTTTGGTTTTGGAACAGCTCCATCCTAGACTGCAGGGAACCACGGAGAATTCCAGTCACAGCCCAAACCATCACACCAACCAACCTCCATTGACTCCATCTACACTTCACGCTGCCTCGGCAAGGCCAGCAGCGTAATCAAGGACCAGTCTCACCCCGGTCACTCCCATCGGTCAAGAGGTACAGAAGTGCGAAAAGACACACCTCCAGATTCAGGGACAGTTTCTTCAGGTGACTGAACCATCCTATCAACAACTAGAGAGCGGTCCTGAGCTACCAGCTACCTATTGGAGATCCTCGGACTATCTTTAACCAGACTTCACCAGATTTTATCTTGCACTAAATGTTATTCCATTATCCTGTATCTCTGTACGCTATCATGTAGTTCTGTGACTGGGTCGCGAATACTGAAGTCTAGACACATTTGTGATGCTCAGCCCACAATTGTAATTGTATATTGGCTTTCTGCTCTGGATAAAATGCATCAAAAGCTTTTCCCTGTACCTCGGTACACATGCCAATTAACTAAACTGCACGAGTACAGTTGGTCGAACAGCCACCACTCCCTGCATTTTTGGATGTTTCCTATCGTAGAATTCTTCACAGCTGGATACCACCGTTACAGCTTTGCCCAAGTTCTGCAAGTAAGAATCCTTATTGCTGCTGTTGAATAAATCAGACCTCCCACACGTATAAACTCCACACTGACTCACCCGGTCCAGCGGGGACAAGTTTGTGGGCAGATATCGTGCTGAGTTGAGGTGTACCAGTCTACAGCAGCCTCCTCAAGGCTAACACATCAACACTGCTGCTTAAAAGTATGAGAGTCTCTGTGGTGACGAAGGTTAGTAACCAAATAACTAATCTAAACTAAAATAAAATAAAATCATAGAACATAGACCGGTACAGCAGAGGAATGGGACCTTCGACCCACAGTGGTAGACACAAAACGCTGGAGTAACTCAGCGGGACAGGCAGCATCTCTGGAGAGAAGGAATGGGAGACGTTTCGGGTCGAGTCCCTTCTTCAGACTCTTCATCAGCATCAGTCTGAAAAAGGGTCTCGACCCAAAAAGTCATCCATTCCTTCTCTCCAGAGATGCTGCCTGCCCCGCTGAGTTACAATAGACAATAGGTGGAGTAGGCCATTCAGCCCTTTGAGCCAGCACCGCCATTCAATGTGATCATGTCTGATCATCCCCAATCAGTACCCAGGTCCCTACTCCAGCATTTTGTGTCTACCTTCGATTTAAACCAGCATCTGCAGTTCCCTCCCACACATTCAACCCACTGAGTCCACACTGACCAGCGATCCCCGCACACTAACACTATCCTACACACATTAGGGACAATTTACATTGATAACCAAGCCAATGAGTCTACAAACCTGTACACCATTGGAGTGTGGGAGGAAACCAAAGATCAGAGAGAACGTGCAAACTCCGTACAGACAGCACCCGTAGTCAGGATCGAACCCGGGTCTCTGTAGGGCAGTAACTCTACCGCTGTGCCACCGTGTTTGCCCACGGCATTCATTGCAACTGAATAGAGGTGACAAACACCCATTACTCACAATCAGTTTTACAATTCCTGTCCTGCTGAAGTTTCTGTCCCTCTGTCTTCCACGCTGCCTTTACCAGACTGCCTGATAGTTCCAGCACGCTGCTGCCTCTTGGAGAGTTGTTCTCTGCACCCTATCACAACATTCCCTGTTGCTGCCCTCTCTGCAAACTAAAACATGCTTCTTTTCCCACTTTCCCACCTGGGACGAGAGCTGCTTGTTGCCCCTGTCCCTCTCTACAAACCTGCTGAGTTTCACCTGAACTTACTGCTCATGTCAAAACATTGAATCTTCCCAGATTCTGCACGACTTGAAAATTAAAACCCGGCCAAATCTAAATCACTTGCGTTCTCCTCTCTTGCCTCTTGGACGTTGGCACTATCGTTGCCCTCAGCTCTTTCCTGCACCAGTCTCAGAAGCTGCAGAGTTTCCACTGACTTCATGCTTGTGTTCCAGATATCTGTCTGGCAGAGCCACTGTGTTGTAAGCTGCCCTTGCAATCATTCTTCATTCCCTGGGAGTTGGCGATTGGATTTCTCATCCACACTCCTCTGTCTGAAACGTTACAGGTTCTGTCCATGATCTCTGCTGAGTCAGCGCAGGTGTTTAAAGTGACTCTGCAATTAGCTTGAAGCTGTGGTCCTGATGTGGCTTGATGGTCATGCTCCATCGCCCCCTGTTGCCGTGTGTATGAGTGCATCGCACTTTGCCTGAAGACACAATCAGCGCGAGCTGTGAATCGATCCCCTGCTAACACACAGATGAAACGATCCCCCCCCCTCAACCAATATATGGTGGATGTGTACACCCATAGAGACACCCTGCCTGCATCATTCATTTCAGTCCCCATTTCAGGGGCCTGGCCGTTTAAAATACGCTGGCTTTATAAAATAGTTTGACAGATTACCTCTACGTTTCCCTGATGTTACAAGGGTAGCTTGTGTTTTGCTCGATACACCAAATCTATCCTTGTTTTCCACTCATCTGCCATTCTGCCTCACATCTCGTCTGAACACAGTGCTTGATAATGAAGATGTGTGTGAAGGGAGAGAGGATGTGAGTGTTGCCGTGATCTCCCAGCGTGAATGAGCATCTCCACCCCCCCACCCCTCTGTAGCTGGATCTCCGCTGGTGCTCTGACACACTCAATGCTCAATGCCCTGGCCACATAACCCACAGCAGGTGTACAGTAGAGAGGATATTGACTGCTTGCATCATGGCCTGGTTCAGCAACTTGAACTGCCAGGAGCCAAGAAGCCTGCAGAAGGTTGTGAACACTGCCCATCCGCTCCGTCACCGGCTCCGACCTCCCCACCATCGAAGGGATTTAGCAGAATGGCATCATCGTCAGAGACCCGCACCTGTGTTTACAGAGTACTATCTTCACATATTGTGTTGTGCTGCTGCAAGTAACAATGTGGTTGTTCTATCTGGGTTGTACTGGGTGTTATACCCCATGGGAGAGTCTAGGACCAGAGGGCACAGCCTCTAAATAAAAGGACGTTCCATCAGGAAGGAGATGAGGAGGAATCTTTGTACTCAGAGGATGGTGAGTGAATCTGTGGAATTATTTGCCACTTATTATCTCACCAGGGCCCTGTACAACTGCAGAAGGAACTCCTTGCTCCTACACTCAAATCCTCTCCCAATGAAGGCCAACATGCCATTAGCTTTCTTCACTGCCTGCTGTACCTGCATGTTTACTTTCAGTGACTAATGTACAAGCACACCCAGGTCTCGTTGCACCTCCCCTTTTCTGACACCAGTCCTAATCTGACACCATTCAGATAATAATCTGCCATCCTGTTCTTGCCACCAAAGTGAACAACCTCACATTTATTCACCTTGCCTGTGGCTCTGCATCAGTATTGTATAGGGAACAAACTGAAGCCCCCCGCTGTTTACTGTAGACACCAGCAGGTCAAAGAACAAGCTAGTGGTACAGCACATGTCACAGCGAGATGTGAAGCAGAAATACCATTTCTACAAATATTGATTCTCCTGTTCATGTTGAGTATTATACTGCGGCTTAGAAGTTGGTCGTCAAAAATAACATCTTGCAGTGTAAAGCCGACCAGAAAGATTCAGTCAGTGGAGGATCTTCATTGTTAACTCTTTCTCTCCACTGGAAACCGGAGCACCCGGAGAAAACCCACGCAGGTCACATGGAGAACGTACAAACTCCGCACAGACAGCACCTGTAGTCAGGATCGAACCCGGGTCTCTGACGCTGTGAGGCAGCAACTCTACCGCTGTGCCACCGTACACCACAACTGCAAACTCCACATAGACAGCAGCAGTCAGGAGTGAAGCCGTGTCTCTGGCTATGTGAGTCAGCGCCTCTATGTCGCAAAACTAGCCACAGATTCGAGGAGATCTTGTATAATAATCCTGGTCTTAACATTGGCTGAATGAGAGCTACCCTCTAACTAAAAACATTGTCGGAAAACCCATGAAACTTCACGATGGAACCACAAAATAGACAGGCGACTGCATCTGAATTGGGATCGCTTCCCAAAAACGCTTTGGGATTTAAAAGTATAAAATCTATGCATATTCATTGAACACCTCTCACAGACTTGGTTAACCCTAGTGCAATCAATAAACCTTTCAGAAATGTAATCACCTGCAGGAACTCTTTCACCAATATTACATATACAGTTTGTTGCTGGTATGAAGCTGAAAATCTCCCACCCATTGACCTTTCCATCGCTCCAGGCAACACTTAGCATTTTCAAATTAAAGTTTCCAATCTCTTAAAGTCACAGTCTTTAGACTTTAGAGTTTCGACTATACAGCGCGGAAACAGACACTTTGGCCCGCTGAGTCTGCGCCGACCAGCGATCACCCCGTACACTAGCACTATCCGACACACTGGGGACTATTTACCATTTCCTAACCGATGCCAATTAACCTACAAACCTGCAAACCTGGGAAAAAGAAGAGGAGTATTTACAGATGCAGCCTCCATCACAGTGCGGTGTGTGTACATTCGTTCTGTGTCTCCGTAGACTTTCCCCGGGTGCTTCGGTTCCCTCCCACACCCCAAAGATGCTCCAAGGGTCACGACCCAAAATGTCACCCATTCCTTCTCTCCAGAGATGCTGCCACTGTCCCACTGAGTTACTCCAGTATTTTGTGTCTACCTTCAAACCTGCAGGAATGTGCGGCGTTTCGGGTCGAGACCCTTCTTCAGACTGATGAGGTAGATTATCCCCAGTGTGTAGAATGGGACTAGTGTGTGGGGATCGCTGGTCGGCATGGACTTCGTGGGCCGAAGGGCCTGTTTCCGTAAGGATAAGGGGGGAAATCCTTTTAAAACCGAGATGAGAAGAACTTTTTTCACACAGAGATGTTCACGCTGGAATCTCTGAGAAAACTTCAGGACTAAACTAAATTAAACCAAAACGGAATAAAATAGTGGGCCAGGGTTTCATCAAACTCTTTAAAACCGAGATGAGAAGAGAACTTTTTCACAGCAGAGAGTGGTGAATCTTTGGAATTCTCTGCCTCAGAGGGTAGTTGAGGCCAGTTCATTGGCTATATTTAAGAGGGAGTTAGATGTGGCCCTTGTGGCGATGAGAAAAAAGTTAAGAAATAGGCCGTAGAATAGAGAAAAAGAAACAAAAGCTCCATTAAGAAGACAGAGCAGAAAGGGATAAACCAACTAGTTAAACAGCAAAGAGTTCTGGCCTGTTGAACCACAGCCACAAGATGAGCACCTACGGTCTGTGTTATGTAAAATAACAGCCTCATGAAGAGTTAGAACGGCTGTAATGAAATCTCAGGGGCACCAGGAACTGAGAAGAAAAACATTGAAACTTTGTGTGTTGTGGCAGAGTTTCCTTGATTGAATTAGCCAGCTTTATTCATGAGGCTGCACTTTCTGATATTAAATATTAAAGGAAGGAGAAGACTGCCAGGGTTTGCCAGATGGCCAGGGAATAGATGGACTCTTGCAACCCTGACGATAGCTGGAGCGTTCACTCACTTCCACACCTGTGAGTAAACGTGCGGGAAGCACACGGGAAGCACACGGGAAGCACACGGGAATCACACGGGTAGCACACGGGAATCACACGGGTTGCACACGGGAATCACACGGGAAGCACAGTGGAATCACATGGGTAGCACACGGGAATCCGGCACATACATTCCACAGACAATAGACTCATGCACACACACACGCACACATGCAGGGGCGGACATCGCCATCAAAACATAGGGGGGACACAATTTCTTGGTGCCCGCGCGCGCACACACACACGCGAGGCTTCGGCCGTGGGCCCTGTGGACAGTAACATTGGGAGCTGACCTGGTTGGTGACCGACTCCGAACTCCAGCAACAGCGTTACGTCCGCCCCGAATCGTGGGGCTCCAATCGGCCCGTTCGCGGGGCCTTTCATCGCCCGGCGCGGCTTTAAACCGGCCGCGGGATCTTCCATCGCCCGGCGGGGGCTTCAACATCGGGAGCCTCGATCGCCTCGATGCAGCAATTTGACCGCGGGGCGATGGAAGATTCTGCGGCCGGTTTTAATGCCATGATTGAATGGTGATAGACTTGGTGGCCGAATGGCCTAATTCTGCTCCTATCACTTATGAACTCAGGACAGAATCTTCCCCCCCTCCACCTCCCACCTGGGTCTGTGCTGTCTTTCAGGAAAACCTGTCAACATGCAATGTCAGCACAGGTGTTGTCATAAGCTCAAGAACACACCTGTACCTGAATGCAGGTTATGGCCAAATGGCTTGCTGCATCTTTGATACATCCCCTATAGCGGTACAACATGGGCCAGGCAGTGTTCCTGCCCAACTCTCTTATTTAATACCAAAATGTCAGAAAAACCTGCAAGAGTAAATCTACAAAGACGTACAGGTTTGTAGGCTGAGTGGCTATGGTCAAATTGTAAATTGTGTCGGATAGTGTTAGCGTGTGTGGATCGCTGGGCCATGCCGAAGGGCCTGTTTCCCCGCTGTATCTCTATACTAAACTACAGGTGAAATATATTTACGTGTGCCTAATGAAAGATTCATTGGGAATGCAAATAGCAAAATCCGGCACCTTGCTGTGGAGGCATCTTCAGAATGAGAAACAGACATTGGAAATTCTTGAAGAGATTCTTGAAGAGAATCTTCAAGAGAAGATTCTTCAAGAGAAATTCTTGAAGAGAAATCCTGCCCTTCCTCAGCCCCCCTGCTGTCTCCTCCCATCCCCCAGCCTTCGGGCTACTCCTCCTGTTCCCTTTCTTGTCCCCACCCACCCCCCCCCCCGATCAGTCTGAAGAAGGGTTTCGGCCCGAAACGTTGCCTATTTCCTTCGATCCATAGATGCTGCTACACCCGCTGAGTTTCTCCAGCTTTTTTGTGTAACATTGGAAATTCTTATTGTTTAAGAAAGAACTGCAGATGCTGGAAAAATCGAACGTAGAGAAAAATGTAGGAGGAACTCAGTGGGTGAGGCAGCACATCTGGAGAGAAGGAATAGGTCCTTTTACATGGATTTTAATTGAAACGCAACACAAAATGCTGGAGTAACTCAGCGGGACGGGCAGCATCTCTGGAGAGGATGAATGGGTGACGTTTCGGGTCGAGACCCTTCTTCAGACTGAGAGTCAGATGAGAAATGAATATTTAAGTGAATAGCTTGGTGGCAGAAGGTGTTTGCTTGCGCAGATACACTGACGGGTACATAATACTACACTGGGATAAATTAGAAAGCTGTCCCTGTGAAGTCTAATGCATGGGCTTTCTTTGATGCAAAGTGTAAGAATCAGTTAGATGCCTTCTAAAAATTCGACTTGACACTGTTTTTACATACAATGCTTTAAAGCTGTGTTCAATCGAAGTTGTTTTTGAACAGTGGTCTGTCAACGCATGAGTCCTTTACTACATACACTAAGGGATTCATCTGTTAGTTGTCCCACTTCAAACACAAGGCAGCTGTGACTGGCAAGTATGTAGGTGCTGGAGTTTTCATATCAAATGGCTATTGGTCCTCAGGGGCCAAACAGCCAGATTAACGTTGACAGCCCATGCTGGTGCTGCCTTGCTCACAGAAAGATCAAAGAACAGTTTCACCACCACACCATCAGGTGAGCTCCAATCCCAGTTTCACTGAAGAGAGCGGAGTTCCCTTTCTCCTTTTGTGTGTGAAGGAACTGCAGATGCTGGTTTAAACTGAAGATTGTATTTAAGTCAGGTCTGAAGAAGGGTCTCGACCTGAAACTTCACCCATTCATTCTCTCCAGAAATGCTGCCTGTCCCGCTGAGTTACTGCAGCTTTTGGTGTCTCTATCTCCTTTTGACGTCTTGAAGCCGTGTGTGTGAGGCCTGTTTGCCTCAGAAGCTCAGGAGTTGTGTCGAGTCCTGCAGCCTGAAGTGTGGATGCTCAGTGTCGGAGCTTGGACCTGGAAGCCTTCAGAGAACAATCTGAAGATGGTGGAGGCCCAATAGAGGATCAGACCACCAACACACACAAAAAGCTGCAGTAACTCAGCGGGTCAGGCAGCATCTCTGGGGAAAAGGAATAGGTGATCTTTCTGAAGCAGGGTCTTAACCCAAAATGTCACCTTTTCCTTTTCTCCAGAGATGCTGTCTGACCCGCTGAATTACTCCAGCTTTTTGTGTCTATCTTCGGTTTAAATCAGCATCTGCAGTTCCTTCAGAGGTACAGTGAAAGGTTGTTGTTGTGTGATAACCAGTCAGCAGAAAGTCTAGACATGTCTGGAATAACATGTCTTGAATAACAGCAGAGGTCGTGGGAAGTAAAAAGAGAGAGATGGGCCAGGTGGATGGTTGGAGGATGTCAATGTGACATGTAGCTTGGTGTAAGACGTGGGATTGGGAGTGGCATAAAGATCCAGCCTGCACCTCCCACCTCCCTATTCAGAGAGGCTTGTGTCAAATTTAAGAAGGATGAGGGGGTAACTTCATTGAAGCTTGCCGAATAGTGAAAGGCCTCAATGTTTCTCCCAGCTATCACTGGAATTACTGTGGGGGCCAGGTCAATGGATATTTTTAATGTGGAGATTGATAGATTCTTGATTAGTACGGGCATCAGGGGCTATGGAGAGAAGGAAGGAGAATGGGGTTGAGAGGGAGAGATAGATCAGCCATGACTGAATGGTGGACTACCCTGTTGAACGGAGTTTGCACGTTCCCCTTGTGACCACGTGGGTTTTCTCCGGGTGCACTGGTCTCCTCCCACACTCTAAAGACATGCAGGTTCGCAGGTTAATTGGCTTCTGTGAATTGTAAATTGTCCCTAGTGTGTAGGATAGTGCTAGTGTAAGGGGCGATCGCTGGTCGGCATGGACACGGTGGGCCGAAGGGCCTGTGTCCGTGCTGTATCTCTAAAGTCTAACGTCACTGCAGAAGAAACCTTCTTCAGGAAGCAGTTGCAGCCACTACAAGGGTTGATTGATTCGATTCTCCACATGACAAGTTAGTCCCAGATTGAGCAGTCACTACACTTTACGAGAATGGACAGTGTATTTGTGTCGGTAAACACACACACAGCAAGTCATTAAACAATCCAGACCCCCCCATTGCACAGAACTGTTGCCGAGTGTCACAAGGCAGACACCTCAATCAATACAATGACTGCTGGGTTTTGTGCCGTTCCCAGTGTGTCTGCGGCTTCTGAAACACTTCAATCAAGGCTGGATTGAAATTCTGGTCAGCGTGTCCATCTGACAGTGGGAGGCTGCAATTAGATGCGTTCTCGTAAGTGGCAAATACTAAACCGTGTCACCAGCAAGCAGGAAGAGCAGAGATCAGCTCCAAATCACGGTGTCAAGTCTGAGTCAAGAATGTCGTGTTACAGGTCACAAACAGAACAATGACATCCTTGCTTTCTGCAGCAGCAACACCACACATTTATAAACGTGGTAATCAGTAGATAATACAATAAACAAAGATATAAAACATGTTCTTCATAAAAAATACCATAAAGCAAGAAAACAGTTTGGGGATCACAGTAAAATTATACAGCATTTCTAATGGATTTTAAAGGGGTTTATAATAGAAATCACCGTGCCCATGTGGTTAGTTTATAGTGAATATATAACCAGTTTATTGTGGCATTAAATTGGGTTAATTTAGTTTAGAGATACTGCACAGAAACAGGCCCTTCGGCCCATTGAATCCATGCCAGCCATCAATCAGCCGTTCACACTAGTTCACACTTTCACATCCACTCCCTACACTCTAAGGGCAATTTACAGTCTCATTAACCTGCAAACCCAAGACAGACACAAAGTGTTGGAGTAACTCAGTGGGTCAGGCAGCATCTCTGGAGAAAATAGATAGAAAATATAGAAAATATCAATTTTCTCCAGAGATGTTTCTGCACCACTGAGTTACTCCAGTATTTAGTGTCTAGTTTTGGTATAAACCAACATCTGCAGTTCCTTTTTATTGCATTTAACCTACAAACCCGTACGTCTTTGGGATGTAGGTGGAAACCTGAACACCTGGAGGAAACCCACGTGGTCACGGGGAGAACGTGCAAACTCCATACCGACAGCACCCGTAGTCACTGGGTGTCAATCCTGGGTCACTGGTGCTGTGAGGCAGCAACTCTACCGTGCCACCCAAACTTATCTCTACAAAGAAAGATCCCATCAGGTTCCAGAAGAAGCTTAAAATCAAAGAAGGATTGGGAGAACTGTGAACCCACATGCAGTACAAATGAAGCAGCAATATTATCAAAACAAGTATTACAACTCGTCACTTTGTCACACACAGCTTGACTGGACAATGTAAATGAAAGAATCGACTCCTGCAAATCCCTTGGATGGTGGGGAGGTCAGTACCGATGATGGACTGGGTAGTGTTCACACATGACAGTAAACTAAACTAAAACTCCACTGAAGGTGTGGACTCCATAAGTTGCATCCCACTTCTAAACTTCAACTTCTTTAAGTTCAAAGACTCTGAGTTGCTGCAGACGTTTACTTTGTACAGGGAGACACGGAGTCGCAGCGGTAGAGTTGCTGTCTCACAGCGCCAGAGACCCGGCCTCACTCCTGACTACAGGTGCTGTCTATGTGGAGTTTGCAGTCACAGTGTACAGGGAGACACGGAGTCGCAGCGGTAGAGTTGCTGCCTCACTTTGCCAGAGACCCGGCTTCACTCCTGACTACAGGTGCTGTCTATGTGGAGTTTGCAGTCGCAGTGTACAGGGAGACACGGAGTCGCAGCGGTAGAGTTGCTGCCTCACAGCGCCAGAGACCCGGCCTCACTCCTGACTACAGGTGCTGTCTATGTGGAGTTTGTACGTTCTCCATGTGACCTGCGTGGGTTTTCTCCGGGTGCTCAGGTTTCCAGTGGAGAGAAAGAGTTAACAATGAAGACCCTCCACTGACTGAATCTTTCTGGTCGGCTTTACACTGCAAGATGTTATTTTTGACAACCAACTTCTAAGCCGCAGTATAATACTCAACATGAACAGGAGAATCAATATTTGTAGAAATGGTATTTCTGCTTCACATCTCGCTGTGACATGTGCTGTACCACTAGCTTGTTCTTTGACCTGCTGTTGTCTACAGTAAACAGCGGGGGGGCTTCAGTTTGTTCCCTATACAATAATTACTGAAAAGGATAACTATGTGCTGGGCGGCACGGTGGCGCAGCGGTAGAGTTGCTGCCTCACAGCGCCAGAGAGCCGGGTTTGATCCCGACTACGGGTGCTGTCTGTACGGAGTTTGCACGTTCTCCCTGTGACCTGCGTGGGTTTTCCCCGGGTGCTCCGGTTTCCTCCCACACTCCAAAGATGTACAGGTTGGTGAGTCTGAAGAAGGGTCTCGGCCCGAAACGTCACCTATCCTTCTCTCCGGAAATGCTGCCTGTCCCGCTGAGTTACTCCAGCATTTTGTGTCTATCTGCAGTTTGCAGGTTAATTGGCATCGGTAAAAATTGGCAATTGTCCCTAGTGTGTGTAGGTTA
This sequence comes from Leucoraja erinaceus, assembly GCF_028641065.1. Classification (NCBI taxonomy): domain Eukaryota; kingdom Metazoa; phylum Chordata; class Chondrichthyes; order Rajiformes; family Rajidae; genus Leucoraja; species Leucoraja erinaceus. The sequence continues at coordinate 1,024,757 of NC_073406.1, read as the reverse complement.
GTGTTAGTGTGCGGGGATCGGTGGTTGGCACGGACTCTTTGGGCCGAAGGGCCTGTTTCCGCGCTGTATCTCTAAACTAAAACTAGAGACTACAGCTGGTGCTACATGCCATCCCAGAGTGGAACAGCCCACTGACTCTCCTCCCGTGGTCACCAGTGATAAATGACAGCAGATACTGGAGTAACTCAGTGGGACAGGCAGCATCTGTGGCTGACGTTCCAGGCCAAGACCCTTCTTCAGACCTACACACCTGTACATCTTTGTAGTGTGGGAGGAAACCAGTGATCCCGGAGAAAACCCGCGCAGGTCACGGGGAGAAGGTGCAAACTCCGTACAGACAGCACCCGTAGTCGGGAACCAAAACGCCCCCAATTCCTCCTCTCCAGAGATGCTGCCTGTCCCATTGAGTTACCCCAGGCGTTTTGTGTTTGTCTTCAGTGTAAACCAGCATCTGCAGTTCGTTCCTACATGTAAATGACAGCAGTCTTCAGTTCACCAATCTCACAACACGAGGCCATTTCCGAAACACTGGGCCTGTGAGAGACAAATTCAGCAGAGGCAAGGCATCAAACAGCAGCTGCCAAACCGGCTTCTGAATACTGGAATATGATTTCCCAAACGCCGTTTACTCTGTTTAAGAATGCAGCTCAGAATGTGATTTAATTGCAGGCAGTCATTAAAAAGACACTAGGGTTTAGGCAGCAAACTGCTCACCGCTTGTCATGCAGATGTTCCCATTTTGAATGAAAAATGCCAAGTCTGGGAACTGTCTGCACTTATTCTGATAAAGGAAAGTTTCCCAAGGCTAGTAATATCCGGCATGAGTGGAAACAGACAGTTTTGCCGCTTCAGATAAGGACATGTTGTACTCATTTGCAGATAAGGAATTGTTCAATAGAAACACAAAATGTAATTGAATTTTATTGTGGGGAAGTGAGAAAAGTTGCGTGTAGGAGTTGAGAACAACAGCTGATTACAGACCTTGGCACGTTTACTGGGCGTGAGAGGAATATAGATTTATGCAGCGATTAATTCTCGCCAGGGATTCAGTAACGCTGCTCGTGCTCTACAGCTTGTTAATAGGTGGCTCCACCCCACAGCAGTGACTAGATGAAAGGTTGTCCATCAACTCCATCCGAACTCCGAGTTGATTCAGTAACAATCCAAGCACCAGGTGATCCAAGAATCACAAAATAATCACATTGAATTTAGAAGAATCTTCGCACTGTCAATATTTTGCCTGAAGATTTGTTGCAGAAGCAGATTAAATTAACCCCAAGTCCTCTCCTAGAAACATAGAAACATAGAAATTAGGTGCAGGAGTAGGCCATTCGGCCCTTCGAGCCTGCACCGCCATTCAATATGATCATGGCTGATCATCCAACTCAGTATCCCGTACCTGCCTTCTCTCCATACCCTCTGATCCCCTTAGCCACAAGGGCCACATCAAACTCCCTCTTAAATATAGCCAATGAACTGTGGCCTCAACTGGCCTCAAATAGGGCCGAAACCCAAAGGAAATAGGCAACGTTTCGGGTCGAAACCCGAAGGGTTTCGGGACGAAACGTTGCCTATTTCCTACGCTCCATAGATGCTGCTGCACCCGCTGAGTTTTTGGCTGATCATCCAACTCAGTATCCCGTACCTGCCTTCTCTCCATACCCTCTGATCCCCTCAGCCACAAGGGCCACATCTAACTCCCTCTTAAATATAGCCAATGAACTGGCCTCAACTACCCTCTGTGGCAGAGAATTCCAGAGATTCACCACTCTCCTGCATCTATCTATCAAAGATAGACACAATACGCTGGAGTAACTCAGCGGGACAGGCAGCATCTCTGGAGAGAATGAACGGGTGATGTTTTGGGTCGAGACTCCTCCTATAACTATTGATCTAGTGCCAGGCTTTGGCCTGCATCTCCTCTCTTCCAGTTTTCCCCCCCCCCCCCATCATAATGAATCTGACGAAGGGTCGCGACCCGAAACGTCACCTATCCATATGCTCCACAGAGGTTGCCTGGCCAGCTGAGTTACTCCAGCATTTTGTGGAGTGGACAAATGTCACCCCTCTCTCCCTCATCCAGTTTTCGGCCCAAAACGACCGGTCTGAAGAAGGGTCCACATCTAAAACATCATCTATTCCTTCTCTCCATGACAATGAATGAATGGAGAAACTTGTGAAGATGAGGATAATTGGCCAGACAGAGCCACCAAACTGCTTCTGGTAGATGCAAACACTGTCACACAGCCCAGACTAATAGACTTCTTCAAGACGGAGAAGCAGACACGAGAACAACACGAATCACAAAGAATCACCAACATGACACCTGAATTTGTAGTGTGGGAGGAAACCAGTGATCCCAGAGAAAACCCACGCAGGTCACGGGGAGAAGGTGCAAACTCCGTACAGACAGCACCCGTAGTCAGGAACCAAAACGCCCCCAATTCCTCCTCTCCAGCCTTTCGTCCACCTTCCATTTTTCCAGCATCTGCAGTTCTTTCTTAAACAATGAAGTATTGACAATGTTTTGTCCTTTTACATGTATGAACAATGGGGGCAGGCGTGTGGGGTTGGGCTGTAGTTTTAGAATCGTCTGCCCAGGGGTTTAACCTGTGTTAGTTTAGGGCCCGTCCCACATGGCTGTCATTTGCGCCTCATTTATGTGTCATATGTAAAATAGGTCGACACGCTGTGATGCGTGTGGGTGACGCACGCATTGCGCATGGTGAGGCGTGGCATCGCATGTGGTGATGCGCGGTATCGCGCGGCACTCCTGGATTCCTTCGTGTAACGGAATCCTCGCGCGCCACCCGTGTGATGTATCGCGTACGCACGCTAACGCATTGGCGTCGCACGCTGGCGCCTCACGTGTATCGCGTGGTGACGCATGGTTACGTCACCGTGTGCATTGACGTCCGTAACCACGTGTCGCCGCGCGCCGCGGTGTATTCTAATCACGTTTGTTTGTTTGTCCGTTCGTTCCGGTGAAGACTCTGTGCACACGCCATCCACACAACCGCCACTTGTCTCACTTTTTATTCTCACTTTCAATTGAATTTTAATTTCAACCTTGTTGTGTGTTGTGTCCAATCTCCCTCCAGGGATGAATAACGTTCTATCGTGTCGTATCGTAAAGCCTTCACAATATTTTATAAATCTCCTGTGCTGATATAAATGTGAGAATATCACACTGCATACACTCTGGGCATGTAAATAGACGGCTGAAAGAAAACGTGGCAACAGCAGGATTCAGCACACGGGAGACAAAGTACTTGGGGCTCTCGAAGGCCAGGGATACATCAGTATTTCACTGCTACTGTGCCTAGAATGTCACCTAAACATCTTCAACTAATGGGTTTTGATTAAAAGACTCTTTTCAGTCATTCTAAAAGCTTCAGGGATCAATTTAGTGAACGATAACGAGGTGTGAAATGTAAAAGCTGTGTGGGATATAAATGTGTTGTGTGACTGGTGGTGATCACCTTTGAGAGCATTGTGCCATCATCATAACCTAAGCTGCACACAGAGTGAGCAATGAATGGCCCTCACCCACAAATACATTCGTTATCAAGCTGGCCAGGCTGCTGAGACGATTTATAAGGATGTTGCCAGGACTCTAGGAATTGGAATCTGAGGGGTAACTTATTCACACAAAGGGTGGTGGGTGTATGGATTTTCCGTGGTGATTTACAGATCCAAATTTGCTCGCTGAATTTCATCAAAAGTAAGTTAATAATTCCTTACTTTTGATGAAATTCAGCGAGCAAACGCGATAATTCCCGATATTTTGGACCTGTAAATCACCACAGCAAATGTCTGCTGTTCACTTCCGCTGTTTTCTACCTTCAGTTCCCTCTTGTAATTACCTTACTTTCTATCTTTTTTTTTGCCTGAATATTTAGGTCGCTGTGCTTCACGGTCACCCCGACTAGCACAGAAAATTTCAGCTCAAAAATCGTCCGTTTTCCATGTTTTTAACGGGTGGGAAAGTGCGTGTTTCCCCATTCACTAACATGTACCAAACTGACATATGTCCTCCAGTTAAAAATTTCGGTCACGTGAGGGGGATCTACGCTCATTTGACCTTTGGTGAAATCACCCTATAGGGAGAGGTTGAGCAGGCTGGGAGAGGAGAGGAGATGGGAGCGCAGGAGGATGAGGGGTGATCTTATAGAGGTGTACAAAATCATGAGAGGAATAGATCGGGTAGACGCACAGAGTCTCGTGCCCAGATTAGAGGAATCGAGAACCAGATGAAATAGGTTTAAGGTGAGGGGGGAAAGACTTAATTCTCAATCTGAGGGGGTAACTTTTTCACACAAATGGTGGTGGGTGTATGGAACGAGCTGCCGGAGGAGGTAGTTGAGGCTGGGACTATCATAACATTCAGATACATTTTAGATACAGGGATAGGACAGGAACAGCAGCTCACATTTCGCTTGGACAGTTGACAACCCAGTGGTGTGAATGTTGACCTCTCTAACTTCAAGTGACTCTTGCCTTCCCTCTCTCTCCATCCCTCCCCCATCCGAGTTCTCTGACCAGTCTGACTGTCCCGATTAAATATGTATCACTCTACGCCTCGTTGCCATCTTCCCCGACCTAACAATGATCTATTCTATATTTTTGTCCCATTGATGTCTTGTATTCACACCTTACCCTTCCATATCTCTGTGTCTCCCCCTCCTTTGACCCTCAGTGTGAAGAAGAGTCTCGACCTGAAACGTCACCCATCCCTTCTCTCCAGAGACGCTGCCTGACCTACTGAGTTACTCCAGTCTGTCATCTCTCAGTGGGATGAATGAAATGTCCATGGCAGGCTTCGTATATCCAGCGAGTTATAAATGGTGGTTTGGCCAAAGTTCACCACTCCTTGTGCAGCACGGTGGCGCAGCGGTAGAGTTGCTGCCTCACAGCGCCAGAGACCCGGGTTCGATCCTGACTACGGGTGCTGTCTGTACGGAGTTTGTGCGTTCTCCCCGTGACCGTGTGGGTTTTCTCCGGGAGCTCCGGTTTCCTCCCACACTACAACTGTTTGAAGAAGGGTCTCGACCTGAAACGTCACCCATTCCTTCCCCCCCAGAGATGCTGCCTGTTACTCCAGCATCTTGTGTCAATCTCCAAAGATGTACAGGTTTGTATGTTAATTGGCTTGGTCGAATCCCTGGTGTGTGTAGGGTAGTGTTAGTGTGCGGGGATTGCTGCTCAGTGCGGTCTCGGTGGGCAGAAGAGGCTGATTCCACTCTCATTCTCCTCATATTTAGTTTCTCCGTATTTGCAGCGGGTGAATTAGTGCAGGATTTAATATTTTTATTGAAGCAGATTACTGACAGACAGAATGAAGAAGTCAGTTAACAGTGTTAATTAAACCACTTACAGCAGCTTTGCTGGAAATCGTGTGGGTTTTGCAAAAGGCAAATTACATATTTTTGATTCAAAAGCAATAAACTTCAGATGGTTAAACCATGAACTGATGGGAAGGTGCTACTAATGTTCACATCAGACTGGGTAGGCTGTACTCACAGAGGGGGTTATCTGGAGCTAACAGTGTGGCTGCTCTATCAATGACTTTTACTTTAGTTTAGTTTAGAGATACAGCACAAAAACAGGGCCTTCGTCCCACCGAGTCTATGCCAGCCAGTGATCCCCGCACATTAACACTATCCTACACACACTAGGAATGATTTACAATGTACAGAAGCCAATTAACCAACCAACCTGCACGTCTTTGGAGTGTGGGAGGAAACCGAAGCTCCTGGAGAAAATCCACGCAGGTCACGGGGAGAACGTGCAAACGCCGTACAGACAGCGCCCGTAGTCAGGATCGAACCCAGGTCTCTGGCGCAGTCATCGCTGTAAGGCAGCAACTCTACCGCTGCGCCACCTTGCCGATCTGAGTCAGATTTTAATCTGCAGGCTGCCAGACTGTGTGGATCAGGCGTGTGTGGATAACTGCACAATGGGGTGGAATCCAGTTCCAAAGATGATCAGAATCAAGATCCATCAGTGAAAGTTGTGAATTATTCTGCAAGGTCAAATTCTCAGACACTCGACATGGGCTGAAGGGCATTTTTCTCCATACTGTATCTCTATACTAAGTTAAAAACAAAATTAGGAACTGCAGATGCTGGAATCTTGAACAAAACACAAAGTGGTGGAGTAACTCAGCAGATCAGGCAGCATCTGTGGAAGGAATGGATAGGCTATATTCTGGTTTGAATCAGCCTGAAGAAGGGTCCTGACCCAAAACGTTGCCTATTCATTCGCTCCACAGATGCTGTTTAACCCGCTGAGTTACTCCAGAACTTTGTGTTTTTGGCTGATTAATAAACACAAATCAGGATCTTTTATTAAAATTGCTGCTGGAATGGTTCCTTTCAAAAATTGTTGCATATTTTAAGTCCTTCTGCCAGTCTTCATGTGATAGGAAAAGAATTAGGCCATTCGGCCCATCAAGTCTACTCCGTCATTCAATCATGGCTGATCTATCTCTCCCTCCTAACCCCATTCTCCTGCCTTCTCCCCATCACCCCTGACACCCGAACTAATCAAGAATCTATCTATCTCTGCCTAAGAAATATCCACTGACTTGTGGCCTCCGCAGCCGTCTGTGGCCAAGAATTCCACAGTTTCACCGCCCTCTGGTCTAGATTCTCCAACCAACAGATGCACAATTCCAAACATCTGACTGTTTCACCACATTTAGTCACAAATTTCAATTCACAAGATAAGTCGCTGCACTACGCGGGGCAGAAGTTTAGGGGTAACATGAGGGGGAACTTCTTTACTCAGAGAGTGGTAGCGGTGTGGAATGAGCTCCCAGTGGAAGTGGTGGAGGCAGGTTAATTGGTATCATTTAAAAATAAATTGGATAGGCATATGGATGAGAAGGGAATGGAGGGTTATGGTATGAGTGCAGGCAGGTGGGACTAAGGGAAAAAAAGTTGTTCGGCACGGACTTGTAGGGCCAAGATGGCCTGTTTCCGTGATGTAATTGTTACTAGTGTGTGTGAATGAGATGATGTTATTCAGCTCATTGATCTGTCCACTCTGTCATTATGTTGGGGCAGAAAGCCATTTTGTAATGTGTGCAGAACTTAAATTTGTAGCCGAGATGTTCCCAGCCAGTAAAATCCACCTTCCTTTGTCACAAATCATACTGTTAATTTCACAAAGTCATTATGGTTAATTTATATGTTTTTAAGCACTCCAGAGTCACCTTAACTTTGAAGTTATTGTACATCCTGTCTCTGACTTACAACCGGAATAATTCTATGTAACTTGGCAGATATGATTCAATAAATGATACTAAAGGCTCTCTTTCTCCTTCAGCTCTCCATGGTTCCGGAGGTAAATCGTGCATAAGTGCAGCACCAGACTTAGCAAGTCATCCCTAGAGTGGGGTTTAGTGTTGCATTCAGCATCATAACTTCTCTCAAGCTAACAACACCTCTGTGTTTGATCACTTGCGCAACATGCTACTAAGATACGTGTGGGGCAGAGCAATAGACAGTGGTGGAGGGAGGCAGAGATGAGGGGAGAGAGAGAGAGAGAGAGAGAGAGAGTCCTCCCTCCACCACCTCCAGTTTAAATTCCATTTGGAATATTTTGGAGGACCAAGAAACCAAGAGAGAGGGAGGGAGGGAGACAGGGAGGAGGGAGGGAGAGGGAGGGAGGGAGGGAGGGAGGGAGGGAGGGAGAGAGGAGGAGGGAGGGAGGGAGATGGAAGGGGGGAGAGAGGGAGAGGGGGAGGGAGAGAGAGGGAGGTAGAGAGAGAGAGAGAGGGGTGGGGAGGGAGGGAGAGAGAGAAAAAGCTTTTTGCTTTTAGTTTAGTTCAGAGATACAGCGCAGAAACAGGCCCTTTGGCCCCACCTAGTCCACACCGACCAGTGATCCCCGCACATTAATACTGTCCTACACACAGACTAGGGACAATTTACTCATATACATCATTTACACTTATAGCAAGCCAAATCACCAACAAACCTGTACGTCTTTGGAGTGTGGGAGGAAACTGAAGATCTCAGAGAAAACCCACGCAGGTCACAGGGAGAACGTGCAGACTCCGTACAGACAGCACCCGTAGTCGGGATCGAACCCTGGTCTCTGGCGCTGCAAGCGCTGTAAGGCAGCAACTCTACCGCTGCGCCACCGTGCCTTACGACATGCTATCCAGCCAATGAAAAGACGATACATGATTACCACCAAGAGTGTACAGATACAGGGGAGAGGATTTGTCATTTAGTGCAACATTACAAATAGTTGAAACGTCTCCAATGAGGTAGATGAGAGGTCAGGACCGCTCTCTAGTTGTGGTAGGATAGTTCAGTTGCCTGCTAACAGCTGGGGAGAAACTGGCCCTGAATCAGGAGGTGGGCGTTTTCACACTTCAATGCCTCTTGCCTGATGGTGACGGAGGGGAGACTGGGGCGGGGGAAGAGGCCGTGAGGGGGTTGAGGATCACATCGGAATAATTGTTTAAGCAGGAATGGCAGATGCTGGAAAAATCGAAGGTAGATAAAAATGCTGGAGAAACTCAGCGGGTGAGGCAACATCTATGGAGCGAAGGAATTGGTGACGTTTCGGGTCGAGACCCTTCTTCAGACTGATGTGGGGGTGGGGGGGAGCGGGAAGAAGAAAGGAAGAGGCGGTGACAGTGGGCGGTGGGAGAGCTGGGGAGGGGAAAGAGGGAGAAAGCAGGGACTACCTGAAATTGGAGGTCAATGTTCTAACCGCTGGGGTGTAAACTACCCAAGTGAAATATGACGTGCCGCGCCCCCAATTTACGGAATAAAGTATTGCAGGGCACACGTTGACAGCCAGGGAGATGGCAGCAGACGTGGAGATAACAGTGGCATGGGGCTCCATGGGGGGATGGGCAGCCTCGGAATGTTTCCTGGGTGTGTGTGTACAATTTCCACAAACCTGGAACCACTTCTGCTGGAAGTAACTTTGCTTCACTGCCTGGGGTTACATTCTCATAACTTCACGTTATAGGAGTAGAATTAGGCCATTCGGCCCATCGAGTCCACTCTGCCATTCATTCATGGCTGATCTCTGTCTCCTAATCCCATTTTCCTGCCTTCTCCCCATAACCCTAACCCTTGACACCGTTCTAATCAAAGATCTGTCTATCTCTGTCTTAAAAATATCCATTGACTTGGCCTCCACAGCCGTCTGTGGTGATGACTTCCACAGATTCACCACCCGCTGACTAAAGAAGTCCCTCCTCACCGCCTTTCTAAAAGAGCGCCGTTTAATTCTGAGGCTGTGACCTCTGGTTCTAGACTCCCCCACCAGTGGAAACATCCTCTCCACATCCACTCTATCACTATTCCTCAGTTTCAATGAGGTCCCCCCCCCCTCATTCATCTAAACTCCAGTGAGTACAGGCCCAGTGTTGTCAATATATAATGGACACACCCAATACACTGCCCCCCCCCCCCCCCCCCCCCCCCCCTCCCCCTCCCCCTCCTCCTCCCTCCCCCCTCCCTCCCCCCCCCCTCCCTCCTCCAGCAAGGTTGTGAGTTGGGATTGTCGATCTATCACTGAGCATTTGAATCATTGCATTAAATTACCTGTTTGACCACATCACCACATTATTTGTTCTGTTATTTTCTGCAAAGATAAAAACCTGCCGGTGAGGCAGTAATTGTTCCTGGTCTCTATCCAATGAATGCTTCCTGCAGAGTTTGCTAATTGGGGCAGAGTCGGTGAGACGGAGCCTGCTACTCTCACCACGTCAAACTCTACAATTAACGGCAGCTCCTCCTGCAGCGATGGTTCATGTTGGGCAGCTCTATGCATGACTCGTTTGTTACCCAGCTCCCCCTCACATCCTTCTTCTTCTTCTTGCGTTTGAGGCAGCAGAGGTTACGTAACGCCCTGTAGCCGATGATATTTGGCTGCCCCACCTTGCATTCCACGCTACACATACTGGAAACATAACTCCACAGTCTGAAGAAGGGTCTCGTCCCGAAACGTCACCCATTCCTTCTCTCCAGTGATGCTGTCTGACCTGCTGAGTTACTCCAGCTTTATGTGTCAATCCACAGTATGTAAGTCACCTGCCTAGATTAACGATGAATCTGTGTAGGAACGAACTGCTGATGCTGGTTTAAACCGAAGATAGACACAAGATGCTGGAGTAACTCAGCGGGACAAGCAGCATCTCTGGAGAGAAGAAATGGGTGAGGATTAATCTCCCAGACATACCATCTGGGTGAAAAATCATTCCTTATATTTTTAATTATTCATTATATTATATATCAGTCTGAAGAAAGGTCTCGACTCGAAACGTCACCCATTCCTTCTCTCCAGAGATGCTGCCTGTCCCGCTGAGTTACTCCTGCATTTTGTGTCTATTCTCCATGTAAACCAGCATCTGCAGTTCCTTCCTGCACCTTACATTTTAAAAGTGTGTATCCATTCTAATTACTTTGAATAACTATGCCAAGTCAAGTCAAGTAGTCAAGTCAAGTTTATTTGTCACATACACATACGAGATGTGCAGTGAAATGAAAGTGGCAATGCTCGCGGACTTTTGTGCAAAAGACAAACAACAAAACAACCAAACAAATTATAAACACAATCATAACACACATATTCTTTTACATAATAAATAATGGAAGGAAAAACATTCAGCCTCCAATGATGCTGCTGTAACAACAGTAACACTGTCAGAATCTGCAGGGATGTAACCCTGAATCCGAGTGCCAGTATCAGAGCAACAATTTTATAGTACATCATTTGACAGTAATAAACGACACACTGTCCATAGGGTGGGTTGTGTATTAACCTTCCCCTGTGTAAACTGTGAAACTAGTGTCCTGCCGGCAACATCAGGTGTTTATGACCTGTCCGCAATGTAAACTATCCAGGAAAGGTGTTAGATTGGAATGTTGCTCCAAGCCTTAAGGGTGATTTTTTAGTGCTAAGCTGTCACCACATGGTTGCCAGGGTGTCGCCTGTATGGTCGTGAGTCGTCTCCTCAGCAGCCCAAAGAGTCGGAGCGTTTTTCTGGTCGCTGCTGGATTTTCGTGGACGGTCAGTGACTGTGGGCTTGTGGTAGCTTGTCTTCTCCTGACGTAGGTGCTGTCGTAGGCTGTTGTCGGTGCTGACCAGTGAATTCCATTGGCGTAGTCAAAAAAACTATCTAAAAAAAATCGCCAAGTGGGACAGGCCTTTTAGATACTTCGTTGTAAACCACTCTAACCCAAAGTAATTATCCCAGGCGTTTAAGAAGGAACTGCAGATGCTGGAAAATCGAAGTGCTGGAGAAACTCAGCGGGTGCAGCAGCATCTATGGAGCGAAGGAAATAGGCAACGTTTGCCTATTTCCTTCGCTCCATGCAAAGAGTTGAATAATCTCCACTATAGGAAATAGGCAACGTTTCGGGCCGAAACCCGGAAGGGTTTCGTCCCGAAACGTTGACTATTTCCTTCGCTCCATAGATGCTGCTGCACCCGCTGAGTTTCTCCAGCACTTTTGTCTGCAGTTCTTTCTTAAACATATAACAGAGTTATCCCAGGCACTTGCTAGATCCCAGGGAGATTATTCAACTAGTTTTGGCAACCCAATTAGTTATCACGTGCAGAAAGGAACTGCAGGCACAGGTTTATACTGAAGTTAGACACACAGTGCTGGAGTAACTCAGTGGGTCAGGCAACATCTCTGTAGAACATGGATAGTGGCGTTTCAGGTCGGGAACCCTTCTTCAAACTGAAACTTGCACAGTTACTCCAGCACTTTGTGTCCAATTAGTTATCAATTCATTTTCTTGAAATTGGATCATTTAGCACCCATTTATTTACATGTAAATCAGTCAAAAAATTAATTCAATGAGGGCCAGATGATGCAGACACTCATCTCCAGGTGAGATTACATCCATCACAAACTAGTCCCGAGTGTTTTCCAAGTCAGTGCCTGACATACTTTGGTGTCAAATACATACTTAATGATGTCATTAAATCACTACTTCCCCAACATAAATTGTCACTTTTGGGTAAGATCTCCAACTGTCACGGAATGGACTTGGATTAGCTGTGAATACATTGTGCGGCATGATTAACTCGCTTGGAAATCCACTGCACACTACACCCCTGCCTTACAATTAGTAATGTTCTTGGCTTGTTCAGCCACTGTGCTACTAATACAGTAGTGTCACTGCTAACAGCACTCCATCAATGGGTCAGGCAGCATAAAAGGAAGTTCCTTTAGGAAGGAGATGGCAGAATTTCTTTAGTCAGATCTGTGGGATTCTTTGCCACAGAAGGCTGTGGAGGCCAAGTCAATGGATATTTTTATGGCAGAGGTAGATAGATTTTTGATTAGTACGGGTGTCAGGGGTTACGGGGAGAAGGCAGGAGAATGGGGTTAGGAGGGAGAGATAGATCAGCCATGATTGAATGGTGGAGTAGACTCGATGGGCCAAATGGCCTCATTCTGCTCCTAGAATTTAGGAATTTATGAAAATCTTCTCGACATACATTACTTCAGTTAAGCCTGATTGCAATACAAATGGGGTGGTGATGGGATGTAGGCAGCTGCTGTAGAAGTGAGAAGAACACACACTTCCAGACAAGGCTATGAGCTGAAACGAGGACAAAAGCAATGAGATGTTTAGCACATGCAGATGTTGTGCTTTATTGGAAAGTAAAACCACATGACAGTTTCTCTCAGCTGACTATCAAAATATTGGTAAATTGTCTCAAAAAAGGTTCTGGAGGATAATTGCCAACCTTTAATGATGAAGAGATATCTGTTTACAAATAGTTTAATTTAATATCTATGCCTTTCTCATCATAAACCGTAATGAGAATAAACGTTAATCTGTTTAAGCATTTTGTTGCTACATTAGTGAACAGAATCTCATTAAAGATGTTAATTAAAGCTATATTTGTTCGCCATCAGCAGTTTCTGCTGTAGCCTGCAGGGGGTAGTCACACGCAGCAACACCATGCCCACATGTACACGCGCCAATGTAGAGTACACATGAAGCACATGGAGATTACACACAAATTACACACAAATTACACACAAATCGCACACAAATCACACACAAATCACACACAAATCACACACAAATTACACACAAATTACACACAAATCACACACAAATTACACACAAATTACACACAAATTACACACAAATTACACACACACACAAATCACACACAAATTACACATAAATTACACACAAATTACACACAAATCACACATAAGTTGCACATCAATTCTGCAAAAAAGTAAAAATAATGTTTGTTCTTCGTATACTGTTTGTGTGTTTTGTATTTTCAGGCCTCTAATGTTGCTGAAAGTAAGAATGTCATAATTTACTTGTTGGCTCGTTTATATGACTGTGTGAGTCTAGATTCCATCACACCCGCCTTGCAATGGCCGCTACATTAAAAATAGTCACTTGGGTAAAGTAAAACAAATCGTACTGTAGCCAGGAGGCAGATGGAAGATAGACAAGCAACGAGAGGAAACAGGTGGGAAGAATTAGAATGAGCGGGGTGCAAGAACAGGAGGGGACGATGGGGGGGGGGGGGGGGGTAGAGATGGGGACAGCAGGAAGGAGCGGCTCAGCCAAGTGAGGAGTGGAAAGATGCATAAAGAAAATAAATGAGTCTGCAACAGCTGGGTAACTCGTTCATCATTATCTGGTGTTTGGTCAGCGTTCCTGGTGCCTGGATTACAATTAGATGCGGGATTTATCTTGTTCTCACCACTCATTGGATGCAAACTGCAATCGTTACTGACATGCATGATCTAGTATGTGTGTGTGCGCACGTGTGCTCGTGTGTGCATGTGCCTGTGTGTGTATGTGTGTATGTATGCGTGTGTGTGCATGCAAGTGTGTGTACATGCCTGTACAGTGTATCCATGTGTGTTTGCATGTGCATGTGTGAGACTATGTATGCTGTTTGTACGGAGTTTGCATGCTCTCCCCGTGACCTGCGTGGGTTGTATCCGAGATCTTCGGTTTCCTCCCACACTCCAAAGACGTACAGGTTTGTAGGAGGATTGTCCCTAGTGTGTGTAGGATAATGTTAATGTGCGGGGATCGCTGGTCAGTGCGGTCTCGGTGGGCCGGAGACCCTGTTTCCGTGCTGTATCTCAAAAAACAAAAGGCATAAATTAATTTCACAGCAGATCGAACAGAAGGAAGTAGCCAGCAGACAATATGGTCGATGCCAACAGGTGAGGAGATACGTTTACAGGTAACGGCAGATACAGGTAACGTTAACCTCACCGTCACCAGGCGAAAACTTGACTGGTTATTTCTCCGGTTCCATCTGTGAGTCCAAGGCAGTAGGCATGCTGGTTAAACACAACAAACTCTCAACTCTAAACAAGCTTTTGTAAAAGATGAGCTTCTGAATGAAATTCTCCTGCTGGTCTGTAGAGACGGAATTAGTTGAATCTGGGGGGAAATGGATCCCAATGGGCTCACTCACTGCAGCACAAATGGGATTGGATATCTGCCACATACTGATGCTGTCTTATCCTGGGTTAACCAGAGGAGGTAATTATGGGCACAGCAGGTTCCTGCAATGGGAAGGTTTCTCCAGCTCATTGAGTTGCTTCTTATCCCTCTTGTCCGTAGAAGAGTGTGTGCGTTATCAGGCAACTGAACCATCCCATCAGTAACTACAGAGTTGGCGCAACCTACCATCTATCTCACTGGAGACCCTCGGACTAACTTTAATCTGGACTTTATCTTGCACTAACGTTATTTATTTTACCCTCCATCTGCACACCAGGGACAGCTTGATTGAAATCATGTCTAGTCATTTCGCTGACTGGATAGCACGCACCTCGGTACACAAGACAAGAAACTAAACTAAACTAAACTTATCAATGTTATCGTTCCTATCTCTGAACTGGGAAAGAAGATTTTAAACACAGAAGCGTTTGCTGTATATTCATCGTCAAGTTCCTTACGTTACTCCTATCTCGTGTCTCTTTCATCTGGTTACATCAACTACTCATTAGTTCAAAGGTACACAAAAATGCTGGAGAAACTCTGATACTGCTGCACCCGCTGAGTTTCTCCAGCATTTTTATGTACCTTCGATTGTCCAGCATCTGCAGTTCCTTCTTAAACTCATTAGTTCAACCTTTCTTTGTCTCTTGGTACCAGGAGAAACAAGCTTCCACAGCCTGTTCTCAAGATAGAGTCATAGAGAGATACAGTGTGGAAACAGGCCCTTCAGCCCAACTTGCCCACGCCGGCCAACATGTGCCATCTACACTAGTCCCACCTGCCTGCTTCTCTCAATACCTGTCCCATCCATTTACCTGTCTAACTGATTCTTAAAATTAGGGATAGTCCCAGCCTCGACTACCTCCTCTGGCAGCTTGTTCCATACATCCACCCACCGTTCGTGTGAATAGGAAGCTTGCAACCTTTTGCTTTTCCTCTCCAAATCCCATGGGCACTAAGGCCGACTGGGGTGGAATGGAATACGTTTATTAGACACGGTGAAATTATTTGCTTTGCCCACGTAATGTATACAAATAGCGGCCAGCTCCGGCACTGTCGAAGTTACAGAGTACGCGGCTCTTCCTTCGTTCTCCCCCCCCCCTCCCATTGACCATTGTTCTAAGGCAGCCAGATGTGTAGGAAGGAGCTGCAGATGTTGGTTTAATCCAAAGATAGACACAAAAACTCAGTGGAGTAACTCAGTGGATTGGGCAGAGCAGGTGACGTTTTGGGTCGAGACCCTTCTTGAGTCTGAAGATGGGCCTCGACCCAAAACATCACCCGTTCCTTCTCTCCAGAGACGCTGCCTGTCCCGCTGAGTTACTCCAGCATTTTGTGTCTATCTTCGGTTTAGACCAGCACCTGCAGTTACTTCCTGCACATGATGATGGTCTCTCTCTGTGTTCGTGCAGATTCCCCCCCCCCCCCCCCATGCCCCCGTCCCATTATCCCCCCCCCCCCCCCCTCCCCCCCCAGCACTTGCACGTGTCTAATCAATGGATCTTTATTCCCACCTGTTCCGAGCCGCGTGAAATCTTTTCTTGCATAATCTTTCAGTAAATGATCAATTGCCACAATCCCAGATGAAGTACAAAGAATACTTTGCACGGTGGCGCAGCGGTAGAGTTGCTGCCTCACAGCGCCAGAGACCCGGGATCCTGACTACGGGCGCTGTCTGCACGGAGTTTGCACGTTCTCCCTGTGACCGCGTGGGTTTTCTCCGGGTGCTCCGGTTTCCTCCCACACACCAAAGACGTGCAGGTTTGTAGGTTAATTGACTTCTGCAAATGGTCTCTAGTGTGTGGGACAGAACTGGTGTCTGGGTTTTACTCGTTGGCACAGACTTGATGGGACTAGGGGGCACGCTGTGTTTCTAAACCAAAATTATATAGAAATAGCCCACTGAGACCATATACGTTGCCAGGTTTTTGTGCCATAATTATCCTATTATTAATATATACTATTCTTATGAGAATATGATTATGCCTTAAGATGCAGATGCAAAGATGGTACAGTCACCTAATTAGCTTCTCTCCTGATGCCTGAACAACGCCCCTGAGAATAGATCAGCACCATGGATTACGTACACTTGGTATTCAAGTGCAGCACATTCCTCAATCTTTAGTTCCAAGGCAAACAGAATGTTATTTTCCTTCCCATATAATTCATGGAACACGTTCCAACAATGAAACTTCAGCAAGCAAGCTGGCAATAATTGCAGCGGCTCACAACACGAGAGTGACAAATGGCAGGCACACACTGTTCCCTCGCAAAGTGTTTCATTCCACATTCTGCAGCTTCCCCTGTGGTTGTCAACCAACTCAACTCAACTCAACAATAGCAAAGTTTGTGCGGCTATTTTACTTTTTCCCAATAAGGACACAGAGTGCTGGAGTAACTCAGCGGGTCAGGCAGCATCTGTGGAGAACATGGATAGGTGACGTTTCACAGAGTGCTGGAGTAACTCAGCGGGTCAGGCAGCATCTGTGGAGAACATGGATAGGTGACGTTTCACAGAGTGCTGGAGTAACTCAGTGGGTCAGGCAGCATCTGTGGAGAACATGGATAGGTGACGTTTCACAGAATGCTGGAGTAACTCAGCGGGTCAGGCAGCATCTGTGGAGCTAAGGAAATAGGCAACGTTTTGGGCCGAAACCCGTAAGGGTTTCGGCCCAAAACGTTGCCTATTTCCAGAAGGATTTCGGCCCAAAACGTTGCCTATTTCCTTAGCTCCATAGATGCTGCTGCACCATAACTGAGTGGGTCAGGCAGCATCTGTGGAGAACATGGATAGGTGACGTTTCAAGTCGTGACCCTTCTTCAAACTGAGAGCCAGGGGAAAGAGAAATGAGAGATACAGAGCATTCATAGAACAAATTAATTAAAATATATGCAAAAAAAAAGCAACAATGATCGCGGAAGGTGGAGCCCACCATGGTTCATTGTTGGCTGTGGGGTAGATGATAATAAGTATAAATGATGAGAGGGGCAGATAGGGTAGACAGTCAGAACCTTTCTCCAAGGGTAGACACATCCATCACCAGCGGGCACAGCTCTAAGGGGTGAGGGGGGAAGTTAAATGGAGATGTGCGGGGCAGATGTTTTACACAGAGGGTGGTGGGTGCCAGGGCTGGTGGTGGTGGAGGCAGATACGATAGTGACATACAAGAGGCTTTTAGACAGGCACATGGAAGAGCAGGGAATAGAGGGATATGGATCACGTACGAGGAGATGAGATCAGTTTATCACGGCATTGTGTTTGGCACAGACATTGTGGGCCGAATGGCCTGTTCCTGTGCTGTACTGTTCAATGTTCTATGTTCTATTCATAAGTGACAGGAGAAGAATTAGGCCATTCGGCCCATCAAGTCTATTCTGACATTCAATCACGGCTGATCTATCTCTCCCTCCTAACCCCATTCTCCTGTCCTCTCCCCATATCCCATTTGTTTTTAAAACAAGCAATAATGTCTAGATGTAGGAAAGGGTGTAACTGCCTAGAATTAGAATTAATTGGCATTGAGCAGCAAACAATAGATGAATCAGCCATGAAGGGTGTTTGAGGAGCAGTAACCAAGGCAACAGTGGAGTCCATCCAGCCGTAGTGATGATGATCTGTTGATGCCTGGGGTTTCCTCATTAGTGTCGATCTCAATGTCAACTCCTTCCAGTCATAACACGTTACCCTGCTTGTCCTGTCCCCCTCGGCTCTTGGCACCCAACACGGAACGGAACTCCTCGTGCGGTCCCAAACCATCGCTGCATCATCCCGTGTCTGACTCGTGACTGGCTGGGCCGCAGATATCGACAACGCTGGACTGCAGACTGACAACCTGCCTCCTTCCCCCAGTTGTGGAAGAACACTTCAATAATCACCAACCTCTGCCGCCAGTGCGAGCACGGACTCAATGGGCTGAACGGCCTCCTTCTAGCTCATGAGGAAATACATTCAGTGGTGTTGCCATTGGTCTGTTATAGTCACGTGTTCTGAGACTTAGTGAAAAGCTTTTGTTTGTTCACCTGTCACATACAACAGTGTAGTCATGTCCCCAAGCGACAGACACCAGGTACAAAACACAATGTGGCAGCATCGTATGTGAACATACTCTGCCAATAAACTTATTCGTTCATTCGTCACTGCTACATCACAGAGACAAAGTCCAACGTTGTAACGAGGTTGGCTGGAAGATCACGACTAGCACTGAGCTATGGAAGCCCGTTCAGTAGGTTTATGTGTTAGGAGCAGAGGTAGGCCATTCGGCCCATCGAGTCATTCAATCACGGCTGATCTATCTTTCCCATTCTCCCGACTTCGCCCCATAACCCCCGACACCCGTACTAATCTAGACCCTGCCCATCTCTGCTATAAAAATGTCCAAAGACCTGGCCTCCACAGCCGTCTGTGGCAATGAATTCCACAGATTCACTCCCTCTAACTAAACAAATTCCTCCTCATCTCTTTTCTAAAGATACGTCCTTTTATTCTGAGGCTGTGACCTCTAGTCCTAGACTCTCCACATCCACTCTATCCAGGCCTTTCACTATTCTGTACGTTTCAATGTGTCCCCTCATTCTTCTAAACTCCAGCAAGTACAGGCCCAGTGCCGTCAAACGCTGATCATATGTTAACCCACACATTCCTGGGATCATTCTTGTAAACCTCCTGTCCAGAGCCACACATCCTTCCGCAGATATGGGGCCAAATATTGCTCACAATATTCCAAATGCGGCCTGACCAGCGCCTTGTAGAGCCTCAGCGTTACACCCCTGTTGTTATATCCTCGTAGCCTTGTAATGAATGCTGACATTGCATTGGCCTTCCTTACTACTAATTCAAAACTGCAAATTAACCTTTTGGGAATCCTGCACCAACATTCCCAAGTCTCTTTGCACGGCCAATTTCTGAATCCTCTACCCATTTATAAACTAGTCTAGGTTTTTATTCCCACGACCACTGCATTCCATTGTCAGCAATATGCACTGGAGGAAGTTGCAGTGCCAGGACAATGGGCCTTCATGGTCAGTGCATGACCCCTGCACTTGCAACAGCTGGGATTTGGAAATGGCACCAGACTAGCGACTGTGTCTACTGTCTCCGTGTACAACTGCTGTACACGTACAGTATCTGAGATGCCCATCTAATATGTCTCTAATATGCTTACGTCGAGTGATACTTGTACTGAACTGTGTACAAAATGAATTTAGACAATAGACAATAGGTGCAGGATTAGGCCATTCGGCCCTTCCAGCCAGCACCGCCATTCAATGTGATCATGGCTGATCATCCCCAATCAGTACCCCGTTCCTGCCTTCTCCCCATATCCCCTGACTCCGCTATCTTTAAGAGCCCTATCCAGCTCTCTCTTGAAAGCATCCAGAGAACCTGCCTCCGCCGCCCTCTGAGGCAGAGAATTCCACAGACTCACGACTCTCTGAGAGAAAAAGTGTTTCCTCGTCTCCGTTCTAAATTGCTTACTCCTTAATCTTAAACTGTGTGGCCCCTGGTTCTGGACTTCCCCCAACATCGGGAACATGTTTCCTGCCTCTAGTGTGTCCAAACCCTCAACAATTTTATATGTTTCAAATTTCACTGCACCTGTGTACAGGCTCTCTCATAGATGAATGGAGGCCCAGGCCAATCTCAAGTTTAGAGGCCCCCAATCAAGATCCCTTTGAAGCAGACAGGCATGAGACCCCGTGCCAAATGGCACTGGTTGCCCCCTCTGATAGGGCCTCAGTGGGTACATGCAACTAATTCAGTAGCGTTGGTGCTGACCAGGGCATGTTCTCCACGTTTTTCCTGACGTTAATAACTAGCTCCTTCCAGCTGCTGACTCCGGGGGAGAGATGACAAGAAGATCAGAGGCAAACAATAATTAGTGCACCCTTCAACTTGCTCAGTCAGTAACTGGCTGCCACAACATGAGATAACAATATGGAAAATAAAGTTAAATGATTTCAGAAATATATTCATTGAAAATAGTGAATGAGTGAGCCACATAAAAGATGCCAAATGTCCGACATTATCAAGTGCCAATATATGTTAAATTGTATTTCCAGGCTTAGTTTAGTCTAGTACATCGAGGGAACAGGCCCTTCGGCCCACCAAGTCCGTGCTGACCAACGATCCCCGTACACTAACACTATCCTAAACACACTAGGGACAATTTACAATCTTTACCAAAGCCAATTAACCTGCAAACATGTACGTCTTTGGAATGTGGGAGGAAACCGGAGCACCCGGAGAAAACCCACGCAGGTCACGGGGAGAAGGTACAAACTCTTTAACCTTTTGGGGATCCTGCACCAACACTCCCAGGTTTCTGTGCAGCTGCAATTCCCAAATCCTCTCCCCAGAATCTAGTCTAGGTTTTTATTCCCGTGACCAACGTGCTTGACTGCACCTTTTGTCTGCCATATTGGAGGAACTTGCAGTCGGCGTTGAAGCCGGGTCTCTGGCGCTGTGAGGCAGCAACTCTACCGCTGCCCCCACCGTGTCGGCCATCTGACTACAGATTTTTCTGAGAGAAAGCTGCAGTTATTCAAAATGTTCTACATTCCAAATTAGGGTGGAACTCACTGGCAGACGACTTTTAAAAAAGAACTACAAAGCTGTCATCTTACATGGATTACAGGCGCGATAGAACTCTGGAGGAATTGGATGATAAAGTTGCTCGCAGGCAGGTAATTTTGGAAATGAGCAGAAAGCCTGGAGGGGGGAGAGCTGAAAATGCAAAGCCAATTAACACAAAGTTGCATTGAAATAATCCCGAGCCCTGCCAGCCTGCAAGGCTGATAGGACAAATATCAGAGCAGCCCCTGCACCAGCAAAGTGATTCACCCTCAACACCAGTGCTGGCTTTGCAGACAGAGTTTATACTGATGCACCTGCTGCACTGGCTGGCCCAGCTGCTGTCAGTAAATGAGGCAACAGAAAGTAAATGTGTTTTATTAAGACACCAGTAAATCTTTCGACAGGGAGCCAAGTGTAAAGTGGTGAATGAGGTGTGGGTAGAGCAGTGAAGTTGTTTGTGTGTGGATCAGACTTCAACCCCGGCTGAGGAACCAGGGACACAATCAGAACAGAAGCAAATGAAAGATGATCAACAGAAAGTGCTGGAGAATTCCAAGTTTGGAGGGGATGTGGACCAAACGCAGGCAGGTGGGACTGGTGTATATTGGACATGTTGGCCGGTGTGGGCAAGTTGGGCCTGATTCCACACTGCATTACTCTAGGAATCAGCGGGTCAGAATTTTGTGTCTATCTTCTGTTTAAAGTACTAACTGGTCCAGGTGATGTGGTGCATGTCAGGTTGTGAAATATCTAGAACTAGCGAGCAGGGCCCCAGGCTAAGTTGTTGGTCGTTTAGGAGTGATGTGCAGAGTGCCAGAGGGCTGTTCGCCATTGAGAGATGATCATTGTTCAATAGATGAGTGATTCAAGATGCTCAGTTGGAGATCAGGAGATTGGGCAACTGCACAGGTTGGTGGAGAACCCTGATCTGGATTGTAGATCGGCCTCAAGGGTTACAATGGTCTACTCCAGCGAATATTTCCTCCTTGTTTTGCTCAAGGGTTCTTTATAGTTGCAGCTGGGTAGAAGGCCAGCAGATCAGTGAATCACTATGAGAATACAAAGGTAGACAAAAATGCTGGAGAAACTCAGCGGGTGAGGCTGCATCTAATGAGCAAAGGAATAGGCGATGTTTCAGGTCGAGACCCGAAACGTCACCTATTTCCTTCGCTCGGTAGATGCTGCTGCACCCGCTGAGTTTCTCCAGCATTTTTATCTACCTTCGATTTTCCCAGCATCTGCTGTTCCTTCTTAAACATGAGAATACAAAGGGCATGGGCAGCCTTCTGGATTTAAGGCTGAATCCAAACATTTCCAGTAACTTGCTTTCTCACTTTGTGCCAGAATAAGCAACCATTGAAGGTTGCCCATGTAGTGAGAGGGACCTTGTCCTGGGAGTGGCATCAGCAGGGTGGATTATTCAGTATCCTCCTCCATCTGACCTGGACCCAGCACACTAACGCAATCATAACTAAAGCCCATCAGTGTCTCAGCTTCCTGAGAATATTGCGGAGTTTCGGTGTGAGAGAGGGGCTGCTCATGAACCTCTACAGGTGTACAGTAGCGGGTACATCACAGCCTGGTTCAGCAACTCCAACGCCCAGGAGGGAACAAGATTGCAAAAAGTGGTGACCACTGCCCAGTCCATCGCGGGTACTGATCTCCCCACCATCGACGGGATCTACAGGAGTCGCTGCCTCAACAAGGCAGCCAGCATCATCAGAGACCCCACACCACGCACTCATTTCACCCCTGCCATTGGGAAGAAGGTACAGGAGCCTGAAAACTGTAAGGTCCAGGTTCAGGAACAGCTTCTTCCCTACAACCATCTGGCTAAATAACACTACAACCTCCAAATAAGCTCCGAACTACATAGACTTGGGGCATTGGTTTTGTCATTTTGCACTATTATTGTTTGTTTTGTGTGTGTCTATATCTATATATATATATATACCATCACCTCCAGAGAGGGCCACATGTGACAACCATAGCTACTGGGCTGCCATCTAGTGAGGAACGATGGGAGGGGAGGGGAACCAACTTGGCTTGATGGTGTGGTCTGGCCCATCACCTCACTACACATGAGAGTTGGCATTCCTCCCAAGTTACACCAGGCAATCCAACTTGACCATGCGGTGGAGTTACTGCCTTACAGCGCTTGCAGCGCCGGAGACCCGGGTTCGATCCCGACCACGGGTGCTGTCTGCGCGGAGTTTGCACGTTCTCCCCGTGACCTGTGTGGGTTTTCTCTCAGATCTTTGGTTTCCTCCCACGCTCCAAAGACGTACAGGTTTGTAGCATATTTGGCTTCGGTAAATTGTTAAATTGTCCCTGGTCTAGAGCATGTAGGACAGTGCTAATATGCGGGGATCGCTGGTCGGTGCGGACTTGGTGGGCCGAAGGGCCTGTTTCTGCGCTGTATCTCGAAACTAAACTAAACTAAACACACAAACAATGCGAATGCTGGATTTCAACGGTCTAGAATGCATCTTAAAGGTGGTGTCTGCTTCACTGAGAGTGTGGAGGAGACTTTAACGACGTCCCCTGATATACAGCGCAAGCTGATGACACTGTGGAAATATTCAATACATTTGAGCAAAACTGTAAACGTACTCAATGTCTTCATGAAAGGCAGAAGTGCTGGTGAAAGTCACACATGGTCGTGTGCCCGGGAGGGAAGGGATTAGCGACTTTCATCCGCTGATAAATCAATGAGTCCAAAAGTAAAAATCATGATCAGATTTTTAAACTGTTCAGTACATGGCTTGTGTAGAAAGTGAATGATCTCATCCAAAGGGTGCAAGTGTTAAATATTGTTGTCAAATTAACTACAAGGTGAGGGAACAAACAGGTATATACACGGCCGGAACGGTGACACAGCGGTAGAGTTGCTGCCTCATACCGCCACGGACCACGGGCGCTGTCTGTACGGAGTTTGTACGTTCTATCCCGTGACCTGCGTGGGTTTTCTCCAGGTGCTCCGGTTTCCTCCCACACTCCAAAGACGTGCAGGTTTGTAGGTTAATTGGCTTCGGTAAAAATTGTCAATTGTCCCCAGTGTGAGTAGGATAGTGTTAGTGTGCGGGGATCGCTGGTCAGCACGGACTCGGTGGGCCAAAGGGCCTGTTTCCGTGCTGTATCTCTAAACTAAACTAAGGAAATTCAAGGGAATGGATTAAGGGCTCGTTGACCAATACATCAGGGGCTTGCGGTTTGTGCGGAGAGCTGTGAACAGGGAAGAGACGCCCCCGCAGCATAGACTTTAGAGGCAACCAGTGTACACAAGGATTACTTTGAAAGAATACTACAGACAGATAAATGTAGACAGGGACTGCTGGAGCAGCAACTTCCCAGGCAAAGATGCACAATTGGGTAGTTAGACATGAGAAGGAGGATTTCAGACTGAGAGCTAGCAATGCAGGTTGCCATGCTGATACAGCATAACGGTTCTCTGGGTACAGATCAAACTCCACTTTGTGTAGCAAGCTCAGGCTTTAGTTTAGTCCAGTTTAGAGATACAGTTTAGAGAAACAGGTCCCTCGGCCCACCGAGTCCACAATCCCCACTCACTATCCTACACACACCAAGGACAATTTACATTTACACCAAGCCAATTAACCTACAAACCTGTACGTCTTTGGAGTGTGGGAGGAAACCGGAGCTCCCGGAGAAAACCCACACGGTCACGGGGAGAACGCGCAAACTCTGTACAGACAGCGCCCGTAGTCGGGATCGAACCCGGGTCTCCGGCGCTGTGAGGCAGCAACTCTACCGCTGCGCCACCGTGACACCCACCCGTGGGGGAATAATCTGCAAATCGAAAGATAAAACACACAGAGATGAGAAAGGGAGAGTTAAACAAAACCAAAACAGAATCTATGAATAGAAACATGGACAATATGTGCAGGAGTAGAGGCCATTCAGCCCTTCGTGTGTGAGCACCGTCATTCAATGTGTCATGTGTGTGTGTGAGTGAGTGAGTGAATCAGTACCCCGTTGTGCCTGTGTCCCCATATGTGTGTGAGTCCGTTGAGCCTGTCAGAGCTAAGTAACTGAGTGAGTGTGTGTGTGTGTGTGTGTGTGTGTGTGTGTGTGTGTGTGTGTGTGTGTGTGTGTGTGTGTGTGTGTGTGTGTGTGTGTGTGTGTGTGTGTGTGTGTGTGTGTGTGTGTGTGTGTGTGTGTGTGTGTGTGTGTGTGTGTGTGTGTGTGTGTGTGTGTGTGTGTGTGTGTGTGTGTGTGTGTGTGTGTGTGTGTGTGAATCAATCTGCAGTGTATCATCTGCAGAAGGTGAGAGAAACGCACAAACATTGGCAAGATCGTCTCAAAAAGAAACTGAGTGCAGAGGCAGGCAGGTGTAGCCCAGCCCCAAACCCAGGTGATATACAGTGTATTGTCATGGGAATGGCCCAAGGATATGGAATATTAATGAATATTAAGTCATTTTGATTCACTGGAACACATTTGTAATGAGGGTACAAAATATATTATTACACACATATCATTAAAGAAATGGATCAAACTGATACATTACCTTGAGAATTTGTGCTTAGATCGGGAGTTTTGCAAGCAGCAGGTAAGAAAAGGTAAGTCACAAATCTTCACCTGGAGGCCGTTTAATTATTCATTTGCAGATTTAATCAGAGGCCATGAAACAGATTGGCCACTGAAGCTGCCATGGTCTCCATTATTCAAGTGAGAATGTCTCCATGTGTGTACGATGGGTTAGAGGTTTGAAGCCAATTGTAAGTGCCTGAGGGAGTAGGGTGAAGGATGCTCTCCTCTCCACGAGAATAAGTATTCATGCTGCAGCCTCTTCCAACCACCGCCTCCTTTATCAAGTGTCTCCTCGTTTCCCAGTCTGTCTGATCGTTAAAGATATCTCACAATCAAACATCTTTCTTACTGCCCTAGCCGCTAACTTTCTCTCTCCTCACTTTCCGCAAGGTACGGGTGGATATCCCCAAGGTACGTATTACTCTATTGTCACTTCTGACCAAGGGGCTGTCCCACTTGGGCGACCTAATCCGCCACTCATACTCGCAGCATGGTCGACACGAGGTCGCAGGCGGTCTTTGTAACTCTCCTTCATGCTCGAGAGTAATCCCCGCGTACTCGAGGCCTCAGCTAGGTCGACATGCTGAGAAATGCCCGTGTGTATAAAAAGGTCGCCATGGAAAAAATCTATACTTTGTTTACTGGTTGGTTTAGTTGCAGTAGGTCGGTATGTTAGTTGTAGGTAATCGAGGGTAGTCGTAGATAGTCTTCAACATAGTCGAAGAAGGTCGAAGGAGGTCTTCAACATGACATGTTTTCAAACTCTCCTAAACTCTTGTAAAGTCGCCAATTAGGTCGCCCAAGTGGGACAGCCCCTTAAGACTGAACATTCATTATACATGACCCTACACATCGAACATGAACCAACTCAGACCTCATGGGCTTTCCCCACTTTACCTGCATTTAATTGGAAGATAATTCTTCGAAGGGGAGGGAGGTGTCAGAGATGGTCCAAGTGATATTGAGTGTAGGATGGGAATGGGTACGCAGGAGGTTGATGCAGGAGGTAGCACAGCTGTAGCTGTCAATGTAGTGGAGATCCAGTTTGGGGATAGGGCCAGTGTACGCCTGGAACGCCTGATGGTTTAACGCACCTTACATACCTCACTTCTACTTACCCGGACTTGAAAGCCTGGTGCTCCCACCTTACACCTGGGGATCGTGACTGACGCCTCCTTGTGGCGATCCCCGGAAACGATGACACGATGGACTCTGTGACGCATCGGGCGGCCAATTCTGTCAACGTTGGACAATGACGGAAGCCAACAGTGAGCTATACGTTGTCTGACTGACACACGGGCAAACAAACCCTACTCCTCACAGCTCATTTACATCATCGCTTCACAGCTCCTTTTCTTCCTTTAAGACACTTTACAAAACATGGGGACATTTTTCCCCGTCTCTACATAACTCCAAGTTTGCTTAATAACACAAATGCAGAGAGCCTTGGGATCTGTCCACTTTGTGCCCCTAACATTGTTACTGACATTGCATTTAAGGGACTGCAACCATGCCTATCCTTGTCCTAACACAATGTGACACTAATCAGCCTTCCAGTGAAAATCATGACATGTTTGGCTTTCTCCGTTACACGAGGACTTTACGAAGAGCCAACTCAGTGGACAGGGCAAAGATCTAGGTTCCCTCAGTGTTGCTTGCTGCATAGTAGTACAGTCCAGTGTGGGGTCTCGGTGGGGCCGCAGTGAAGTTGCTGCCTCACAGCGCCAGACACCCGGGTTCGATCCTGACTACAGGTGCTGTCAGTAAAGAGTTTGTATATTCTCCCCGTGACCTGCGTGGGTTTTCCCCGGGTGCTCCGAATCCCTCCCACTCTCCAAAGGCGACCAGCTTCACACGTTAACGAACCTAATTATCCCTCGTGTGTTGGACAGTGCAAGTGTACAGGGTGATCACTGGTCAATCGCAACTCAGTGGCACAAGGACCTGTTTCCATGCTGTATCTCTGAAGTCTAAAGTATAGGTTACATACTAGAATCTTTTGTGGAATATAATATATCGCCATCTAACACAAAGCACAGTGACACCTTGTAGATATTCCTCTCCACAATGAGCTTTCCTTTATCAGAGTTGAATGAGCCTCTCATATTCCTCTGCTAGTTTAGTGCCGTGTTCTATAGGCTTAAGGCCAGACTATTTCATGTAGCTAAATTATATGCATTATAATGTAATTTGCTACAATTCAATCCCATGTGCATTTGTCAATTGCAAAAAATAGTCTCATTGGGAGCAGTGACCCAGCTAATGGATGACAGAGACATCACCAGGTGCTACATAACAACGGTGCAATGAAAGGATTAGAGCTGAGTTCTCAGTCTCCAGTTAATTCGCGAGGTGCCTCATTTCCCCAGGGGGTTCGTATTTGCTTCCATTTCAATCGCAACTCATTTAATTAAATGAAGATCCAAGCTCATTGGGAAATCAATTTCCCATTTAAACCCAGTTAAATTCCTTTTTGTTCATTTCAAAAAAAGATTTTCACACCAAGTAATAGACCAGCACTGTGATATTTAGTATTTTACACTCAGGGACACAGCCCAGAAATAGGCTGACCAGCGACCCCTGCACACTAACACTCTCCTACACACACATCTCACAGGTTAGCCATGATGTGGCTGAATAGTAAAGCCAACAGTTGCAATCGAACTCTTGGTAGTAGAGTTGTCATAGCATTCACAGCGCCAGAGACCCGGGTTCGATCCCGACTACGGGTGCTGTCTGTACGGAGTTTGTACGTTCTCCCCGTGACCTGCATGGGTTTTCCCCGGGTGCTCCGGTTTCCTCCCACATTCCAGTGACGTACAGGTTTGTAGGTTAATTGGCTTGGTGTAAATGTAAACTGGTGTGTGTCGGGTAGTGATATTATGCGGGGATCACTGGTCAGTGCAGACTCTGTGGGCTGAAGGGCCTGTTTCTCTAAACTAAACTAAAAACTTCCACCAGTTCCTATGTTCCAACTCCACTCCGCACCCAACTGACCAATAGCGATGCGCTGCGTTACTGAAAAGAATCGACCAGGATTCCACCGAGCCTTGGGATTCTCCCTGTAGACCCAACGATTTGGACAGTTCACAGGAACCGACACAACAGCAGTTTTATTCCCCAAGGCTCAGCCGTTAGAACATTATCACCATCAATATTATCACCATCCACCCCAGCAAACAAAATACTCCACATCAAGCCAAAAGCTAATTTTGTGTTAGAACCAGAAATATACGCAGGATCCTACTCATAACAGTTTATTTATTTTTCATTAAATAAGCATTAACGGGAAAAATGTAATATGTGTAACTCAGTTCATATCAAGTTATTTAAACTCACTTTTGGAATGAGTTTGTGGTTTGTTAACTTTACATGTACCTGTGTGTGTGAGTGTATGTGTGGGTGTGTGTGTGTGTGTGTACATGTGTGGGTGTGTGTGTGTGTGTACATGTGTGTGTGTGTGCGTGTGTGTGTGTGTGTGTGTGTGTGTGTGTGTGTGTGTGTGTGTGTGTGTGTATGTGTATGTGTGTGTGTGTGTACATGTACGTGTGTGTGTGAGTGTATGTGTGGGTGCGTGTGTGTGTACATGTATCTGTGGCATATGCATGTGTGCGTGTGCGTGCATCTGTGTGTACTTGTATGCTTGCATGTGTATGCTGGTATGAGATCGTATGTGCGTGAACGGGCATCTGTGCATGCATGCATATGTGTATGCGTGTGTACACGGGCATCTGTGTGTGCGTGTACACGTGTGTGTGTGTGTTTGTCTGTGTGGGTGTGCCTGCGTGTCTGGGTCTGTTTCTGTACATATCCATGATATATTGACATCATAGATGGCATAAATCCATGTGGTCATTGAAAGGAAGAGAGACACAAAATGCTGGAGTAACTCAGCGGGTCTGACTCAGGCAGCATCTCTGGAGAGAAGAAATGGGCAACGTTTCAGGTCAAGACTCTTCTTCAGACTGAAAGGCCTGAATAGACTGAATGTGGAGAGGATGTTTCCACTTGTGGGAGAGTCTAGGACTAGAGGGCATCGCCTCCGAATAAAAGGACGTACCTTTAGAAAGGAGATGAGCAGGAATTTCTTTAGTCTTTCATTTATTTTATCACTCTGTTGTCACCGTTTAGGTAGGAAACGGGCAGATCCATCTCAGGGAGGTTAGATCATGTGATAGCAGCAGAAGTAGGCCATTCGGCCCATCAAGTCTACTTCCCCATTCAATCATGGCTGATCGACCTCTCCCTCCTATCCCCATTCCCCTGCCTTCTCCCCATAACCCCTGACAGATAGACAGCATAAATGTGTGCATTCCAGCCTGCAAGACCCTCACAGCATCAAGGAATGAAGAGCTATTTACTTCTGGTGAGTGGTCCTTTGGAGCAGAGGATGGGTTTGATCATGCCCAGAGCCAGGACACCAATAGTTAAACAGATAACCCCGGCCACTAAACTAATGGACCCACAGAAAGCTGAAGATGTTTCACTCAAGTGGAGCAGAAATTGAAGGATTATTTTAATCCACAGCCATTCTAGAAAGTAGAAAGTTACAAGTTCCACACAAGGAATCAGAAAGCATAAGAGGCTGTTGTATTAAAGGATTTACCCAGGTATTGCAATGTTGATGAATGCTTAAACCAAGCTCTGCAGGACAGATCTATCTGTATGTGGCTAAAATGGAGAGAAGATTCAGTGCAAATTATTGAGCGTGTGGGTCCAGTTTATGTTTGATACAGTTTGCAAAATTGCGACGTCTAAAAAAAATAGCTGCGAACAAACGTCAAGGATATTTATCCATAACCTCGTTCAAACATGGTGGGAATTTACGGGCAGGATCAAGAGCCAGTGCTCGAAGCAACGCCAGCTGTACATGACTGCACAAAGTCTTGCTGCAGTTAAATACGGCACGGTAGCACAGCTGTAGAGTTGCTGCCTCACGGCTCTAGAGACACCGGTTCGAACCTCACTACGGGTGCTGTCTGCATGAAGTTTGTACGTTCTCCCCGTGACCACGTGGGTTTTCTCTGGGTGTTCCGGTTTCCTCCCACACTCCAAAGAGCTGCAGGTTAATTAGCTTCACTAGTCCCCAGTGTACAAAGGAGTGATCGCTAATCAGCACGGACTTGATGGGCTGAAGGGCCTGTTCCCAGGCTGTATCTCAAAAGCCTAAAGTCGCACAAGTAGCCACTCACTGTAGACCTGTTCAGAGCGGTGAAGTGTCAAAGGGCCTCGATTGACGCGAACGTTCTTTCCCTGTCCCCGGTTCAGTGATCATCCGTGTAGACTCGATGGGCCGAAGGGTCAGTTTCCACGCTGTATCTCTAAACTAAACGATACTACAAATGGTCAAGCTCGCTTCAGAAAGGAAGCACAGGCATTGCTAAAGAGATTAAAGAATGAAGGAAAATGATGAGAAGCACTGAGTTTGGGGAGGGTTGTAGAGGCTGGGAAAGATTCACAAGCGGTTATTGCAAGTTAATTCTCAGAGGTAAGTTTTCCAGTTTAATTAAAGGTAAAGTCTTCAGCCAGCCCACTGGTGAGAATCCTCCGATACCTGTAAGGCCCTGATGCTCAGCGTGATGCTGACAGGGAGCAGCTTGCTTCATTTGATCTGCATCTATCTTGCAAATACTGCAAAGAAACCTTGAAAGACTTTTTGGGAAATGGAAATATTTCTTGCCACATGGATAAACATATGAATCAATCTCTGTGTGAAGCTGGTCAACTCCTGATTGTTTGCAGTATTCCCTTTCCAAGCCTGGTTTGATCAGAATGTATTCAGCAGTCATCATAGGTTTCACAACCCCATTAGTGGTTATTCAATAGCAGACGTTTTTTTCTCATATCTCATGAAAAAAATCTAAGCAATTCAAAAATTGCTCAATTGCTGATTTTTTGCATTGTTGCAACATCCATTTAGTGTTAAATCAGTTTGTTATTATGCTCTCTATTTCCCAAAATGAGGAGCCAATTTTTGACAGTCCTTTTTGACCAGTTTCAAAATTGGTTAGTCTTGCAGCTTTGTGTATCCTTTTAATATTCTGTACAAGCATCTTGATCACACATAAAGATAAAATAATCTGAATTTTAATCACCTTACCATCTGCAGGTGTTTTCCAAGTGTGTGCGTGGATTGCATACAGTTCTGGGCGCCCCATTATAAAGGAGGTGAAGGCTTTGGAGAAGGTGACCAGAATATAGACTGGATTTGATCAGCAGTCTGTACCACAGTGCTAATCCCATGCCACATCTACATGTACTGGGTGACGTTGCCAGCTGTTCACCCATGTGGCCACAAGGAAGCACCTGCCCAACATCTGGGGAACCAGACGATGGAGAGATGTCTGCCAACTCTCTTGCCCTTTCTTGGTCTTGTCTCCTGATGCCTGACTGTGCCATTCCAGGGAGTATGCACAAGCTTGTTATGTTTAAAAAATGTTGTAGTAACTCAGCAGATCCGGCAGCATCGCTGGAGAACATGGATCGGTGACATTTTGTGTTAGGGATCCTTCAAACATGACCCAAAACATACTCAGATCAAGAGTGTTTCACCTATCCATGTTCTCCACAGATGCTGCCTGACCCGCTGAGTTACTCCAGCACTCTGTGAAACGTCACCTATCCATGTTCTCCACGGATGCTGCCTGACCCACTGAGTTACTCCAGCACTCTGTGAAACATCACCTATCCATGTTCTCCACAGATGCTGCCTGACCCACTGAGTTACTCCAGCATTTTGGGTCCTTCAATATCTGTCTTCCGACATATATTCCTCCTGACCTGCTCAGCATTTGCAGTCGATTTTGTTTTTACTTGGATGACTGATGCTTGGGAAACCCAACCCTATGCACTCAAGTCACAACTAATCAGCAGCTACATGCAACAACTGAGCTCTCTTGGCTTGGCTCGGATTAAAAGGGCCAACATTATTTGCTTGGACATGTAGATCATTGAAAGAATAATGGAGATAGATTAAGCAGTAAATCACTCCCTAATGAAAGCTCCTGGGCTGTTTATCTCACAGCCTGAAGAGCAACAGAATATTGCTGCCACAAACAATACTGACATTCAGCAAACACTCTCCATGTATCTTCAACTGGCCACCAGAGTAAGATGCAAAGTCAATACTTGCAAGATTGATAAGAATGACCTGATTTCAAGTGTATAATTCCCAGCATCATGAATATTTGAGATCTGAGATTCACACTTAAAGAAAGCAACCCCCATTCAGTTACATAAATATAGGTCTTCTCCAGGTTTGGAGATACAGCGCAGAAACAGGCCCTTCGGCCCACCGAGTTCACGCCAGCACTCTGTGAAACGTCACCTATTCATGTTCTCCACAGATGCTGCCTGACCCACTCAGTTATGGTGCAGCAGCATCTATGGAGCTAAGGAAATAGGCACTATCCTACAAACACTAGGATCAATGTACATTTATACCAAGCTAATTAACTCACAAACCTGTGCATCTTTCGAGTGTGGGAGGAAACCGGAGCAAACCCATGCAGGTCACAGGGAGAATGTACAAACTCTGTACAGACAGCGCCCATAGACAGTAGACCCGTGTCTCTGGTGCTGTGAGGCAGCAACTCCTCCTCTGTGCCGTCCAAAAGTTAAACGCCTGATTTACAAACAGCCCATACATATAAACAATGTGAGCGGCACGGTGGTGCAACGGTAGAGTTACTGCCTCACAGCGCCAGACACCCAGGTTCCATCCTGACTACGGGTGCTGTCTGTATGAAGTTTGCACGTTCTCCCCGTGACCACGTGGGTTTTCTCCAGGTGCGCCGGTTTCCTCCCACACTCCAAAGATGCACAGGTTTGCAGGTTAATTGGCTTCTGTAAAATTGTAAATTGTCCCTAGTGTGTAGGATAGTGTTAATGTGTGGGGAGCACTGGTCGGAGCAGACTCGGTGGGCTGAAGGGCCTGTTTCCGTGCTGTATCTCTAAACTAAAGGTGTAGGGCGAGTGTGGGGATGGAGTTGCCAGCTGCTAAGGGGCTGCAGGCATCTTCTGCCACCCGGGAACTCTGATCATGACCACAATCCCATCTAGAGAACCATCCAGGCTACGACCAGTTTGCAGGAACAGCCCCCTCTATAATCCGAGGTGATTAAGATCAGTAACTGAATCTCAAGGCACAGAAACACAAACAGTTCAGGATTCTGCTAAAAGAGCTGCTTGAGTGGAGACTGCGTTTTGTTTCCTCTTAATGATACGTTTATTGCACACTGGCAGTTACCTTGAGAGGCAAATTATATTAGTTTCACAACACACTTCATCCTTTCCTATTGCAGCCACTGTTAACAGTCAATGGTGAATCACCTGGGGCTGTGGCGAGCTGGGAATATCAATCCTGTAGATCCAACCACTATGGTACAGCAGAGTGTAAACGAACATATCCATCCAGAAAACACTTGTACATCGACTTGAGGCTTTATGGACTTCCTCTATTACTTTCTAAACAACATTGGCAAGTGATTTGTGTTTCCTGCCCAAACACCAAGCTGTTTATCAGCAGGGGACAGGACAAAGGACCACTGATGACTGGAACTCCAAACTAATTTGACTGACAGAATGAATGTGCAAGTTAGTCCAATGGTGCTCCAGCATCCAATGGAGACCCTGTGAAGCCTCAATTCCCAAACATATGATATGGGTTTAGAAAGACAGTTCATTGAAATTTGGACCCCAGTTTGATTTTTGGACTCGTGCTTTAAACCAATGTTTTATAGTGGAGAGAAGTGGCTTTGTGAAGGTTGCCTGCCATGGATGCACATGGAGCCGGATCCAGTTCATTCAGCTGCTCCACAATGGACAGGAGCAAGGAATATTCCCTGGAATGTTTTCAGCATGCGACGAGACAGCATCCTTCTGGGGAATTTCAAACCCTGAGTAAATACTATAGCTATAGCTTTCAAACAGTCAATATTTACATGTCAGTAGCCCAGAGCTGGCACAGATACAACGAACAAATAATGTTGTTCTGTGCTGTAAACATATACTTACACGATTCTAAAAACACACCAACTATTCCCAAATTATCATGCAGCATTCAAAAAGTTACCCTTTGTGGAGATCAGAAATGTTTCTGATATTTTACACCTTAAAACACCTTTTTCCACTTGTAGGTTCAAAGTCAGAAATATAATGTGGACACAAGCATCAAAACACTGAAAGTTGGAACTCTGCAATTCTTCCCATCCAGCCAGAGGAGTGATGCAATTTTCTATCTTGGGGGGGAGAAAATGATTGGAACAGTTTTGGTATTCTTACATTTGTTTTGTTCACAATTATTTTTAAAACAGCTGAATACTTCCATTCATTTTGACGTGAAAAATATTTAGAAATGCGATGGTTTAAAAAGTAGGCGGAATGGTGCAATTCCCTGCCCAACGCACCCATCCTGAACAAATTCTACACACACACAACACACAACAAAGAGTATGAAAGGGGTTCTGCTGTTTAAATGTTCAGAACCAATAGTGCAAAGTGTTGGTGACAGCCTGAACTATGTTGTGTAACCCAGCAGACAAGGTCAGATGTCGGGGTGGTTTTTGGAAGCTCAATAAGTGTGAGAATAAGGGTGGCAATTATTGGGGTGCGTGCTACAATGTAAGTGATTTGATGAATGTGGAGTAGATGTCACACAAAACAAGAGTCTGACCCCATCCTTCAGTCTAGATCAGGAATAGTGACACCGAACTCTTGGATAACGTGAATGAAACACATTCAAAGGTTGAAAGAGAATCACCGCATTGTGTAGATAACCACTTACAACCAACAAAGAGATCTTTATTTTGGCAAATCCCTCTGCCCCAGATTATTTTCCTATCTGACTGAAGGCTTCAGTCCTGCACCTTCCCCAAGGGTAAGTCAGTATCTAGTGATGCACCACGACGAGCTCGCTGCCCCTTAAACGGGAAGAAAATGGCCAGAGGTGAGAACCAGTCAACGTCTGTAAGCGCCAGAGTTTCCTTCCGCTCCCAATGGTGATCCAGTGACCTCTGCTGGAAAGTGCACGTGTGTGAATATCGCCTCAAGTCCCACTTCAGTGACCTCCACCCTCAACTATGTTCCAGGCACCCACACACACAAGGATTGGCCATTTGGGCAGCCAGCGCCCAATGAGGCCGTTCTCCCGCCTGGAGAGATGCGGGGAATGACAGGGTGTGGACGTCGAGGAAAATATTCAACGTTCCCATTTCGTCAAAGCAAGACACTGAGAGTTCAGTGACTTCCAGGTGGGAAGAAGACCACCAGTTAGTCAGAGCAAGGGAATGAGAAAGAAAACAAAAATGATGGCACAATACACACTCCCTGCCCCTTGTCGAAGCTTTGCCCAGCTCACCCACCCTCAGAGAAACCACATGCAAAGGAAGTTGATGTGAAAGTGACATCCTTGTACCAAGTACATCTTCCCGATTAGCGAGTACTTAGCTCAGTGAGAGACTATTCCCTTCTAAACCCTTGGGGCTGCAGCAAGTGAGCAGGGCACAGTCCCACACTCCCAGTGGCATCATTGTACAAACACACACACATTGTGGCAAGATTACAGCGTCAGTGGAATCTGCCAGATCAGCAACATGTTCTCACTGTTTGTGTGTACGGTGGCTTTGAAGTCTCTGTTGAAGCTCTGGCAGCCTCTGCCTCCGGAGGCAATGGCCACCGAGCTGACCTTCTCCCTCCTGACTGCCTCACGGGTGGAAGACCTGCTCCTCACCCACACGTCTGGGTCGTCCACTATCTCATAGATGGAGCCGTCCTCGATGCCGTGCTCTGGGGATGTCCCACTGTCCTGAACCTCGTCCTCACCAGCAGACAGTAAGTGGCCAGGCAGGTGGGAGGTGGAGTGGAGATTGTAACACAGAGGGATCCCCTGCTTCTTGTCCTGATGCAGGTCCTGTACGGGGCCCGGAGAGGAAGGGTCATCTTTGCCGTCGGCCTCTGCGAAGACATGCACGTCTTCAGTCGATTCACTCTTCAACAGCTCCAAGTCCATCGAGCCAATGGTGGGGATTAGAAACTCCACAGGTCCACAGTGGGCATTTAACGAGATCATTCCCTTCCCTGGAATACGGATGAGACACCATGATTGACCAAATAAATCAAAGGCACAAGGCAAAAGCCCAAACATTGCAGTTCTCCCCTCATCCCGAACCCATGAACGGTTACAATCACCTCAAGGCCAGTTGTGACATCAGGACCAAGTAAAGACATCTTGATTAAAAAAGCACTTTAACATGGAGAGAGGGAGGATTATTCCTTGCATCTTCTCCAGTTTATCAAGGCTACAATGACAAGGGTTAGCTGGAATATAACACTGTTCCATTCAGGCAATTTCAGCAAGTCGCACTTCCCAACAACCACTCAATGGTATGAAAGACTGGATTCTCCAATTTTAAGTAACACTCCCTACCCCCCACCCATTTCACCCGACTTGGATCTTGGTAGCTGTCAGGTGTCAACTAATGTCATGCGTGAAGTTGGATTAAAGTTCTATTTTCTAAGGGGCCATTGTAACGTTAACTGTTCTCACTCTCCGGATGTTCCCGACTTGTTGAACACACATCCAGCACCGTTTTATTCTATTTCCTGTGATGGGGTCCCATGAGATTGGCTCCCCATTGTTATGGTTTAAGTGAAGATGTTGGGTTTGGTCTACCACTACAACAAGGCTGGTCTTGCATTGGAAAATAAATACAGAATAACAAGATTTTCTATTGGAAAGAAAAGTTTTTACCTGTAACTTTTGGAATTCCTTCAAGTTTTGGAACTGGTAAAGTAACTAACATTCCTTCATTGGTCCCAACCCAGAGCATTCCTTGGCAAACCAGCAAGCACGTCACTAAGATGTTCCTTTGTCCTAGACAGGAGAAACAGGAAGGTAGACATTCAATGTAGACCAGTGCAGACACATTTACAGGAAGAGGATGATTTGATGGTTCGGTATTATCTGTTCTCAATGTTTCAATAGATCCATGAAATACAATGATCTCTCTCCTGGACTTTATCCAATTTCCGATTCTTCAATGAGTAAAATAAAAGTGTTTATAGACTGACAGGTGAAAGATGTTCTAACGTGGGTACTTACAAAACATATTCATCCAACCTCTATTTGTTTAAGCAATTCTGGACCAATTTCTCATTATGATACCTCGAGACCATTGAGAATATATCTCTCTGAATTGCCTCAACTCATTGGGGCTCATCAGAGACATGCTCACAAGGCAAACAGAGATAATGCACATTCATGGGAACAGTGCTTCTACACAAATGGTAGTCCAGGGAGATTGGAATTGTTTTCCTATCATCTGGAAGACCATTCAGCCCACAGCATCTATGCTACCATTTGGAACAATGCTATCAGTTCTATTCCCGCACATTCCATTCCATCTCCTACCACCACCTGCAAGGCAAATTGTTAATTATTGAACCATCAACCATTGAACCAACCATTTTATGAAGGGGTAAATCAGAGTATCCACAGCAAACTGTGCTCTGTGGACAGCTTGATTGCATTCACGTATTGTCTTATAGTCTAGGATCAACAAACTTATCAGGAAAGCTGGCTCCGTCCTGGAGGTGGAGCTGGATTCATGGGAGGTTGGTCTTGGAGGGGAGGATGCTCCTCAAACTGTGGAGCATCCTGGACAATACAGCTCACCCCCACCGTGACACACACTGGTCAACTTGAGGAGCACCTTCAGCAACAGACTGGTTCCACCAAGATGCAGCACAGAACGCCACAGGAGATCCTTCTTCCCTGTGGCTATCAAACTGCACAACCCCTCGGATAAAGGTTCCTAAAAGAATGGCCAAGGTAGTTTAGATCATGTGTGCCTGCTTTTGTTGCTACCAAACAGAAAGACAATAGATAACCTCGGATAATAATCTTATTTATATAGCACCTAAACTTGCATTGATGGCCAAGCTTAGTTTAGATCAGGTGTGTGCCGAGGTCTTGCCCCAAGCTTTTGCACTGCGGGTTCAAACCCACCTTCAGTCAGCAGAAAGACAAACACTGATTACAATCGTCGTCAGCGTACAATCGATCAGCGT
The DNA here is from genome assembly GCF_028641065.1 of Leucoraja erinaceus. Taxonomy (NCBI): domain Eukaryota; kingdom Metazoa; phylum Chordata; class Chondrichthyes; order Rajiformes; family Rajidae; genus Leucoraja; species Leucoraja erinaceus. The sequence continues at coordinate 986,069 of NC_073406.1, read as the reverse complement.
ACAGATAGGAATAGGTAGAACCAGCGAGCCTGGGGTTATAGGAAGAAGGCAGAATGGGGGAGAGAGAGGGATAGATCAGCCAGGATTGAACGGCAGAGTAGACTTGATGGGCCAAATGGCCTTATTTCGCTCCTAGGCATGGTGATCCCTTTACCTGCAGTGAAGGGGGTGTTGCGTGGAACCACGTTGATTTCCTGCAAATGTTCCAGGGTTTCCGTGTGGAATAATCGGATGTTGGATCCCGCGGAGAAGGCCATCCACACTCCACCTCCAGCTTTGACCATCTGGGTCACGCTGACCGCTTCATCCGGATGCGCATCCAGGCACTGCCAACAGCAGAAGCAAAGGGTCAGCTTTCATTAAAAGCTAAGGAACCTCCCGAGATTAGAAACCAGTCATTTGTTGCAAGCACTAAACACATAATTATGGGAACGCAAACACATTGAACTCTGCTCTGGAAATTCAGTCCCAAAGGTGTGAAAAAGAGTTTCAGAAACAGTTCAATATTACTGTGTGGTATAACCAGCACACATAGCTGAGAAAGGGCTTCCATTACATTATACACTCTCTCCACAGTTTACAAACCATACTAGACTGGTCAACTTTAATTTTCATCGAAACAGAACATTAGAGAGGACTCTAGTATTATTAATTCCAATATTTCATCGAGGCTTATCTAACACAACAGAACATCACCCTTGGTTACTGGTGCAGTATCAGTGGACAATGTACTGTCAATGTTCTGTTCCACGTGGTCAGTAGAGGACAATGCAATCTGCCATGTGTCTTGGCACCAGCAGGCCAAGGAGGAACAACATGTCTTTTTATTCCAGATACAACAAATTCACAGATTTAACCTTGGAAAATAGGCAGCAAAATGTCCCAGTGAAGTAATCTGGTGGCCAACCAGCACTGGTTCCACCGTACCCGGCTATGCCCAGGTGGACATCTCCATTTGTACAGCTTTGCACCATTGTGGGAACGAACTGCAGATAATAAACAAATGCTGGAGTAACTCAGCGGGACAGGCATCGTCTCTGGAGAGAAGGAATGGGTGATGCTTCTTGTAGTCATAGATGCTGCTGCACCCGCTGAGTTTCTCCAGCACTTTTGTCTACCTTCGATTTTCCAGCATCTGCAGTTCCTTCTTAAACACATGTAGGCAAGGTGGGCCGAAGGGCCTGTTCCCACATTCAAAGACTATGACAGGAGATCACGGACCAAGCACAGACAAGACAAGCAGGTACACCACGAAGGATCTCATTAGCTTCATCTACATGAAATTACACAAATGGCAGAAAGACAATACGATCGCGAGGACTAAAAGTGCCTTTTCCCCAGTTCTTGGCAGAGAAAGATAGAAAAACCTCACAATCAATAGAAAGGCAGTTCACTGCAGTCTCTTCATTACTAGTTGTCACTAGTGACTGAGTTAGCACCACTTTGTAATGGCAAACTCAGACCCCATTAACATCATCAAACGTTACCTTGTGATTTAAATCAGGCTTTCCCCCATTATTTCAATGCAGTGTCTATTGAACCACATCACATGCACACACCACAGTCCTCACCTTGTCCAAGCAGCAGCTTAGCCATTGACCACAACATAAAACAGTAACGCACTCATTTACTTCAGATGTAACATGGACATTACTGTAAATGTAGCATTGCTGCATGGACAAAGCTTTTATAATTCAAAAGAAAATCAATGGGAATAATTACTGAATGTCAAACATACTCCATGTCACACAGAAACATTCAAGATTCACAAGTAGATCAGTGTTTGTGCCTTACTGAACGCACATGGTGACACAGCGGTAGAGTTACTGCCTCACAGCACCAGAGACCCGGGTTCCATCCTGACTACGGGTCCTGTCTGTACGGAGTTTGTACGTTCTCCCCGTGACCTGCGTGGGTTTTCTCCGGGTGCTCCGGTTTCCTCCCACACTCCAAAACGACGTGCTTCAGTAAAATTATAAAGGGGCTGTCCCACTATACGAGTTTACCCAAGAGCTCTCCCGAGTTTAAAAACAAATCAAACTCGTGGTAAGTACGTAGAATGTACGTAGCGGGTACGTCGGAGCTCGGGGACGTCTCTTAGCGGCTCGTAACGCTAACGGCAGGTACTCGGGAAACGCTGGAAGCTCGTGAAATTTTTTCAACATGTTGAAAAATGTCCACGAGAGCCATGAGTACCTACGAGCGGCCATTACCGTAATTCTCCGAGTTCGAATCAGGGGAAACTCGGGAGAACTCTTGAATTAGCTCGTACAGTGGGACAGGCCCTTTAATTGTCCCTAGAGTGCATAGGATAGTGTTAGCATGTGGGAATCGCTGGTCAGCATGTACTCGGTGGGCCGAAGGGTCTGTTTCCATGCTGTATCTCTAAACTCTAAAATTATTCATAAAATTAACCTACAAACTTGTCAGTCTGAAGAAGAGTCCGAAACATCACTCATCCTTTTTCTCCAGAGATGCAGCCCGACCCACTGAGTTAATCCCTCATTTGGTGTCTATCTTCGGTATAAACCCGCATTTGTATCCCATTCCACATAACCTACAAACATGTACGTCTTTGGGGCATGCGAGGGAATCAGAGTACTCAGAGAAAACCCACGTGGTCACAAGGAAAACGTACAAACTCCGTACAGACAGCGCCCATAGTCAGGATGGAACCTGGGTCTCTGGCGCTGTGAGGCAGCAACTCTACCGCTGCACCACCGTGCCACCCTCTGAGTAATCCAAAGGCAACCCATGCTGTTGGGACCGGACTCAATAAGGATCTTACTCAGTCAGAATCAGTGTTCAGACAAGAGGGAAAAAAAACCTCAGATTTAAACCCAAATCTACAATTACTAGCTAAGGCTGACAAATTCTGCAACTCTACGCAGAACTATTCTGATTTTTTTTAAATTTATACAAAGATGATGGAATTGCAGATTCAGACTGGCAAGCGTCACTAATTCTCATGGTTCACTGCGGACAGATGTGCTGGCCGATACGGAATACTTTGTTCCTTGGGAATAAGATGCAGGAAGGAATTAACCAGCTGAGATCAAGGATACCCTTCCCCTCCCTTCTCCCCAGCCTCTGGGGTTCAGGCAAATCGCTCTTGTTCTCCAACCTCCACTAATTCCAAGCTGCTACATTTACAGGCTGAGGGAAAGTAAACCAAGTTAAATATCAAATGCAAATTTCAAAGTAAAAAATTAATTCTATAAATCAGGTAATTTGCAGCTTGAAAGGAACAAGCAAGAACTCACGTTGGCAACAGCACTGAGCGAGTCTGCTGCAGATTAGTCATGGAGCTGTACTAAACTAAAACACTATCCACAGCCCAACTCTCCCCTGCCAACCAACATGTCCCAGTTGTACTTGTCCCACCTGCCCATCTTTGCATCATTTCCCTCAAACCTTTACTATCCAAATGTCCTTTAGATGTTGTGATAGTGCCTGCATCATCCAACTCCTCTAGCAGCTGGTGCCATGCACCCACCCCCCTCACAGTGAAAACGTTGCCCCTCAGGTTCCCCTCCCACCTTAACCTCATGTCTTCTGTTCCCCCACTCTGGGCATCTACCCGATCTATTCCAAAATGAATCAATTTTGTATTTCATGGCCCTTTGTGCGAGTTGCTGGGTTATTTTCATTACGTTGGTGCATCCGTAGCTGCAGAATTATTCAGCACGTCCCGAGTTTACGAAAGGGGGCATATAAATGGAGTGATTCTTTACATACAATTTCAGCACAGAATTGCATGTGGCATTAGACAATACCACCACACTACCCTCAGTATGGAGAAGACAGCTGGCTCTTTAGTGTAGGTGTTGGAAGGGGCAGCATTGACCTTGCAGGGCGAGTATTGGGAGCACTCGTTGCTGGGGATGCTTGTTTGGCAACAAGGCTTGGTGGCACCATATGTTTGACCAGAACCTCCTGCAGGAGACAGCAACGAGGCTAATATAAACAATCTTCAGGTGGAAAATAGACACAAAAAGCCGGAGTAACTCGGCGGGTCAGGCAGCATCTCTGAAGAGAAGGAATGGGTGACATTTCGGGTCGAGACCCTTCTTACCCTTCTGAAGAAGGGTCTCGACCCAAAACATCACCCAGAGATGCTGCCGGTCCCGCTGAATTACTCCAGCACTTTGTGTCTATCGTCAGTTTAAACCAGCATCTGCAGTTCCTTCCCACACATTCTCCAGATGGAGCCTCACAGCATCAAGGGGAGAAATGTGGCATGAAGCAAGAAGAAAAATAAAAACTCTGCTGCCTTGTGTATGTAACTCTGCAGCAGCCAACAATCAGTGTGGTTGCATTATGTTATGTGGAGCAAATCCCACAAGATGCAAATCAAACATTTAAGAAAAGTCTTGCAGAATTTATTTTTGCCTCAAAGGCCTTGCAACAGGTCAGTGCAGCTTAAATGTGAATTCCGGGTGTAATGTGGGGCACTACTGCGAATGAAGGAAGTGAGGAATAAGGCACAGAGACCAAGGTTTAATGGACAAAGGTTTTCTAGTATAGAAAGCACTGTTGTTGTTAAGGTCACGGGCACTGAAGAATCAATCATGTGGCAGATCAAAGCCTCAGGAGTTGGGCAACAGTGCCCCTTGAAGGTGGAATGAATGAAAGCAAGTTGTGCCAAGAAGAGTTGCCTCAATACTCTGGTGCAGGAGCAGAGGGCAACATCTGCCAGTTCATTCTGCTGCTGCTGCTCGTGGGAGCAGCTAAATCTACTCTTGCTTAGTGTGGCTTTCATAAAATATTCTCACAGAAATTAATCAAAGATCATTTTCTGCAGCACATTCTCCTGCCCACTTTGTAATGCAAATGTCTCAAGCTCTCACAGCTAATATGAATTTTTAATGTGGTTTTTTTTTATTCCTCCTCACAAAGTCTTATGAGATCACATCAATTAAAATAAAATGCATCTTAAAATTGTCCTGTATGGCCAAGGAGATGAGTTTAGGGTCTACAGTTATGTAAGGATGTTGGTGGCTGGCAGGGCAGGCAGTGAGGAGCAGTCCAACAAAGGTATTTGGCACACAAGTGTGAAACAGTCCTATCTGCAGCAGACACACATTTGTGTTTCAGTGACTGAGCTTGCAGACAACAGATATTTACTAGCAAATTGATCAAATTAAATAACAGGCACACTCTGTTCTCTCTCCATCTCATCTACTCTGCTCCCACCCTGGTCCCAGCTCAGAGTTGTTCCTTTGTGTTCCAATTTGCAAACATACCATCCAACATCAGGGAGATACACCAGATGCTGGCTTAAACCCATGATAGACACAAAGAGCTGGAGTAACTCAGCAGGACAGGCAGCATCTCTGGAGAGAAGTAACGGGGTGACGTTTCGGGTAGAGACCCTTCTGAGGAAAATGCTGCCTGACCCACTGAGTTACTCCAGCACTCTGTGAAACGTCACCTACCCATGTTCTCCACAGATGCTGCCTGACCCGCTGAGTTACTCCAGCACTCTGTGAAACGTCACCTATCCATGTTCTTCACAGATGCTGCCTGACACACTGTTATGGTGCAGCAGCATCTATGGAGCTAAGGAAATAGGCAACGTTTCGGGCCGAAATCCTTCTGGAAATAGGCAACGTTGCCTATTTCCTTAGCCCCATAGATGCTGCTGCACCCGCTGAGTTACTCCAGCACTCTGTGAAACGTCACATATCCATGTTCTCCACAGATGCTGCCTGACCCGCTGACTCTGTCCTTTTGTAAATATATTGTTATTATAAATCGTGAGCTGGCAACAGTTAGTTGTGTCACAGCTCGTGAGCAGGTGTGACCCTCGCCTCGTGCCCAGTGTACATTCTTTCTGTGACTGCACGGGTTTGTTTCCTCAGAGTTCTCTGGTTTTCTCGCAAACCCCAAAGACGTGTTGATGGATGAATTGGCCAGTGTAAATTAGTTCCTAGTTCAGTTTAAAGGAGACCTAATGGATGTGTGTTAGGGAGAAGACCTTGCCCGAGTACAGGGAAGCAAGGAGAATGTGAGCAGGTATAGATTCATTGGGCTGAGTTACCCAATTTAAAGTCCACATTTGGATTTTACTTCATTCTTCCTTCAGAGGGTAGTACAGTTACTGCCTCACTGCGCCAGAGACCTGGGGTCAACCCTGACTATGGGTGCTGTCTGTGTGGAGTTTGCACCTTCTCCCTGTGACCGCTTAAGTTTTCTCCTGTATTGCAAAGACATGCGGGTTTGTGTACATTGCCCTTGGTGTGTAGGGAATGGGAATGTGGGATAGCATAGAACTAGTGTGAGTGGGTGACCAATGGTCAGCGTGGTCCAAAGGGCTATTCCACACTATATCTCTAAACTAACAAGTCGAGCTTCAGGATATCTAGTTTTAAAATCAAACCATCTACAGTTGACCCTGGTAACAGGATGAAAAGGTTTCTTTGATGTTGGTGTAGCCAAAGCTTCCAGGTACAGGGCTCCCCACCAGCGGCAGCAACAACATTGATCATACCCTTGTGGTGAAGCAATTCACATCGATCAATGTGACCCGATTGCCACAGGCAGCCCACATTGTGTCGTCCACAACCAACAACGAGACGATTGGAGATGAACCAACTTTCACCAACCGGGGACAATCCCAGTCCCAACTCCCCTCTGGAAAGAGAAGGAGAGAAGGGAGAATTAGAACAGGGACTGATTCACACTGAATAATTTCAACAATCAAACCTCAAAACACTCAAACTTAACATCAATATCATTTAAGTTATGGTGCAAATCAATAACTTAGGAGAACTATGTACGATGGAACTGCAGATGCTGGTCTGAAGGGTCTCGACCAGAAACGTCACCTATTCCTTCTCTCCAGTGATGCTGCCTTGACCCACTGAGTTACTCCAGCATTTTGTGTCTATCTTCAGTGTAAACCAGCATCTACACAAGGTATATGATGTTGTGCTTACCGGCCGATCTGCTGTACACCGCCACGCTGCCATCCTGTAGCCCCGCAAACACCAGAGTCAGCAAATGCCTCAGGCACACGACAGCCACTCCTCCTGGGCTTTGGCATGTAAACAAAGACTGGGCAGCCATGTCAACTCCACTGTAGCCCACCATGCTGCAACAGAGAGAGATTGATTAACCATAAGCTTCAACTAGGAATCCCCCACAATTGGGCAAGTTACTTCACGGGGAAAGGTGAAGGGAATGTTGAACAAAGAATGAGGTTGAAGAAGTTCTCCTCCTCTCACCAACGAGGGTTCTACAACATCAACTCTTGCTGCTCCCCCTCTGTCATTACCTTTTTACACGTTTTTCATTCATTGTTCTTTATCTCTCTACATCATCGTCTGTATCTCTCTCCCTCTCTCGTCTCCCTTATCCCTAACCCATCTGAAGAAGGGTGTCGACCCGAAACGTCACCCATTCCTTCTCTCCAGAGATACTGCCTGTCCCGCTGAGTTACTCCAGCGTTGCATCCATCTTCGGTTTAAACCGGCATCTGCAGTTCCTTCCTACACATGAAGTTAGCTTGTGCTACAGTCTGACAGCATTGTGGAGCAGCTGGATTTGTCTCTGCTATTCACACAGGGGATTATTTATTGCACATTGATGGATTTGCTTCATTCATGGCGGAGCATTTGACGGATGAGTCTATTCACAGTAAATAACATTAAGATGCAGCTTTATTTGTACATGACCTCCATTGAAAAACAACACAAAACATGGAGCCTACTGAAATAGTCTGATTTGCCAATTGATTTATTGCCAATACGCTTCATCACTGCACACTCTCTGGGGAAGCTCCACACAGCCCTTCATATCTCAGTGCGTACAACAGTGTGGGAGTCGAATGTTCATGTTGAAACACTTCTGGAGCTTTGACAGTAGTTGTGTGATCTAGCGAAGACTCGCCCATTGTTTGTCAGTCCCAGGGGAGTTCTAGTTTAGTTTGGAGATACAGCACAGAAACAGGCCCTTCAGCCCACCAAGTTTATGCCATCCCCGCACACCCACACTAACACACACACACACACACACACACACTAGGGACAATTTTACATTCATACCACACCAATTAAACTAAAACCTGTTCATCCCCAGGATGACAGGACTGTCACATATTGATTGATTGGAGCGGCTGGGCTTGTATTCACTGGAATTTAGAAGGCTGAGAGGGGACCTTATAGAAACATATACAATTATTAAGGGATTGGACACACTAGATGCAGGAAACTTGTTCCCGATGTTGGGAGAGTCCAGAACCAGGGGCCACAGTTTAAGAATAAGGGGTAGGCCATTCAGAACCAAGATGAGGAAAAACTTTCACCCACAGAGTTGTGAATCTGTGGAATTCTGCCTCAGAAGGCAGTGGAGGCCAATTCACTGGATGCGTTCAAAAGAGAGTTAGACAATAGGTGCAGGAGTAGGCCATTCAGCTTAAACTTTCAAGCCTCACTTTCTGTGCATTGTGTGTTAAACAGGGGCAATCTTAGCAGTGAATCAATCACTCATCAAATCAATCCAAATGACAAAACAATGAAGATTAAATTCTTGTCATAAACTAACAAGTCTGAAGGATCCCAACCTGAAATGTCACCTCCCCACTTCCTCCAGATGCTGCATGACCACTCAGTTACTCCAGCACTTTGTTTTACTCAAGATTCCAGCATCTGCAGTTCATGGGCCAAAGTAATCCACCTGCCATCTTCGTGTTAGTAATAAAACTACACAGCAGCAAATTTCCATTTAGTTTGGTTTATTTTAATCTTTCCATCATCCCCATCACTGTCTCCGTGAAGGCTAAACAGTGCCGATATTTTTAATAAAGATTTCTACACAAGCATGTAGATTTCTACACAAAGGGTGTTGGAGAAATGTGGCACAGATCACCGGGAAAGTAAACATGAAGGTATGTGATAGCATTTGATCCCAGCGAGGACATTTAACACAACTAAGCAGAGGCAGGATAAAACTAAGCAGATCAGGGATGTCCCGAAATGCTGAAGCTTTGAAACTGTGTCATGCAAAATTAACGTCTCAGCTGCAATTACTCAGTCTGGAGTTTCAAAGGAAGGATCAAACTGTTTAAAACAAACCTTTGTGAAAAGTGCCAAGAAATGTCACACAAACACTTGATAATTTCAAGCCTGGAGTTCAATTGTTTCCTGCGTTACTTTGTTATAATCTAACTGTGTCCTCAAAGATAGGCTAGGAACTGCAGATGCCCATTCACCAAAAAAAAAAGGAAAAGTGCTGGAGTAACAGCGGGTCAAGCAGTATCTCTGGAACAACATGGATAGATGACGTTTCGGGACCCAGGACGCAGCAATAAGCTAAACTCAAACTTCCGATCCGAAACGTTACCTGTCCATGTTCTCCACAGATGCTGCCTGACCCGCTGAGTTACTCCAGCACTCTGTGAAACGTCACCTATCCATGTTCTCAAGGGATGCTGCCTCCACAGATGCTGCCTGCTGAGTTACTCCAGCACTCTGTGAAACGTCACCTATCCATGTTCTCAAGGGATGCTGCCTGACCCGCTGAGTTACTCCAACACTGCTTTTTTGTGCCCTAAAATATCTTCATAAGACAGATACTCCCCATTAGAAACCATGAGTGCTGTAGCATGCACGCTGGACTACACAGAACAAACAACACTGATGAGACTACACATATACAACCTTGAGCAGCCATCAGCATAACAATCATAAATTGTGACATTCTTCAACCGAATGAGAGGAGAATAAAACAGGGTTCGTGTGGATGGGAGTTGAATTGGCTTGTGTAAATTGTCTATAGGGTGTCGGATAGAACTAGTGTACGGGCTGATCGCTGCTCAACACAGACTCGGTGGACCCAAGGGCCCCGTCTCCACACAGTGTCTCTAAACTAAACTCTTACCTTCCATCCTGAAGTCCCATAACAATAATTGGATTGTCTGCTGGTTTCTCCAATGGACAATCAATGTCCTCCTCACTCCTGGACTGTTGTGGGATGTATTCCATGCACAAGACCCCCGAGCTGACCGGGAAAGACTTGACCAGCCTGGGGAAGGATCGGTTCAGTGAGAAAAGGTCAACCTGCCCTTGACCATGCTCTCGCCCACTGCCAATCTGTGGAGGACAGAGAGAAACAAGTTATTACTAGACTGCCCGAGGTGAAACCATGAGGATTCAATGTTCCCACATTCAGGAATATTTACTACAAACTACGGTGTTTGAAATAACTTACCCACAGGTAGCCCTGTGCCAGACAGGTGCTGGCAGTGGAAATCCCAAGTAGGGATGATTGCACGGGAGTGTGAAGAGCTGCCTCGGGCTGGGTGGAGAGAGAAAGGTAGACAAGTGGTTAGTAGTTTCAATCCCGTTAAATAATTCCCAATCCCAAGACTGGAGTCATTCTCGTACCCCTGAGGTCATAAGGTCATGTGATGGAGTAGAATTAGGCCATTCGGCCCATCAATTCTGCTCTGCCATTCAATCTCTCCCTCGACCTATCTCTCCCTCCTAACCTCCTCTTCCGACACCCATACTAATCAAGAATCTATCCATCTCCACCTTAAAAATATCCTCTGACGGCCTCCACAGCCTTCTGTGGCAATGAATTCCACAGATTCACCACCCTCTAGAATTTATTTTAATCCATTAAAGACTAACTAGCTAGCCTCTACAACCTGCGCAGGAAGGAAACTGAAGATAGACACAAAATGCTGGAGGAACTCAGCGGGACAGGCAGCTTCTCTGGAGAGATGGAATGGGTGACGTTTCAGGTCGAGACCCTTCGTTAGTCTGAAAATCACGGGAAAGGGAAACAAGAGATAGGCGATGATGTAGAGAGATGTAGAACAATGAACGATACACAAAAAGTGACAATGATAAAAGGAAACAGGCCACTGCTTGGTGTATTCTAGAGGAAAACGAGAAACTGGTGTGACTTGGGTGGGGGAGGGTAAGAGAGGGAATACAGGGGTTACTTGAAGTATCCAACAGTTATTATTAATGTTCCTTTGCTTTAACTTAGATTTATCTATGATCAGGGTAACCAATGGAGAGCACGGCAGCAAAGAAGATGGCACCTATGTGTGAACAGTTCAGCCCCAGGACAGAGCCATTGGTAGAACATCTGCAGCATCTCACTACAGATGTTAGATGTTGAAAAAGCAGAGCCTCCACAGATAGTACAGCCGGCTCTGTTCCTTCTTGTACAGGGCCTCAGCATTCCTGGACCAGTCCAGTTTACCGTCCAGGTAAAATCCAAGGCATTTGTACTCCCTGGTACCCGGCACATCCACACCCTTGATGGAGACAGGGGTGTTCCTCTCCTCCTAAACTCCACCACTAACCCCCTTGTCTTGTCGGTGTCGAGCTGCAGGTGATTCAGCCCACACCACACAACAAAGTTGTTTCAACAAAGACCACTATGACCAACACCATGAACAACAAAGACCAGTCGACACAAAGACCCCCACGGGTGGTCTATAGACTCCATGGTGACCATGGGTGGTCTATAGACTCCATGGTGACCACGGGCGGTCTATAGACTCCATGGTGACCACGGGTGGTCTTGAGACTTTGTTTCACAGGACAGGAAATACAGTTGACCAGAACCAGATGACTAAAATATTCCCTGCACCTGGAGGCAACACAAAAGGCTGAAAAGCAAGAGACTGTATACAAAGAAGCTGTGCTCAGATTCCTTTATATTTGATTAAAGTATTTAGAAAAGAAACACAGTGTAATAGTTACCAGATGGTTTGAATGTTCCCTGCACAAGGGACACAGGTAGAAGTCACTCATGCAAATTACTGTTACTTATGCTGCAAGATAGAGTGTGTGTGTGTGTGTGTGTATATGTGTGTGTATATATATATGTGTGTGTGTGTATATATATGTGTGTGTGTGTGTGTGTGTATATATATGTGTGTGTGTATATGTGTGTATGTGTGTGTGTGTGTGTGTATATGTGTATGTGTGTGTGTGTATATGTGTGTGTATATGTGTGTGTATATGTGTGTGTGTGTGTATATGTGTATATGTGTATATATATATGTGTGTGTGTGCGTATATATATATATGTGTGTGTGTGTGTATATATATATATATATGTATGGAGTCAGCCTGGAACTGGCAGGCTAGAAGCAAGAGAGCTAGTTTAACTCATTATTATCATTGCAGTCTTATCAACGTGAGATGCATCCTCGACAGCACATGTCCAAGTCCAACTCCAGACAGCTTTAGTTCATATCAGGTGTTCATAAATTTTAGGAGCAGAAGTAGGCCATCAAGTGTACTCCGCCATTCAATCATAGCTGATCCATCTTTCCCTCTGATCCATTCTCCTGTCCTCTCCCCAGACCACAACCCCGAGAATCGAATAACTTAAATTATTAATAAATAATGTGGTGATTTTCAATTGCGACTTTAAACAGAAGAGTCCAACTTTTAACCTATTTTGGAATGAATCAGAAATTGGGCAGAAACATGCTGAACAGGTGGAGGGTTGGTGGTCAGTGTCAGGGTCAGCCCTGATACAGGGTCAGCCTGCAAAGGCCAACACTTTATGGTCAACTCAAACAGTTAAATGGCACCAAACTCAACACCAATGCCTTGTTTGCCAGAGATAGTTCAGAGAGGAATTTGAATTCACTCCATGGCGAAACAGGTGGACTTATTGATCCATTAACTAAAACTGTGGTCAGTTGCCAAAAAAACAAAGACCAGACTCTTCTAATCTCAAAACACCAGTGTGCCGATAATGGCTACAAAACAGTAATGAGAAAAAGAAAACTGCTAATACCAGACAGAGAGACAATAAATAAATAGACAGTAAACACTCAGTACTAGTGCAAGTGAGAAGTTTCTGGGGAAAAGAAAGTTAACATTTTGGGTTTGTTCTGAGCAGAGGTCCGGTAGAAAATTACCGTGAAGATAATTTAGTGAACAAGTGCATGTTTTAATTATAATATTTAAGTGGCAATAATTTTATTTTCATTTTCTCTGAATAATTGTGCAGCTTTTTCCCCCACCCCCAAGCACATCCTCGATTAGCAAAACTAGTACAATAATAGCACACTGATACTAGTAAATTAGTAGTAATAATACACTGGTCCTCGTAAACTAGTACCGCAGAATAGTACACCTAGTACTAGTAGTAATTTCACATACTAGTCAATTAGTACACCGTAATAGCAGCTTTCAGTTTCACTGTACATGTACTAGTGACAATAAATGGCATATCATACAATAATAGCACACTGATACTAGTAAATTAGTAGTAATAATACACTGGTCCTCGTAAACTAGTACAGTAATAGTACCCTAGTACTAGTAGTAATAGTACACATACTAGTCAATTAGTACAGTAATAGTACACTAGTAGTACACTAATACTAAATTATATCAGTAATAGTGCACTAGTACAGTAATAGTAAACTAGTGCAGTAATAGTCCACTAATCCCGCGTGCATGATGTGCCATTTATGGCACCATTTTCAAAGTCCAGCCGCTCTAGGCCTCACTAACGGTGCCTGATCCAGGCGAGCCCCAGGCTGTTGCAGGGCCTCCAACCATCGCCTGCCTTGAACACCACGTCCCTCTCCCTGTTTGTGGCTAATCCCATGTCGAAGTTACTGTTGATTTTCCCCTTGATCCTGCAAGACTATTTCTCCAAGACTAGGTCAGAAAGGATGTCCTAATCTCATTGTTCCAGTTGAGTATTTGCACCATTCTAAGAGCGGGGAGACTTCTAGTGTCACAGTTGACAAATCTTCCTGGCACGTTGCTTACAGAAAGATATCAAATGCTCATTCATCTTATTTGCTTTGAGACACCCCCTGCATGCAAAACCGCTGCACCCAGAGCTCCAGGTACAGTCTGAGATGTACAACCATTTTATCTCTTCCATCCAAAAGCAAATCACAAATAAAAATGTATGTTTTAATAAAGCCATCAGCTCAATGTTCCACTTAGCTTCATTCGTGACATTCCCCTCGCAGCTTCCAATTAGTCATTAGCATTTAGATAACATTGGATTTCAAACGACTATGTGGAGATTGCTACATTTTAATCTTGCAAATCCAAAATATTGGAATCAAAAAGGCTAAGAATTAAGGTCCATATAACACAGTGGGAGGTAGGATGAGGATATTATACGATTCATTCCACTCTCCCTCAACCCAGCCCAACACAACAATGACATCTCATTCTGGAGTTCATCCCTACAGCCGTCTAGCATTATGAAGATGAGTTGCTTTAATCTTTTCCAAGTTATAGAGTCATAGTGTTTTACAGCGTGGAAACAGGCCCTTCGACCCAACTTGCCCACACCAGTCAAAATGTCCCATCTACACTAGTCCCACCTGCCTGTTTGACCCACATCCCTCTAAACCCATCCTATCCATGTACCTGTCTAAATGTTTCTTAAACATTGCGATAGTCCCTGCCTCAACTACCTCCTCTGGCAGCTCGTTCCATGCACCTACAAACCCTTTGTGTGGAAAAGGTTACCCCTCAGATTCCTATTAAATCTTCCCCCCCCCCTCCCTCCCTCACCCCAAACCCATGTCCTCTGGTCCTTGATTCCCCCCCAGTTACTAGTCAATTGCTAAATGCATCACAAAGCAAACTGTGGAACATTGGGCATGCAGATATTTCACCCGTCTGGGAGACCAGTCTGAAGGGTCTCAACCCGAAACATCACCCATACATGCTCTATAGAGATGCTGCCTGTCCCGCTGAGTTACTCCAGCATTTTGTGTCTACCTTCGGTTTAAACCAGCATCTGCAGTTCTTTCCTACACACGTATAAAATGCGGGCAGCTTGGGAGCAGAGAACCTCCCGGCCAGTGCCTTCTCTAGCCTTACCTTCAGGTCCTGACACCTAGGGCTGTACATGGGCATGCGATAGGCGAGCAGGGGGCACCAGAACGGGCTCTTGGTCTTCCCATCATCCTCAATACAGAACCAGCCAGGCTGGTTGTCTGTCGCTGGTGGCAGGAGAAGGAGAGGAGATATAAATCAGACAGGCAAGGGAGTTCAACAAAAAGCACAATCTCTAAAGTTACTAGTCAAGTCAATTTGTCACAAACACATACGAGATGTGCAGTGAAATGAAAAGTGGCAATGCTCGCTCGCGGACTTTGTGCAAAAAGACAAACAAACAAACTACAAACAGAATCACATATTATTTTACATATTAAATATTGTGGGCGAAAGGAAAAAGGTTCAGTAAAGTTAGTCCCTGGTGAGATAGGAGTTTACAGTCCGAATGCTCCTTCTCAACCTCTCCGTTCTCACAGCATGGCAACGGAGGCGTTTGCCTGACTGTAGCAGCTGGAACAGTCCGTTGCAGGGGTGGAAGGGGTCTCCCATGATTCTACAAGACACTTTGAACACCTCAACCATCAAGTTTCCAGGTTCAATCCTGACCACAGGTGCTGTCTGCACGGAGTCTGTACCTTCTCGATGTGACCATGTGGGTTTACTCCGGGTGCTCCAGTTTCCTCCCACACTCCAAAGGCGTACAGGTTTTTAGGTTAATTGGCTTCAGTAAAAATTGTAAATTGTCCCGAGTGTGTAGGATAGTGTTAGTATACGGGGCGATCACTGGTCAGTGTGGGCTCGGTTGGTCAAAGGACCCCTTTCTGCGTTGTATCACAAGTCGAAAGTGATGTGTAAACCAGCTGATTGGGATCCAGTGCTTTCCAGTTACAGTGTTAAATCAGGCAAAGATTTACCACAGCAATTTAAGACAATCGAGCCATTAAATCCAGATTATAGAAAGCTTTGATGCCAAATCATTCCCATTTGTCCATAATCTGGTGCCCTTACAATTTTAGAGCACAGTTATGGGAATATCTCACAGCCCGTGTAGATCAGCAAACATCACAATACGTTCCGAGCTGTGAATTGCTTAGTAATTAAATGCCATCAAAATGAAGAGAGAAGCCACCAGCTTAATAGTGAAGGCCATTCATCTCAAAAAGCAGCTGACATCTCATGTTTGTACACGTGCCAATGTGCAGTCATTTACTGCAGGGTGTGCGGTTAGTCACTGCAGGCCCCGGCACAAGATGCACAAAGATCCACCAGGTGTGTGGATGCTTCACCTTCTGCTGCCAGGGCTCGCTCCCGATTCCTGCCTTATCTACTGCTCCCCCTCCTCCTCTCACACCCTCACCCCCCCCCCCCCCCCCCTCGGCTGGCACGGGGCCTAGAACCTAGAACCGCTGTGCCTTCTAAACTGCACAGTGGTACAGCTCTAGAGACCCACGTTCCATCCTGATAACGAATGCTGTGTGCGGAGTTTGTACATTCTCCCTGTGACTGCGTGGGTTTTATCCTACACTCTAAAGACCTGGGGGTTTGTAGGTTAATTGGCTTCTGTAAATTGCCCATAGTGTGTAGAGAATGGGTGTGAAAGTGGGATAACATAGAACTCGTGTGAACGGGTGATCGATGGTCAGCGTGAAAGGCCTGAAGCTGTCGCTCAACCCCAATCTTCGCCATTCAATCATGGCTGATCTATCTTTCCCTCTCAACCCCATTCTCCAGCCTTCTCTCCATAACCCCCAACAACTGCACTAATCACAAATCTATCAATCTCCACCTTAAAAATATCCATCGACTTGGCCTCCACAGCATTCTGTAACAGTGAATTCCACAGATTCACCACCCCTTGACTAAAGAAATTCCTCCTCATCTCATTTCTAAAGGTACATCCTTTTATTCTGAGGCTGTGCCCTCTGGTCCTAGACTCTCCCACCAGTGGAAACATCCTCTCCATGTCCACTCTGTCCATTATTGATAGGAAAGCACCAATGAGGCTGGTGGTTTTAAGGCCTGTTTACACGCTGCATCTCCAAAACCAAACCAATACACAAGCCCTAGTCCACGCCCAGATACCATAAATTCCAGCATTCATCGACACTGGTGCCCACACCCACAATCACCAGAGTGTGAAACCGCAACAACACCTCACTAGTATGTTAGTGGAAAGACACAATGCTGGAATAACTCAGCGGGTCAGGCATCATCTCCGGGGAGAAGGAATGGGTGCCTCCAGAGATGCTGCCTGTCCTGCTGAGTTACTCCAGCATTTTGTGACTATCTCTGGTGTAAACCAGCATCTGCTGTTCCTTCCTGCACAGATGTTAGTAGAGCCCCACACAGCATGTCAGAGGTTACTAGGCTGGAGAATGGGGTTAAGAGGGGAGATGGGTCAGCCATGATTGAACAGCAGAGGAGTCTCGATGGGCCGAACGTCCTAATTCTACCACTATCACTCACAACCTTATGTTGCGGAGAAGGGGAGACACTCACACACCAGGTTACCATTACCTACTTAGTGCAACTTTAGCCATGTGTAGCTGGTTAACCCAGGTGATCTTACTGCGTGGGTTCGGTGTGTTAAACACCACCATGAAGCTAACCGGCCTGCCGGACCTGCAACCAAAGGCACGGAGAGAAGATGACAATTATTCACCGCTTCATTTACCAGACACAAGACATCTTAAGCAGCTCTCGGGAACGTTAAACAGAGAGGTTTACTGGTTGAGAAAGCTGTATCTGTGGAGTTCTCAGGGAGCAAGCTGCTGGGAATCACAGATTAAAAACTAAACCCTCACACAAGCTCTGGAAAGACACTTCTGCAAGCCGAATTGGTCAATGGATTTCATTTTAAATAAGAAAAGGAGAATTCCCACTAAATCATTAAGACGTTTAATACCGAGAGCAAGAGGTGCATTTTTATTTTTAAAACTTTAAACCGATCATGTTAAGAAAATTCCATTTGACATATTTAGGACATCAAATGCAGATTGTTGTCCTTTGGTTCCTACCCCAGAGTCAGCGAGAACCAGCTTCATATCTGGGATTCTGGATCCAGCTGTTCACCAGAAACCCCAAAAAACACTAACCCGTTAACTACATTCACAACTTTGTGAGTTCTATGAGGCCATTTGGCCCATCAAACCGTGGCTAGTCTACCTTTCCCTCTCAACCACACTCTCCCCAGAACACCGACACCCAGGGATTACTTTCTGCTTTTATTTCAAACATTCAGCAATGTCAGTTTTAAAAAACAATTGGTGATGAATTTTGCAACAAATGTAATGGGGGAAAACAAAATAAAAATCACCAAGACAACCACATCCACTCCACTCCACTCCGCCCCGACTCCAACTTACTTGTCCGGTTTCCCTGGTAACAGGAGACGGAGATGGCACCTGTTTGCTGACTGGATCTCATCCTCCTTAATCCTGACCAGTCTCTGCAGCGCTCTGCACCAGTCTCGAGCCACAGCAAGGTTTAGGTTCTAGGAGCAGGAGACATGTGGCTATATTTACAATGGTCCTATACAGGTATCACGGTGGCGTAGAAGTTAAGCTACTGCCTTACAGCGCTAGAGACCAGAGTGCGATCCTGACTTGTGCCCCTGTCCCACTTAGGAAACCTGAACGGAAACCTCTGGAGACTTGCGCCCCACCCAAGGTTTCTGTGCGGTTCCCGGAGGTTGCAGGTAGTGGAAGCAGGTAGTGGAAGCAGGTAGGGAGACTGACAAAAACCTCTGCGCTTTACCAGACTTTACTTTTTCCTTAACATCGTGGAGTCATTAAGGGCGACTTAGTAACGCAGCGGTAGAGTTGCTGCCTCACTGCGCCAGAGGCCTGGGTTCCATCCTGACTATGGGTGCAGTCAGTGTTTCTACGTACTGATTGTAGATGAATTGACATCGGTAAAAAACTGTATATTGTTCCCAGTGTGTAGGATAGTGTATGGGCGATCGCTGGCCTCGGTGGAGGACACACACACACACGCGCACACACACACGCGCACGCACACAAAGGGACAGATTGCACAATGGATATCTGGCCAATGTTCTATTCCAACCCAATTTGTCCCGAGGTGAAAGAAAGATCAGGTTTTTCTGAAGCAGACCTTGTTGTTTAGTGTTGGAGGTGGGACAGATACATGCGATACATGCCGTTGAACACGTTGATACACTTACCCGATACATGCCGTTGAGTGTGCTGATGAGCTGCATGATCTGGGTCACCACCACCAGATCCTGCTGCAGTTCCCGAAGCTCTTGATAAAGACGAGGAGGTCCCATGTAAATCTTCGCTGAGGATGAACAAGGACAATTAATGCAGGGCACAAGCCCAACGGGTAGAACGTGGATAATACACGGGAACGTCAGCACTACACCCATCGATAGACCAATCACTCCAACCCCAGCACACAAACTCCACCGACATACTTCACCCAACCTACCACCCCACCTGCACCCGCCAGACTCTGTCCTGCCCCCCACCTCTCTTTTCCAGCTCCCCTCCCCACCCCATCAGTCTGCAGAAGGCCTCCACCAATGCTGCCTGACCTGCCGAGTTCCTCCAGCACTTTGTGTTTTGCTCAAGATTCCAGCAACTGCAGTTCATTCAATTTAGTTTGTCCCTACCCTTGCTTATAGCTGTATAGTTTCTAGGTACATCAGTCCTCCTGGATGTCATTCTACACTGAGGATGAACAGGTGGAAGTGTGGGGTGGGGGGGGGGGGGGGGGGGGGGGGGGGGAGGGGGGGGGGGGGGGGGGGGGGGGGGGAAAAGAACAATCAGGACACCCAAGTCCATTCCTCTTGTGACCTTCATACAGAGAGCTGATGAGGAAATCTTTCTCTCCAGAGATGCTGCCGGACATGCTGAGTTACTCCAGCACTTTGTGCCTGTCTTTAATCAGAAGGAAGTTCTTCAGTGTAGTTTGTGTGAGGACCCTGAATAAAGCACAAAGGTAGACAAAAATGCTGGAGCAACTCAGCGGGTGCAGCAGCATCTATGGAGCGAAGGAATAGGCGATGTTTCAGGTTGAGACTCGAAACGTCACCTATTCCTTCGCTCCATAGATGCTGCCTCACCCACTGCGTTTCTCCAGCATTTGTCTACCTTAGATTTTTCCAGCATCTGCAGTTCCTTCTTAAACACTTGAACAACGCTCTTTGTCCCATTCACCACTACTTTCTCCAAAGCCCTTCGAATACTTTCCACTTCCAAGTATTTATTCAATAGTCTTATAAAAACTGTTTCATTTGTTACCTCCAAGAATGAAGAGTGGCAACTTAATGATGTAACACAGCACTGCATCTGTTCCTTGGCCATTTACAAAATGCACCCGCGATAACATGAGGAACTGCAGATGCTGGTTTACACCGAAGATAGACACACAACTCAGAGTAACTCAGTGGGACAGGCAGCATCTCTGGAGAGAAGGAATGAGTGACGTTTCGAGTCGAGATCCTTCTTCAGACTGAGAGTCAGGGGGGAGAGAGAGAGACAGAGACATGGAAGGGTAAGGTGTGAAAACGAGAGATCCAATGGGGACAAACAACCAGGAAAATGTAGAATAGATCATTGTTAGCCAGAGGAAGTTTACAACGAGCCATACAGAGTAAAATTTAATCAGGAGGACAGCCAAACTAGTCAGGGGACTAGGATGGGGGAGGGATGGAGAGAGAGGGAAGGCAAGTGTTACTTGAAGTTAGAGAAGTCATTATTCACTGCTGGGTTGTGAGCTGTCCAAACATCTTCACTGCAATAGTTCAAGAGGAGAGTTTGCACCATTTTTTGAAGGCAATTAGGAGTGGCAATAATGGTCACATATAATTAAATAGCATTAAAAATCACAATATCATCCCCCAAGCTTCAAGATTCTGCAAGTCTTGGTCATGGACTTGGTGGCAATTAGCAGATGAGACAATCCACAGCAAACCAGACTTACTTGAGAGAGAGTTAGAGGCCTTTTTGCTCCCTGGGTGCTGAAAGATGATGGTGTCCTTGTCGTAGCCTTTCCCTTCCTGTCCCACCTCCACCACCTGGACCTGCAGGAGTGGAGCCGTCCATTTCACCGTGTACTTGGGGCCAACAGGGACCAGGCTGCCGATGTCTGGCTGGTTCCTGCAACAGAGCAACATTGTTGGAGTTGTACGAGATGTTGGCGAGGCCTCATGTAGAGCGTGGCGTTCAGTTCTGGGCACCATGTTATGGGGAAAGAGAAGGCACAGCCCACTACATTCTACTTCCCCATTGCCATCGAATTAATGGTGAGGGTATTCCAAGCTTCAACATCAGAGTGTGGGGTTATGTGGAGGAGGCTGTGTTTTGTTGCTTGCTGCCCCGTTCCTTCCTGCTGGGAGAGGACGTGGGCAGAGACGATGGTGTCAGAATGGCTACCAACTGGTCAAGGATGCCTTGGATGGGGATCACGTTTCACAGAGTGCTGGAGTAACTCAGCGGGTCAGGCAGCATCTCTGGAGAGAAGGAATAGGTGATGCTTGGGGATCGAGACACTTCTTCAGACTCGTGTACCTAATTCTGATGCTCAAACATCAGCCAAATATTGGCAGGCCATTTGCCCGTGGAGTGATTGAAGTCAAACCCGGGTAGACTATCCCTTTGTGTTCTAGTCGGGGTTCAAAGCCGGAGGTCAGGGATGGCAGCCAATTCATTTTTTTTCTGATATCTCAGAAGGATCCCATTGTTCTTTCTTGTTATGATCAGAAAAAGTCATCAATCATCTCACCAGCATCCGTGCATTTGAGCCATTGGGGAAAGCAGTATTTAATACGCTTTCATAACATTTGCTCAACGCAGCATAGAAAAGAAACATTTTGTTCTACAAACCGATTAATAATAAAGTGAGCAATACCACAATCATAGATGCTGCCTTGTGATGCAGTGGAACGCTCATCAATAAGTTATTGAACTCATTGTCAAGAGATGACTGCGCTGAGGAATGGGCGTCTACTGCAAGAAGTCACATTGGACAGGTTTAGTTTTGTTCAGTTTAGAGATACAGCGCGGCAACAGGGCCTTTGGCACCGCCAAGTCCGCCCCGACCAGCGACCCCCGTACACTAACCCTGCCTTACACACACTACAATTATATCAAGCCAATTCATCTACAAACCTGCACGTCATTGGAGTGTGGGAGGAAATCAGAGCACCCGGAGAAAACCCACGCGAGAACGTGCAAACTCCGTACAGACAGCACCCATAGTCGGGATTGAACCCGGCTCGCTGGCGCTGTGAGGCAGAAACTCTACCGCTGCGTCACCGTGGCCCCCCCCCCCCCCCCCCCCAGGTGAAATGAGTGTCAGTGAAGCAGGGGGCACCGGTCACAGGAGCCAATTAACGAGCTCCAACAGGGTCAAAGTCAACAGCAGTCTGGTACAGTGGCCAATGCCTCAGCTGTGTGGGAACAAGAGATATTCCTTGACCAATGCACACAGGGAACTTTCATTCCTCAATCTGGACTCTGATAGATATTAAACCACATCACTAGGGAGCCCACCTCCCACATCACGAATGCGTGCGGGCTTGTAGTTTAATCGGCCTCTGTAGAAAGAAAACTCATTGCTAATGTGTAGGGAGTGGACGAGAGAGTGTGACAACATAGAACTGGTGTGAATGGGTGACTGAAGGTCCGTGTACACATGTTAGGCCCAAGGGCCCAATTCCAAGCTGTCTGTAAAACTTAACAACTAAAAGACAACACTGTGTTTCTGCTCTGAGCATCAGAGAGTTGGGCAGGACAGGTCAGGAAACAAGATCTACAAAGCTGACAAGTGTGAGGTTGGAATAGTTTGTGAAGAGAAACTCCCTCAGGAGGCCACTGTACTCACTTGACATTGATGTTGGCACACACGAGGAGGTCGTTCAACATGAACACCCGACGCTCCTTGGATTTCAGGATCTGCCCCCTCTCCCCATAAACAGTCTCCGTCAGAGTCTCACACAGGACCACCTGCCGCTGGCCACCACACAGCAACTGCACAGGGATGGGAACAAAGAGAAACGTTCTAGTGTGCATATTACGTTTACGCAGTCACACACGCACATGCAGTCTCACACGCACAGTCTCACACGCACATGCAGTCTCACATGCACTCACATACATGCAGTCTCACACGCACGCACATGCAGTCTCACACGCACAGTCTCACACGCACGCACATGCAGTCTCACACGCACGCACATGCAGTCCCACACGCACGCATATGCAGTCTCACACGCAGTCTCACACGCA
The DNA here is from genome assembly GCF_028641065.1 of Leucoraja erinaceus. NCBI lineage: Eukaryota > Metazoa > Chordata > Chondrichthyes > Rajiformes > Rajidae > Leucoraja > Leucoraja erinaceus. The sequence continues at coordinate 963,013 of NC_073406.1, read as the reverse complement.
CGCACATGCAGTCTCACACGCAGTCTCACACGCACGCACATGCAGTCTCACACGCACATGCAGTCTCACACGCACGCAGTCGCGCACACACACACGCACACACACGAGTCTAAGTCACACACACACAATATACATTAAAGACATGAGCAGAAAGGGTTTACAGCGACATCTCACCAGGATGTGCATGCATTTCAGACGCTGCCAGTCTGATGGATATGGGCTGTTTATAATGAACGTGGGTCTTCTGGGATTTACTCAGTCATTCAATTTGTGAGGACATTAAATTTAATGCTTGACCTCTCCTCAAGTTACTATAGGAAACGGGCAATATAACCCAAGCATATTTGTACCCGACTAAATTGGCCCTGGGGGAGAAGGGACACACCAGACTGGGGGGGGGGGGGAGTAAAGCAGGAATGGGGTACTGATGTTGGATGATCAGCCATGATCATATTGAATGGCAGCGCTGGCTCGAAGGGCCGAATGGCCTACTCCTGCACCTATTTTCCATGTTTCTATGGGTTCATGTGATGAACAGCTCTTTTGGCAGTGAGCTGGCAAACTGTTTGGGAGTGGAACTGGACCCAGATTTGTCACATTGCAGCGACGGCCTCGACCACTGTGCAGACGAGATGGTCACAACTTTTATTTCCCATTATTGATCATTTGCGATTGGTGCCAGAGGGAGAGAGGATACTGCGGAGTTCCACGTTTATGGAATCCAATTTACAGACAAAGGGGTCAGCGCTTTTAGGTAAAGGTGTGGGGATTTGTACGAAGAATGCCGTGTTTAACAGCGAAGGAGAATATTTGCAGAGTTGTCACACCGCACGCTAATAATAATGCAAATAAATAAACCTCCCACTGCAAGACACTTCTGCCAAACATGCTGAGCGCTCTCCACAACTCCTCACCTCTGGGCTCCATTTTTTAATTTTTCATAAAGTCTGTGGCATTTGCATGACAGTCATTAATTCTGTGCATTAAGCAGCTTGCAAACAAATGAGCACTACTGGGAATGTCACAGTTTCTGAAGAGCGTGTGTCACATTGCTGGGTTCTGCACGAGGGGGGTGTCCATTCACCGCTTATTAAATAACCTAATGTCCATACTACACAGCAGATGATTCAACTTATTCATGATTGGTCACCCGACAGGCACCTGGACAAGTTCAACATTCCCCACAACCCAATTTAAATATAAAAGAGACAGAGCTCAGTCTTAAAAGAGCATCACTGTTCGGCAGTTAGTATATTTCCATACACCACTCCTTCTCTCCAGAGATGATGCCTGGCTCGCTGAGTTACCCCAGCATTGTGTGTCTGATAGAAGTCCAGTTGAAGTTAGTTCAAGGTCTCCAATGAGGTAGATGGAGCTGCCAGAGGAGGTAGTCGAGGCAGGTACTATCGCAATGTTTAGGTAACATTTAGACAGGTACATGGATAGGACAGGTGTAGAGGGATATGGGCCAAAGGTAGGCAGGTGGGATTAGTGTAGATGGGACATGTTGGCCGGTGTGGGCAAGTTGGGCCGTGGGGCCCGTTTCCACACTGTATCACTCTACGACTAGTGTAGATGGGGCATGTTGGCCGGTGTGGCCTGTTTCCACACTGTATCACTCTACGACTAGTGTAGATGGGACATGTTGGCCGGTATGGGCAAGTTGGGCCGTGGGGCTTGTTTCCACACTGTATCACTCTATGACTAGTGTAGATGGGGCATGTTGGCCGGTGTGGCCTGTTTCCACACTGTATCACTCTATGACTAGTGTAGATGGGGCATGTTGGGCCACAGGGCCTGTTTCCACACTGTATCACTCTATGACTAGTGTAGATGGGCAAGTTGGGCTGAAGGGCCTGTTTCCACACTGTATCACTCTATGACTAGTGTAGATGGGGCATGTTGGCCGGTGTGGACAAGTTGGGCCACAGGGCCAGTTTCCACACTGTATCACTCTACGACTAGTGTAGATGGGGCACCTGTTGGGCCACAGGGCCCGTTTCCACACTGTATCACTTTGACTAGTGTAGATGGGGCATGTTGGCCGCTATGGCCAGAGTTTGGGCCGTTGAGCCAGCTGCAAGGACACATTCGCGTGGACTCCTGCGTGTTCTTTAGCATATTGCCAGTCAAAACAGGTTTATCACAGCCCCCCATCTGACCTTTGTTGAGTTTCATTGATTCATCTCCCACGCTCTTGGGCCAGCTGACTGGATTTCAACCCACCTGTCTCCACCAACGATGGAATGTTGAAATAAATTGTTTAATGCTCCGCCAAGTTTCCAGCTCAGGTCAGCCTGCCAGCTGCAACTCAGCGGGTCAGGCAAGCGTGGAGGGTCCGCGTGGCCTCTTCTGCGTGTTTTTTTAGCATATCCTGGGCCAGCAAAACAGGATCTCAACCCAAAAAGGCTTCCATTCCCTTCACAGAGGAAGCCTGCAGATGAGTTTCCACATTTGTCTTTTCATAATGATTCAACTTGAACATAGTTTGGGAGGGAGCAGACTAAAGTTTAATACAACCCATTCTGTCTCAAGTAACGATGGAATGTTGAAATAAAATGTTTAATGCTGCAAATACCAGGCATGCAGGCAGCCTGTGGGGAGAGGAAGTGTGTGTGTGTGGTGTGTGCAGTGTGTAGTGTGTGTGGTGTGGTGTGTGTGTGTGAGGTGTTGGATCAGGAACCTTCTTCAAATGTGTGTGTGTTTTTGCTTGTGTGTGTGTGTGTTTGCTGTGTGACAAGTCGGATATCCATCCATCTCTCTCCCCTTCCACCTCTCCCCACTGCTGCTGCCCGACCTGCCAAGTAGTTCCAGCATTGTCGATTTATTAAGTTAGACATTTATTAATTCAGCCACTCAAGTCTCAGCCTCGGTCGACTCAGCAGTAAGCCCACTATCCAAAGCACCAAAGAAGACAACCAACAGGAATGTTAAATCACATTTTCCCCCCAAAATATCCCATTTGTCAAAGGGCCTACATTACTCGATCAGCGACCCGTTTGGTTCAGTAGATCCTCGTGGTTGATTTAGTCTCCCGTTTTTGGCTATCTCCCCATTCCCCCCATAATCTACCAATCAAGAATCTATCTATCTCTGCCTTAAAAATATCCATTGACTTGGCCTCCACAGCATTCTGTAGCAATGAATTCCACAGATCCCTCTGACTAAAGAAATTCCTCCTCAATTTACACCTTACATCTTGCCCTCTCCTATATTCCACTCACACCCACCCTTCCATTTAGTTAAACTTGCCAAGATTGATCCAACCATTACATCGGTCATCTCAGGATGATTACTGAACATCCCACACTTAATGGCAGAGTTTAAGAATCAATTATTTTGAACGTGGAGTTTAAATGTCACTGTAAATCTATTTTTCTCTCACCTGAAGCAACAGAATAAACTGTGGGAATCGCTGGATTGGCTTCACCATCAGCCCATAGAGCGTTATCCGGTCAGAGTTAGACGCTTGCTTCTTCTGTATAAAAAAAACCCAAACCTTCAGTGAATGACCTTTGGCTTCCATGAACCTTAGAACCTGCTACATGGGCTGAATAAATATCACAACCGTTACACCATAAATCTGCTCCTCCCGAATGGGGAATTCTAAAAGGGCATTAGCTTATAGGACCAGCCAGGAATTAGTAGAGTCTGAAGAAGGGTATTGGCCTAAAATGTCACCTATTCCTTTTCTCCAGAGATGCTTACAATGCAAAACCAACACAAAGTCAAGAGAAGTTGATGACCAGAATGTCTGAGTAATAGCCCCGTCACAAGGTACGAGTTCATTCCAAGAGTTCTCCCGAGTTTGCCCCGATTCGAACTCAGAAATTTACAGTAATGGCCACTCGTCAGTACTCGGGGCTCTCGTGGACATTTTTCTCAGGGGAAGGAGTTGTACAGCACCAGGGAGGACGTACATACTCCGTACAGACAGCTCCCGTAGTCAGGATGGAGCCCAGGTCTCTGGCGCAGTGAGGCAGCAACTCTGCCGCTGTACCACCACGACACCCGAGGTCGATGCCTGGTAATGTTTGATACACTTGTCTAGTCTGATCCCTGCAAAGCAAGCGCTGTCTGCGGAGGGCGCTCAGCATCGCAAGGACTGCTCTCACCCCAACCATGGACTGTTTACCCTCCTACCATCCGGGAGGCGCTACAGGTCTCTCCATTGCCGAACCAGCAGGTCGAGGAACAGCTTCTTCCCGGTGGCTGTCACTCTACTCAACAACGTACCTCGGTGACTGCCAATCACCCCCCCCCCCGGACACTTATTATTATTTATTCAAATCATTTGCTATGTCGCTCCTCCAGGGAGATGCTAAATGCATTTCGTTGTCTCTGTACTGTACACTGACAATGACAATTAAAATTGAATCTGAATCTGAACCTGAAAAAGTAATACCTTCCGCAAAAATTAACAGCCATTGTACAAGAGATTCCAATAAAATGAATGGAAAAGAATGATAACAAGTGGTTAACATCTTCCCTGGAAGATTAATATAGGACGTAAAATGTTTAACAATGAGCATTCAAATCATTAATGAGCAGACCAGCATCGTCCCAAACTGGCAGGTTAAGTGTAGAAGCAGGGACTACAGGTTGGATATGCTGCCCTCTGGTGGAATTACTGCCAGGATTCTTCATGACATGTATGATGTGTTTGTTAAGGCAGTTCCACACAATACGTTGCTACCCCAATGCCATTAGCTGTCCCTTTTATAACCACAGTGCAGATTTACAATCACCTCTCATAACCAAAGAGTTCAGGAGTCATTTATGATCACATGCACCAATTGGTACAGTGAGATTTGAATCATCGTTCAGCTACACGGATAAACGGAACACAAAGCAAGAAGTCAAAAGGCTTCTGGCGGGTAAGTGTTTGCGCTGCTATTGAATGACAGGACCAGAGGACATGGGTTTCAGGTGACGGGGGAAATATTTAAAAGCAATCTGAGGGGTGACTTTTTCCCACATATAGGGTGGTGGGTGTACGGAACGAGCTGCCAGAGGAGATAGTTGAGGCAGGGACTATTCCAGCATTTAAGAAACAGTTAGACAGGTGCATGGGTAGGACAAGTTTAAAGAGATATGGGCCAAATACAGGCAGGTGGGACGAGCGTAGATGGGATATGTTGGCCGGTGTGGGCAATTCGGTTCGAATTGACAGAGAACAAGGTCAGGAGACTGGAGAAGGGTCTCAACCTGAATATCACCAACCCAGGGCTGGGCCCTCTCGCTGGGGCCCGCCGTATCCATCTGAACAAAATACATTTTAGCAGGCACCCATCTCCACAGCCTGCCTGTATTTCCTTGAGCTTTCTTATTGTCCTCCTCCCACTCCAACTTCTCTCTCCTCTACCTCACTTTTAAAGTGTGGCTTAAACTTGTGGGAAACCAATTCAAACAAAATCACCTTCAAACTAATTAATCTGAAGTGGCAAAAATCATCAAGCAATCCTGCAGATGCTGGGAAGCCGAAACAAAAACAGAAAATGCTGGTGTGGATACTCAAGGAACTGCAGATGCTGGAATCTGCAAAACACAAAGTGCTGGATGACCAGAGACCACTGGGTGGCGCCAGCAATGGCTGCCTCGCCAACAGTCTGTGTTCTTTCCTTCTTTGAGTTTAAATAGCACGTGTTAAATGTATGGTTTTAGTGTTTAGCTTGTTTTATGCAGGGTTGGTGAGGTGGGGACATTTATTCTAATCTCTTACCTCCACGGAGATGATAGTTTTCCATATCGTATCTCCGTCCGCACTGCGGCCTAACATCGAGGAGTTGGCGGCCTTTGCTAGAGACCGATCTTGAGAACTCCACCGCGGGTGCCTACGGGACTTTAACCTTGCGGAGCCCGCGATCCCTTTGCCCAGGAATCGACCTCGCAGCTCCAAGCGTGGGTGCTTGTGGACTTACATCATGAAGACCGCGGTCTCTGGTCAGAGACCCACATCGGGAACTCCAAGCCGCGGGAGTTTCGATCACCCCGACACGGGAGCTACGATCGCCCTGACGGATGGTTCGACAGCAGGAGAATAAAGAGGAAGAAGATTGGACTTCTTTAACTTCCATCACAGTGAGGAATGTGGGGAATCCACTGTGGTGGATGTTTATGTTAACTTATGTGGTTGTGCGTCTCTGTGCTTTTTTTCTCGTATGACTGCATGGTAATTTGCATATCACTGTTCCTTAATTGGTCCATGTGATGATAAAAGACCTTTGAAACCTTTGAACTCAGTGGGTCAGAGCACCTGTGGGGGGGAATGGGCAGGTGATGATTGGGGTTGGGACACTTCTTCAATCTCAATGCTGAAAGAACTCAAGCTCAAGTTCACATTTATTGTCACATGCTCCACTTGGTACAGTGAAATTTGAGTCGCATTACAGCCATACGAATTAAAACACCACACACAAAACTCAGTTCAGTCCATAGAGAAACAGATGACAGAAAGCAAACTTAGGATGAAGGACCATCAGCTTTAAATATTACCTCTCCACACAGATGCTGCCTGACGTGCTGAGTATTGCCAGCACTCCCTGATAAGATTATTATCACGCAAGAGTTCTACATTTACACTCACCTTTAGGAATTCAAGAAAAGCAGGTTTGGTTAGGCAGGCCTTCTTAATGAGGGCCATAGCATTGGTGAAGTTGTTCACATAGTCACTGTAAACATCCAGCACCATCGACTTTGAGAACTGGAAGAGAAACATGAGAAGATTTCTGCTAAATGACGTATATATTCTGTGGCTGCCCATCATTCCTGTTATCCCAGCAGTATAGGCCCTGTCCCACATTGTGAGTTTACACATGAGCTCTTCAGAATTTAAAAAATAAAAATCAAACTCGTGGCAAGTACGTAGAATGTACGTAGCGGGTACGTCGGAGCTCGTGGATGTCTCTTGGTGGCTCGTAATGCTAACGGCAGGTACTCGGGAAACGCGGAAACTCAAAGTTTTTTCAACAGTGTGAAAAATTTCCAAGAGTAAAAAAATACTCGTGATGAAGTACCATGAGTTTGATTTATTGATTTTTTTTTTTTTTTTTTAAACTGGGGAGAGCTCTTGTGTAAACTCACATCGTGGGGCAGGGGCTTGCATCTCTTCCACAAACTGATTGATTACACAACAGCATCCATTGAAGGTACCTGTACTATAAACCACCCTTCATTAGAATGTTTAGACTTTAGAGATACAGCATGGAAACAAGCCCTTTGGTCCACAGAGTCAGTGGTGACCAGTGACCACCCTGTCCTACACACTAGGGACAGGTTACTGATGCACATTAACCTACAAACCTGTACGTCTTTGTGGGAGGAAACTGGACCACCCGTAGAAAACCCACAGGGTCACACGGAGAATGTATAAACTCTGTACAGGCAGCACACAGAGTCAGGATCAAAGCCGGGTCTCTGGCGCTGTATGGCAGCAACTCTAGCGCTGTGCTGCTTATAATGAATGATCTTCATGGACTAGGTGGCACTGTAATGTTGGCTAGTGTTACATTACAGTGGCTGTCCCATCTGTAGTGCAGGGTGATGCATGGAACACTACAACATCTGCAGTGCAGGTTGATGCACGGGACACTACAACATCTGTAATACAGGGTGATGCATGGAACACTGCAACATCTGTAGTGCAGGGTGATGCATGGAACACTGCAACATCTGTAGTGCAGAGTGATGCACGGGACACTGCAACATCTGTAGTGCAGGGTGATGCATGATGCATGCATGGAACACTGCAACATCTGCAGTGCAGGGTGATGCACGGGACACTACAACATCTGTAGTGCAGAGTGATGCATGGAATAAAATGTCTGCAGTGCAGGGTGATGCATGGAACACTGCAACATCTGCAGTGTAATACAGGGTGATGCATGGAACACTACAACATCTGCAACATTGTGCAGGGTGATGCATGGAACTACCAAGGTGGAGCAGGGGAACAGGAAGCATCATCATCACCACTTACCGAAGCTACAAAGAGGTCGCCGATTTTCTCCGTGGCATCCCACTCAGCCACGCGGGAAGACAGGGCGATCTGGAACATGGAGTGACATTGCAGAACTTCCTTCAGACGGTGAAACACCACACGCAGCTTCCTCAAGCTCATCAGCTTGGGCTCAGCCTCCAGTAGTGGCTTCTTGTACTCCTGGAAGGAGGCACGAGGACAGGCACATTTAATCAGACTTTGCAAACTTCACCTTACACAAAAAGTTAATCCCTTGTCATGTATCTATACACTATAAATCACTCGATTATAATCCTGTATTGTCTTTCCGCTGACTGGTTAGCACGCAACAAAAGCTTTTCACTGTACCTCGATACACGTGACGATAAACTGAACTGAATCAAGTGGCCCCTGCAACCTGATCTCCTGTGCATCTTCCAGCCCCTTACCATATTTCTGGATCATCCTAGTTTTCCTCTCAAACTGCTGAAGTAACTCAGCCGGACAGGCAGAATCTCTGGAGAGAAGGAACAGGTGACATTTTGGGTCGAGACCCTTCTTCAGACTGAAGAACTGACCTAAAATGTCACCCATTCCTTCTCTCCAGAGATGCTGCCTGTCCTGCTGAGTTACTCCAGCATTTTGTGTCTACCTTCGATTTAAACCAGCATCTGCTGTTCCTTCCTACTAATCTACCTTGATTTCCATTTCAACATGATCTATCGATCTCCATGCATCATGAACTGCAAGACAGAGTCCCCTCAGCCCACTGGAGTAACAAGGAGACCAGGGTCCACTGCTACCCCTTCTGGTTGATTAGAGAGGGGACCATGAACATAAACTTTGTTTCATCAACAATGGATTAAAATACTGATTATTTCTCCCCAAACTAATTATCTTCAATTTAAAAAAGAGCAAGTCACAGAAGAGTAGCAAGAACAAAGGTCCCGAGTTACTTCCCCACAATTCACAGCTGTTTTCCAGGCCATATTTCTATCATCTTGCAAAATAAATCGTAGGTTAGTGTTTATTTCGAGGAAGTCAAGAATAAGGGGTCGGCCATTTAGGACTGAGATGAGGAAAAGGTTTTTCCAGCAGAGAGTTGTGAATCTGTGGAATTCTCCGCCACAGAAGGCAGTGGAGGCCAATTCACTGGGTGTATTCAAGAGAGAGTTAGATATAGCTCTGAGGGCTAAAGGAATCAAAGGATATGGGGAGAAAGCAGGAACGGGGTACTGATTCTGGAAGATCAGGGTCCTTAGCCGAAACGTCACCCATCTACATTCTCTAGAGATGCGGAGTAATCCACTGAGTTACTCCAGCACTTTGAGTTTGACACAAGTGCAGAACAGGCTGCATGGTGGCACAGCGGTAGAGTTGCTGCCACAGCACCAGAGACCCAGGATCGATCCCAACTATGGGTGCTGTCTGTACGGAGTTTGCATGTTCTCCCCGTGATTGCTTGAAAGGATGATGGGGGTAAATTCATCGAGTGTTCCAAAACATCAATACTTGGAGTAAAAAATATCTTCCCTCAATTCCGCTTGAACTTGTTGACAAACCTCTCTGCTGTGTTTTACACAGTGTCATCGTCTCAAACAAAACGAACAATATTAAACTTTCCCAGCCCTTGTCTGGATGTGTTCTGCTTTCACCACATTCCTCTGGAGCAGAGCCACACTACAATGCATGATGCAGCGACCACCAGGCTCCTGCACCACCCAAACAGAACGTTTTTCCTTCCATTATTTATTATGTAAAAGAATATGTGTGTTATGATTGTGTTTATAATTTGTTTGGTTGTTTTGTTGTTTGTCTTTTGCACAAAAGTCCGCGAGCATTGCCACTTTCATTTCACTGCACATCTCCTATGTGTATGTGACAAATAAACTTGACTTGACCACAACCCTACCTCCACATGCAACTACTAACCACTGTCTGATCTGCATCAGGAGCTCCTCCATAAGACCGGTTGGGTGGACTGGACTTTGAAAACGGCCCCAGGCCCTGGCACCTCTTGACATGGTCTCAGTGGAATATTTCTGTACACTTTGCTAATCAGGGATTGGGCTTGGGAATGCCAATACTGAAGAGTGTGCAGTAAACCATGGTGGCGCAGCAGTAGAGTCACTGCTTTACAGTGCTTGTAGCACTGGAGACACAGGTTCAATCCCGACTACAGGGGCTGTCTGTACGGAGTCTGCAAGTGTGGGTTTTCTGAGATTTTCACTTTCCTCCCACATTCTGTAGATGCACAGGTCTGTAGGTTAATTGGTCGAGTGTGAGCGCGAGTGTTAATGTGCGGGGATCGCTGGTCGACGCTGACCCGGTGGGACTAAGGGCCCCGCACAAGACAAGGAAGCGCCAATGACTGCACTATTACAGCCTGGTCACCTGGTAATGACTGACAAAGTTATTGCCTTCATGTTAATTTAATTGTAGTGTGGTTGTATAGTGTAGTCTGGATCAGGAGAGGAGGTCCATGTGGGCGGGAGAGAATGCCACCTGAACACAAGTCGTGGTCTGATCAACCACGGCTGGGTCGTCTGGGTGAGGGTGTCTGATGTTGAAAGACCCGAAACACCCAATGACCCCAGGTTACATCACTGATGATGTGTTCAGGAGCATCTGTAGATGTATTTGGATCAACTGTGTCTGTAAAACTGCAGAAAATACGAATTTCATGGTTCTAGTCCCCGTGAATTTGATATATAATATCTCGACTGGAGAAGTCCAGCCTCTTACCTGTAGGATTCGTTTCAGAGATTCAACGTAACTCCGTTCACTTTGCACAATTGAACTCAAAATGTGCCTTCGTATGATCTGTTAGACAAGAACGGTAGATAGAGAGTAAAGTTACACTTCATTGCCACACATTATCCATCTCATTCAGTATCGTTCTTAGCTGAACAAAGTCTAATAGGATGTAGAACAGTGTACTAGGTGTAAAAAAACTATAGGGTTAAGACAGACAAAATGCTGGAGTAACACAGAGGGACAGGCAGCATCGCTGGAGAAAAGGGATGGGTGATCCGGAACAAGGAGATAGGACAGCAGTCAAACGCAGCCATCTCCAGCTCGGAATGTTTACTCCAAGTGTACTCCCTGAACATCCGTTCTGACATCCATCTTGGCCATCATTCTACTGGGCATGAGGAGCTACTTAGAGCAAGGATAGTCATTGGCCCACAAGGATGGGGTCGATGTGGGATGTCCCAACACAGGAAAATGGAAACTCAATACCTCAGTAAATTATTCAGATGTGGAAACAAATATCTCCTTGATTGTTGTTGCTTTTGCAAATCTTCCATTCTTCTGTCTTAGGTACCATCTATATCTCTCATTCGCCTCTCCCTTGGCTCCCAGTCTGAAGAAGAGTCTCGACCCAAAACATCACCTATTCCTGTTATCCAGAGATGCTGCCTGACCCACTGAATTACTCCAGCTTTATATGCCTGCCCTTGGTTTAAACCAGCATCTACAGTTCCTCCCGACACACCCTGAAACAAATGTTTTAAGGACATGGGTTTTAAGGACAGCACAGCGGTAGAGTTGCTGCCTTACAGCGCCAGAGACCCATGTTCGATCGGGGTTAAGTGGGATAACATCGAACTAGTGTATGGGTGATCAATGGTCAGCATGGAATGGCTGGGCCGAAGGGCCTGTATCTCTATAATAAAAGTTATTGTTCGAAACTACTGACCTGCTGAGGACTCAGCCCCGGTGGCATCGGGCAAAGCTCTGGTGGAGGATGTTTTGAGTCAGACACCGGAACATCAAGATAGCCAGCATCATCCTCTTCATACTGATCTGGAAAAAAAACTGTTTCAAAAGTATTTGTCAAGCACGAATGATGAACCATTTGACATTACACTTGATCAACATCCCCTATCACACCTCTCCTTTCCTTATCTCTAGTTTCCCTCTCTCCTGACTCTCATTCTGAAGAAGGGTCTGGACCCAAAACGTCACCCATTCCTTCTCTCCAGAGATGCTGCCTGTCCCGCTGAGTTACTCCAGCATTGTCTCTTCCTTACTAGTTATGACTGCTATGTAACTACAAGGGGCTTGGTCAAGCTGCGGCTCTGCATTATAGACTCACTGGTCAAGTGGGAATTTAGGCAAGAGTATAAAATATCGGGAGGTCTTGATCAGAAGCCTGGGGCAGTCCCAGCACAGCGGCAGAGATTTAAGGTGATTGATGAACGCGAGAGAGAGAAGAGAGAGAGGAAGTGTGATGTGTGCTGTGTTTGCCACATCTGTCCCACAGCAAGATAGAAAGCTTCAATGCTTTTGAAAAATAACTAGGTGAAAACGTGACGTGCCCACAAGGTTACTGGCCTAAGGCTGGACAACAGGATTAATCACATACCCCTCTCCTTCACCCACTGTGGTGCAGCAGACAATTACATTCCTCAATGCAACTTTCTGACTGTACGCAAGTTGTCGGCAAGGAATATATGAAGATTAAATTAGATATTAAGAATATTTCTAAAAAGATACAGAATGGAACAAAGAAATGGAGCACAGACCATGGTTCAGATTGGACAGCAGGAGTATTCCCCCACTCCCGCCCCTGTCCAATGCCGAGTTGACCAAGCCCTTGTCCGCGCTCACCCCTGCTGCTGCTGCCGACCGACCTGCTGCCTGCAGTGGTTCAGATGTCCAAGGGGTGAATTTTCTCAACAGCTTGAGTTGAAGAGGCATTGTCCCCAGGGGCTCCCCTGCCTGTTCTCCACCCCAGAGCTAATGGGACTGCAGGATATTGTGGACGGCTGGATCAGCAGTCGATTCAAAACAAAACCAGCCTGGCTTCCTGTTGCTGCCCATTAGTCACCAACCCATGGTTACCTCACTTTAGACCAGAAGCAAAACTACTGCCTTGTCACTGCAAACACCGACTTTGTACAGAAAAAATGAGTTTAGTTTAGAGATACAGCGCAGAAACAGGCCCTTCAGCCCACTGAGTTATGATGCATGTACATTAACACTATCCTACACACACACTAGGGACACTTTCACATTTACACCAAGCCAATTCACTTACAAACCGGACGTCTTTGGAGTGTGGGGGGAAATCGAAAATCTCATAAAATCTCATGGGGAGAATGTACAAACTGTGTAGAGACAGCACCCGTAGTCAGGATCAAACCCAGATCTCTGGTGCTGTGAGGCAGCAACTCTACCACTGTGCTGCCATGCTTCCCATGTGAGTTGTGAGCAGAGAGAAGATCAAATTTGTGGGATTGTCCATATAGTAAAGTGCAAGCGAATGGGAAATGTCTCCATTGATGGAGACTTGGTCTGCCTCACTTATTCAAGCTGTTTACAGCTGCCGTCTACAACAAATGATCACTGCAAGAGGACAGCTAGCTCTTCTGCTTGTGTGTGCCACCACTGTACAACCACCAACAGCTGGACCATCTCGTGCCAAGTCACACTCACATGGGCTCTTGTAGTTCCCACTATAGTTAGTCCAACTCAATCCACAACAGCTGGGTTCAGTGCAAAGCGCATGTTCTGTCAAATAATCCCCGACCTCTGGCACCAAATAACTTTACACAGGAAAAGTATGCAATGTTGAGAAGGAGTAAAAAGATTCATAGCGATTGGCAAATCAAATGGGGCAGCAGAGATTCTTAAATGAAGAATGCATGCATGGACTGGAGATTTATTTTGGAAGGGATTAGAGTCACACTGTCAAAGGGTGATAGAGTGTGGAAAGTTGCCCTTTAATCAAACTTGTCCATGCCGACCAACATGCCCCATCGACACTAGTCTCACCTGCCCCACATACCCTCACACACCCCCATCTGACCATGATGTCCACTCTACACTATTCCCACCTGCCTGCATTTGGCTCACATCCCTCTCATCCATTCCGATCCATGAGAAAGCAGGAAGTGGATCAATTATCATCAAATTGAATAAGGAAGCAGGGTTGTAAATCGGAACTCTGCACAATTATTGGCCTTACCTTGAGACTCTCTCTTTTGAAGGAAGGATACTTTACGCAAGACTGCATTTTTTGTCTTCTCCAATCCGCCTTTAGTCCCATTCCTTGCCGCCTTCATGAACTGTTGCATCTGATGTGAGGTACAGTGGCACAGTTAACAAGTATACAGTGGAGCCACAACACTCATCCCACAAACATCTGACTACCTACATCTCCCATCATCCGTTAAGGCGATTCTTATTTCAAACACAAAGCAACCTTCAATCCCGAGATGCAGGAGATGGCAGATCATGGGAATCTTGAACAAAAGCAAAGTGCTGGAGGAACTCAGAGGGTCAGGTAGCATCTGGGTAGGGAAATGGACAAGCAGCATCTCAGGTTGGGACCATGTGGGGGTGGGGGACCTCATTGAAACTTACCAAAATGTGAAAGGCCTGGATAGAGTGGATGTGGAGAGGATGTTCCCACTAATAGGAGCATCTAGGACCAGAGGGTACAGCCTCAGAATATAAGGATGTACCTTTAGGAAAGAGATGAGGAGGAATTTATTTAGTCAGAGGGTGGTGAATCTGTGGAATTCATTGTGGAAACCAAGTCAGTGGATATTTTTAAGGCAGAGATAGATAGATTCTTGATTAGTACAGGTGTCAGAGGTTATGGGGAGAAGGCAGGAGATTGGGGTTGAGAGGGAGAGATAGATCAGCCATGATTGAATGGTGGAGTCGACGAATAATTTAGTTCTACACGTATCACTAATGAAACTTCCCATTCACAGTCCTGTCTTGAAACATCACCTATTTCCCTCCACAGACACTGCCTGACCTGCAGCACCTTGTTTTGGGTTAATATTTCCAACAAGTAGATTCTCTTTGGCCAAAAGGTCCAACAAACCAATTCAATCTTTCAAACATCTATCCATTACATTCCTGTCCATTTCAGTAATGCTGGAAAGTTCAGGACCCCTCTCAGCTTTGCCCAAGACTCCAAGTTGCATCACAAGCCGGTCCGTCAGGACACGGTGTTGAAACAAACACACTTTGTGCCATGTTGCCCACCCCTCCTGTAGCACCAATTAATATCCATGTTTTCCTGCAGCAAACTCGTACCTGACTTGGTCAAACTTCACAACTGAGGCATTGAGATAGTCCAGCACTAGACAGTCTTAACTCACCCGCTTTCAAGTGAGGGTGTTTGGTGCACAGTAAAGTTATTTGGTCTCAAACTGCAACAACGTACCTCAACACCAAACTCTGAAAATGTCCCTAATGCACAAGTACTGTAGTTCCTTGCCCAGACAGACACAAAATGCTGGAGTAAATCAGTGGGACAGGCAGCCTCTCTGGAGAGGAGGAATCGGTGATTTCAGGTCGAGACCCTTCTTCAAACAGAATGGTCTCGATCCAAAACGTCACCCATTCCTTCTCTCCGTAGATGTTGCCTGGTCCGCTGAGTTGCTCCAGCATTTTGTGTCGACATTCGATTTAAACCAGCATCTGCAGTTCTTTCCTACACACAGCTCCTTTCCCAATCAACTAGCCTGCTGTTTATACTGAGAGTCATGCACAAGAACTGGAGCCGAGACTGTACCAAATCTCAGCGTCCAGATTTTGTTTTTAAATGGCATGAAGAAGCATTAATAATGGATGGGATTTATATAGCGCCTTTCTAGATACTCAAGGGGCTTTACATCGCATTATTCATTCACTCCTCAGTCACACTCGGTGGTGGTGAGCTACCTCTGTAGCCACAGCTGCCCTGGGGCAGACTGACCACGGGAAGCGTGGCTGCTAATCTGCCCCTTCGGCTCCTCCGACCACCATCAGTCATTCTCACACAGGCGAAGGTGGGTGAAGTGTCTTGCCTAAGGACACAACGACAGTATGCACTCCAAGCGGGATTCGAACCGGCTACCTTCCGGTCGCCAGCCGAACACTTAGCCCATTGCGCCATCTGTCGTCCCATTACTCATTAGTTCAATGGAGCCACAAGGAACTGCCGATGCTGGCATCTTGCATATAACACAAAGTGCTGAAGTAAGGCAGCTGATCGGGCAGCATCTCACGAGAACATGGATTGGGCCCTTTAACTGATTGTAGCGGTGGGACGAATCTGGGAAAGGGGGGTGGGATGAGACAAAGTCTGGTATGTGATAGATGGATAATGATCTTGGCCACATTGAAACTACAGCCAAGGAAGAACCCCAATGCCTCTACTTCCTGTGAAGGCTTAGCCAACCGCAAAGTAGAAAGAGAGGGGTGAGAGAGAGAAAGAGATACCTTGGAATCATAGCGCAGTTTCAGTTCCTGAACGTCTCTGCCCCTGACTTTCATGGCCAGGAATTCTCTCTTAGTCCTGGTGTACTTCTCCTTCAGCCTACTGAGATCCGGGGAGAGCTGAGCAGCAAGCAGGACAGGAAAGAGAAAGAAGAGATGGGCAGCAGAGGGATAGAAGAGGAATGAGAGTTAGTGACGAGGCATGCCGAGGCCCACTGCCTCCTGTAACATTTAATGAAAGTCCAGTACTGATGCGGCAGAGATGGAAGGACTGGTGATTCATGCAGACATCACATCTGATGGTCCATCCTTCGTTACACCTGCCAAGGTTGGGCTCAGGTCTACTTCACCTGTATGGAAACAATAGCTGACACTATGTGGGGTAACAGTCACTGGAAACTAGGCGGCATTAACTACAGGTGGGACAAAGCAGAATCAAAATAAGGACATGTAGGGAAGTCCCAAACACCCAGATGGGGGGGAAATAGTCAAGGTTCCTGAAATATAACCAATCCATTTGGAAAATAAAACTGCCCTAGTAAGCTACACAGAACACTTCCAGATTGATGTTTTCATATCACTAATATTGCGGTACATTGGCAATGTACCTGTAAATAACTCACTACAGAGGGAGTATTTGAAACCCAACCTCAACAATAGCTCAATTGAAAAGGTAGAAATAAGATGATCAAGGAAAAAGCACACACACCTCGCACCAAGTCCGACCCCCCCACTGTCACTCATCCTCAAGGACATCTCAATGGACACCAACTGACCGGTGGAGAAAGGATATAAAGGAAGGAACTGCAGATGCTGGTTTACACCAAAGATAGACACAAACTGCTGGAGTAACTCAACGGGACAGGCAGCATCTCTGGGGAGAAGGAATGGGTGTCGTTTTGGGTCGAGATCCTTCATCAGACCGTTCTTCAGTCATAAAGCGGCTCTCGACCCAGAATTAAAGGGCGCTCTTTTAGTAAGGAGGTGAGGAGGAACTTCTTTAGTCAAGTGGTGAATCTGTGGCACTCATTGCCAGAGAGGGCTGTGGAGGCCAAGTCAATGGACAAGGCAGAGATAGGCAAATTCTTGATGAGAATGGGTGTCAAGGGTTATGGGGAGAAGGCAGGAGAATGGGATTAGGAGGCAGAGATCAGCCGTGATTGAATGGCGGAGTGGATACAAGGGGCCGAATGGCCTAATTCTACTCCTATAAGTTGTGAACGTTATGCGAAGGAAGGCTATTCGGCCCATTGGGTCAATGGTGGCTCTCAGCAAGCAGCAATGGTACGCCTACAATTCTTTCTCACACATTTCATTAATTTAGTTAGTTTAGAGATACAGCATGAAAACAGGTCCTTCGGCCCACACCAACCATCCATTACCCGCTCACATTAGTTCCATGTCCCCGTTTTACACACTAGGGACAATTTACAGGTCAATTAATCAATGTCTTTGGAGTGTTGGAGGAAACCAGAGCACCCGGAGAAAACCCACGCAGTCACAGGGACAATCTACAAACTCCGTACAGACAGCACCCGTAATCAGGATCAAACCCAGGTCTCTGGCGCAGTGAGGCAGCAACTCTACCGCTGCTCCACCCGATCTCCGTTTGCATTTAGATTATTTTTTTCCCACAAGCTTACATCATGTTCCCAATGTTGGGCGAGACCAGATCCAGGGGTCACAGTTTAAGAAAAAGGGGCAGGCCATTTCGGACTGAGATGAGGAAAAGAGAGTTGTGAATCTGTGGAATTCTCCGGCACAGAAGGCAGTGGAGGCCAATTCACTGGATGTTTTCAAGGGAGAGTTAGATTTAGCTCTTAGGGCTAACGGAATATGGGGAAAAAGCAAGAAAGGGGTAATAATTTTGGATGAGCAGCCATGATCATATCGAATGGCGGTGGTGGCTCGAATGGCCGAATGGCCTACTCCTGCACCTATTGTCTATATTTCTATAGAGTGGTCATTTACAGCCACCAATTAGATGAGCAGGACATCTGTGGTGATACAGGGTCATTGTTCAGGGCATTGTCGACCAACACAGGCTCACTTTTGGCTGCAGGGCGGCTTTGGATCTTTGCTGCTCTCCTCCACCTTTGCTCTCCTCATCAGAGTGCTCATCGTAGCTCTCAAACTCACTGGAACTCCAGCCTTCCTCCAGCCGGATGGGACTGGCACAGCCAGCTTGGCGGTGAACATCTTCATAAATCAGCTCTTCCATAGGCACTGCCAGGAGAGACATCACCAGCAACATGGTGAATACAACCGAGTGATAACAGAACAGGTGACATTATCAATTACCCCACCCCCCCACCCTCCCCCCTCCCTCCCTCCTTCCCCTCCGGGATTCAAGTGAAAGTAATCACTAGGGAAATCTGACAGTAACTATTCCTAAACATCAATAGTTATAGCGAGAATACAAATGTAACACAGTTACAAAAGCACGTCAATATCTATTTGTGTTATACTAATACACACACAGTATATACACACACAGTCTCACACACGCTCACACACACCGAAACCTTTTCCCCTGAGAGGACGTTTAAACAGCAACCACAGACAACAGAGAGCACTTCCCAACAACCTGGCTTTGGTTAATGGCAGCAAAGAGTTTCAGGAAGAGGTGAAGCAGCTTTTCACACTCACTACCTCAGGTGGTGGAGGCAGATACGATAGTGGGGTATAAAAGGCTTTTGGATAGGCGCGTGGGTATGCAGGGGATGAAGGGATAGGGATCACGTGCAGATGTAAGTGGCACAGCCATTTGCGCACGCACGCGCACACACACACACGTGAGCGCACGCACACGCGTTCCTACCCTGTTCCTGTGGAGATTGATCGTCACAAGCAACATCATCGTAGATGACATCGACCTCAGTGTCTGGTGATGGACATGTAGCCAGGATAGGCTGAGCTGAAAACAAATGGGAATAATTACTTTAAACAGTACAAAATAAGGAACTGCAGATACTGGTTTATACCAAAGATAGACACAAAGTGCTGGAGTAACTCGGGTCAGGCAGCATCCCTGGAGAGAAAGGATGGGTGATGTTTTGGGCCCAGCTTAGATTGCACCAGAAACGTCACCTATCCATGTTCTCCACAGATGCTGCCTGACCAGCTGAGTTACTCCAGCACTCTGTGAAACGTCACCTAACCATGTTCGCCACAGATGCTGCCTGACCCACTGAGTTATGGTGCAGCAGCATCTATGGAGCTAAGGAAATAGGCAACGTTTCGGGCCGAAACCCAGAAGGGTTTCGGTCCGAAACATTGCCTATTTCTTAAGCCCCATAGATGCTGCTGCACCCGCTGAGTTACTCCAGCACTCTGTGAAACGTCACCATTCCATGTTCTCCACAGATGCTGCCTGACCCACTGAGTTACTCCAGCACTCTGTGAAACGTCACCATTCCATGTTCTCCACAGATGCTGCCTGACCCGCTGAGTTACTCCAGCACTCTGTGAAACGTCACCTATCTATGTTCTCCACAAATGCTGCCTGACCCGCTGAGTTACTCCAGCGTTTTGTGTTGAATCTCAATGATACGTTAAAACCAAACATGGAATAAAAACTCAATTGATAAAAGAGAGGCCTGGACAGAGAGGATGTTTCCACTAGTGGGAGAGTCCAGGACCAGAAGTCTTAGCCTCAGAATTAAAGGGCAGGACATTAGAAAGGAGATGAGGAGGAATTTCTTTAGTCAGAAGGTGTGAATCTGTGGAATTCTTTGCCACAGGAGGCTGTGAAGGCCAATAGATATTTTTTAAGGCAGACAGATTCTTGATTAGTATGGTTGTCAGGGGTTATGGGGAGAAGGCAGGAGAATGGGGTTAGGAGGGGGAGATAGATCGCCCATGATTGAATGGTGGAGTAGACTTGATGGGTCCAATAGATGAATTCTGCTCCTATCACTTATGAACATGAAGAAGGTGAATGAGGTATCTGACCAAAGCACAGGCTGGAAAAGCATTCCCTAGCTTGACACTGACACCAAATGAAACTTACAGGGAAAATAGCCAGAATAGAAAAAGACAATAATTACAAAGCATACCAGAGGAGTTGGCAGGAGAGGTACAACACAAGCACTTCATGTCAACACAAAGAAGGGGATTGACAAGTACACAAAAACACCTCACTTCCATCAGAAGCTGGGCAAGAATGGATCAGACACAGAATGGAATGCAGCTGCCATTAATAATTAGTCAATGAGCAATTAGGTAAACGAGTGGAAACTAGGCAGCTTGTTTCACCATCCAAGTTAACGATGTTGCTGGAATCTGCACATTACTATCTGTTTCTGGAGTTCATGAGATGGGGTTTTTGGCCTTTAATGATCACAGTTTAATGCAGAGGCACCTGTTAATGTCATTGATCCATGTTTCACCAGCTTTATAGTAGTGACACGAAGTAATGGGATACTATCTACTGGGGAGGAACAGATCGGCAGACTGGCAGCTTCAGTAAGGTGCCGCCACTCATCAAGCCCGTTTTCCCCATGATAAGCAAATGGTGGCCCCAGATAAGGTTTCAGGATGAGTGGAATAGGGTGTTGGAGGCACACACACACACACACACACACACACACACACACACACACACACACACACACACACACACACACACACACACACACACACACACACACACACACACACACACACACACACACACACACACACACACACACACACACACACACACACACACACACACACACACACACACACACACACACACACACACACACACACACACACACACAGTTAATTGGATTGGTATAATTGTAAATTGTCCCTAGTGTGTGCAGGGTTTGCTGGTCAGCATGGGCTCGGTGGGCCGAAGGGCCTGTTTCCGCGCTGTATCTCTAAACTAAACTAACAAAAGATGGGCTCATGTTACTTGGACAAAAAATAAAGGTCAGATGCTTTAAATCTGAAATTACTCACATTTTGTAAATCTGATTTTTTTTTTTACAATTTAGAATTACAAATGGTGGAAACACTCAGCAGGTCAGGCAGTATTCATGTTCCGAGGTGCAGTCTCTTACCTGAAACATTAACTCAAAGGAATAGGTGACGTTTCGGGTCTCGACCCAAAACGTCACCTATTTCCTTCGCTCCATAGATGCTGCCTCACCCGCTGAGTTTCTCCAGCATTTTTGTCTACCTTCGAGATACAGTTAAAGTAAGAAATGTTGGTGTAGGAGTGGAGATTTAATAGTGTGGAGCGATTGTAATGTGTGATTGTGGATCTCCCTCTGTGGGGACCATACTCATAGTCGCCTGTGTTGGACACCATCTTGGCAGCAACAAGAATGATCCTGTTATGACAGGCCTCGTCCAAACATTACTGTCACACAAGATGAAAATCACACACTCAGTGCGTCACGGTTACTTGGGATGACACGAGTTGTGTGAGGGTGAGGCCAATGTGCCTGAAGGGGAACCGACCAAGCCCTGAGCAAGCCCAACCTGACTCACCTGGAACACCAGTAGCAGTTCCCATAGGTACCATTTATTATTCTTGTTTGTAAGAGGTTGATTAAATGTAGGTGAGGTCTGCTAGAACTGTTGAGATTGTATTTTCACTACCGACTATAAACCAGTGAGGGGGAGACCTGATAGATGTGTATCAAATGATGAGAGGCATAGATAGGGTAGACAGTCACAACCTTTCTCCCCCAGCGTGGACATGTCCAACACTAGAGGCCACAGCTGTGAGGGGAGAGGGGGAAAGTTTAATGGAGATGTGTGGGGCAAGTTTTTATTTTACACAGAGGATGCTGGGTGCCTGCTATGCGCTGCCAGGGGCTGGTGGTGGAGGCAGATAAGAGAGTGGTGTTAGATAGGCACATGGAAGAGCAGGGAATATGGACCATAGGCTGTTAGATAGGCACATGGAAGAGCAGGGAATATGGACCATGTGCGGGCACTGATTAGGGCAGAGTGGAGGTCAAGTCATTGGGTATTTTTAAGGTGGAGTTTGACAGATTCTTGATTAGTACGGGTGTGAGGGGTTATGGGGAGAAGGCAGGAGACTGGGGTTAGGAGTGCGAGGTAGATCAGCCATGGTTAGATGGCAGAGTAAACATTGGGCCAAAGGGCCCTTTTTCCACACTGTATCTAACGTCTAAAGATCTGTCAGTTTCCAGATTTGTTCCACTAGTTCACCGGCATTGAGGCATAAATGGGGAAGATATTTGATGCCGTGCCACTCTCCTGCGAACATTTTAACAACAGCAGCAGGCTGATGGCTCAAGTGTAGGTGTGAAAACGCACACCTCCAGATTCAAGGACAGTTTCTTCCCAGCTGCTATCAGGCAACTGAACCATCCTACCACAACCAGAGAGCAGTCCTGAACTACTATCTACCTCATTAGTGACCCTCAGACTATCTTTGATCGGACTTTGTTAGCATTATCTTGCACTAAACATTATTCCCTATATCATTTATCTGTACACTGTAAATGGATCGATTGTAATCATGTATTGTCTTTCCGCTGACTGGTTAGCACGCAACAAAAGCTTTTCACTGTACCTCGGTACACGTGACAATATCACCATTTGGCAAGCAGAGTGTCTTGGAAACCTTGCTGCAGCTGGGCCCGCCAGAACAAGGTGACGGATGATTCCGGAACATCTGCTGGACTCTGCGGCAGGACAATCCTGCAAATTGCAAGGAAC
This sequence comes from Leucoraja erinaceus, assembly GCF_028641065.1. NCBI lineage: Eukaryota > Metazoa > Chordata > Chondrichthyes > Rajiformes > Rajidae > Leucoraja > Leucoraja erinaceus. Next base: position 940,137 of record NC_073406.1, on the reverse strand, counting down.
TGTTCCTCTCTCTGACCCTCGGCCAAGATGCAAACTCCTGCATTGCCTTGCGCCAATGATTACCTTTCCATGTCCTCCTTTCACCGAAGAACCATTGGAAACACTGATCTTCCTGCTGGAGATCTCAGCACACAAGCCCCTATTTCGTGCCGTACTTCTCAAATAGGAAGTAACGAGAGGAAGTGGGGGAAGGAATTTGTTCCAAAGATGTAATTATAATGATGAGCAAAGCAACATCCAGCACAGAGGATGTCCTCAGATCACCGTTAAATAGTTTGATGATAGACACAAAAAGCTGCAGTGACTCAGTGGGACAGGCAGCATCTCTGGAGAGAAGGAATGGGTGACGTTTCAGGTCGAGACCCTTCTTCGGATTTATACTTCATCCAGTTTAATAGTCATGTGTTTAGAAACATAAGCAATGAATGTCCCACTTGCAGCAGCACTACAGATCAGTAAATACACGACTCATAGACAACATCAGCAAATAAAAGTTAAATACATTTAAAAAGAAAAGGATATTATTGCAAAACAAAAGCCCCAAATGCCTTGTGCAATGAAGGCAGTTTGTAGATGGTCATTTAGTGGGTGTTTGCAGTGTTCAGAAACCTGATGGTTGTTGGCAAGAAGCTGTTCCTGAACCTGGAGGTCACACTTCACATGTTCTTCGTGAAGGTTGGAATGAAATGAGAGTGTGGCCAGAGTGTTGTGGGTCCTTGATGATGCTGGCTGTCTTTCATTCCAACGACGTACAGGTTTGTAGGTTAATTGGCTTCTGTAAACTGTCCCTAGAGTGCATGGGTGAGCACTGGAGGGCCACAGAGCCTGTTTCCACACTGTATCACAAAACTATAAACCTCCTACATCTTGCACTGTGTGGTGCCCTTTATCCTTTATCTGTGCCCTGATTACATTCATGTCTTTCCTCTGAATGGATCGCGTACAAACAAAAGCTTTTCACTGTACTTTAGTACAAGTGACAGTAATAAATTAAACCAAGCTGCAGATTTCTTCAGTGGTGGGGAGGTCAGTAACCAAGATGAACTGTGGTACATCGATGGCCATTCTGGCCAGAGGCCCAGTACTATCCCGGGCCTGAACTGACATTACTCTGTCCTTTTGTGCTGAGTAGTAGTTGCCTATTGCACGGACCTGGCTTCTATTTGTGCTTTGTACCAGCGTCTTGTTTATTTTGCCGTCTTTTTCTTTTCACTCCCCCGTCGAATTAGTGATTTACGTATAAATGATGTTTGTGTGCATTGTCTGAGCCTAGGTGCCTGTGATGCTGTTGCTTGAAAGGTGTTCATCTGTAGCTGTAGCTCACCGCACTGATGGGATAAACTCCAGTGGACCCACACAATACTGGACAGACCAACAACAGTTCATCACTCGTCACCGTGGTGGAGCTCGGGATACTGCTTGGACCAGAGGTGACCCAGTGCAGGCCCATAGTGTACCAGAGTGCCAGTGTACCCAGTGCAGGCCCATAGTGTACCAGGGTGCCAGTGTACCCAGTGCAGGCCCATAGTGTACCAGAGTGCCAGTGTACCCAGTGCAGGCCCATACACTGCATCCAGTGGTACTCACTGTATCCAATACAGCCCCTTAATGTGTATCCAGTGAACCCACTGTATCCTGTACAGACAGATACAGTGTACCAGTGCACCACTGTATGTGTAAGAAAGAACTGCAGATGCTGGTTTAAACCAAAGATAGACACAAAGTGCTGGAGTAACTCAGCGGGACAGGCAGCATATCTGGAGAGAAGGAATGGGTGATGATTCGGGTCGAGACCCTTCTTGCCCTGCACGCTGTACCCAGTACAGGCCTTTACAGTGTAGCCAGTGTAGTCAGTGTAGCCAGCGCAGCCAGTGTAGCCAGCGCAGCCAGTGTAGCCAGTGTAGCCAGTGTAGCCAGTGTAGCCAGTGAACCCAGTGAGAAACAAAGAAGGGTGGAGCTGACATCCCCCCCGATGCGGGAGCTGATCGCCCCGATACAGAGGGCCCAACCGCTGGCTACGGGAGTCAAGATCGTCCCGTCAACTCTCCCACGCTCGAGGCCCCCGACCGTGGGAGAGCAAAGAAGGGAAGACATTTGAACTTTTTTCGACCTCCATCCATGACTGACTTGGCAAATGAAATTCCTCGTATATTGCAAAACATACTTGGCCAATAAAGTATTATTGTATTGTGTTGTGTTGTATTGTGTAGGGCCATACAGTGTTCCTGTGAGAAACTGGCCCAAGATTGCAGGCTGCAAGATAGTGAGCAATGTACTTGAGACTCAGGGCGAACTCATTCACTCAGCTTTAGTGGGCATTTACAGGATATTACAGCACACCTCCTGACTCATCCATTAACACAGAAAGACAGACGGGATCGTTGAGAGAGATCCACAAAATACCAGGGCACATCCCTTCCTTCAGCTAAAGGCTGGTTAATGATGAGGACAAGTCCCCGGGCACCTGGTGATGTCGTTTAGTGAACATCTTGCTGAATTCAACACGAGTGTCTGGGGAAATATCCTGAATGGGATCAGTTTTAAATGGAGTAAAATAAACACTCTGGTCTTAAAAACACTTATCTGTTCTAACGAGAGTCAATAGTCAAGAGGGTTTTACCGTCCTGAGTCCCGAAACAGAACAATTACATTTTTACTGGCACACTGCACATTATAAATAGGCATTTAAAAAGGTCAGCATTGTATCAATTTACTTTAAACTGCTTCCCCTTTTGCAGTTCAAAATCTTCATAAAATAAAATCAGGAAGTTTCCAGCAGTTCAGTCTGTGCTTGGGATTTCCGGTCCAAGTAGCAACACTTGATTCCTACTCCTCCCTGCATTAAAGATAGACACAGAGTGCTGGAGTAACTCAGCGGGTCAGGCAGCATCTGTGGAGCTAAGGAAATAGGCAACGTTTTGGGCCGAAACCCGTAAGGGTTTCGGCCCGAAACGTTGCCTATTTCCAGAAGGATTTCAGCCCGAAACGTTGCCTATTTCCAGAAGGATTTCGGCCCGAAACGTTGCCGATTTCCTTCGCTCCATAGATGCTGCTGCACCATAACTCAGCGGGTCAGGCAGCATCTGTGGAGAACATGGATAGGTGACATTTCACAGAGTGCTGGAGTAACTCAGCGGGTCAGGCAGCATCTGTGGAGAACATGGATAGGTGACGTTTCACAGAGTGCTGGAGTAACTCAGCGGGTCAGGCAGCATCTGTGGAGAACATGGATAGGTGACATTTCACAGAGTGCTGGAGTAACTCAGCGGGTCAGGCAGCATCTGTGGAGAACATAGATGAATCTGAAGATGAGTCCTGATCAGAAACATCACCTATCCTTTTTCTCCAGAGATGATGCCTGACCCGCTGAGTTACTCCAGCACTTTGCATCTATTTTTGGTATAAACCAGCATCTGCAGTTCTTTATATCTATCCTTTCTGCATTAGTTGTCCACAGCTTGGATAAGAGTTGGAAATGGCAACTGTATACAAAGATCAGCCAGTATAGATCAAGCCTGTCTGTAATGGTCAAGAAGTCCATCACTCTCATTCCCTGGGCTTGCTTCACTCGGGGAAGTGAAATACAACGTTGAGGAAGTTTGCCAGTTCCAGGAGTACCATAGAATTACATTATCTGTTGTGATGCTACAAGTAAAAATGTCGGTCATTGTTCTGTCCAGGACTCCTGACTTCATCTGATCTTTCACCGTTTCATAATTTCAATCCTATCATCGTCATAAAACAAAATCTTGCCAAAAAAAAACACATTGTTCTCAGGCAGCCTCACACATGTTCAGTCTGTGTGAGGACACGTTTCCTGCAGCAGCTACAGTTATTGCACATGGAATGTAAACTCACACCAAGATATCTTACCGTTGTACAAGAAGGTTTCGTTCCAGATTCCATCTTTGATATCGGCCTCACAGCTGCTGGTGGATTCAGGGCGCAAGGCAGAGGAAAGGTTCCTGGGAATGTAGGTCAAAGGGTCAGTGCATAAAGTGATGCCCAAGACTGGACTGTAGATAGTATTCAAGTTATCAGCAGGAGTTACTCCAGTGTACTATCACTGGAGTAAAACAACCCCTGGATTTAATGTTCTTATATACGGCACACTTCCACATGTCCTGGTTAATCAATAATGTTATATTATTAATGTTTAATGGTTTATGTGTCATTCCTAACTGTCACTGTATGTCATGTTGTCACTTGCGGGTGGAGCACCAAGGCAAATTCCTTGTATGTGAATACTTGGCCAATAAACTTATTCATTCATTCATTCATTCTTGTTAATCAAGCACAACCACTAAACAGATGATCTGTGTAGGAAGGGACTGCAGATGTTGGTTTAAACTGAAGATAGACACAAAAAGCTGGAGTAACTCAGCGGGACAGACAGCATCTCTGGAGAGAAGGATTAGGTGACGTTTTGGATCGAGACCCTTCTTCACACTGAGCTCAGTCTCCTATTCCTTTGAAATGGACAATACAGCTTTGGCTCAGTACAGAAGGAGATGTTCGCCTTCTGAATTACCAGAGTGTGATTAGTATGCAAACAACGAGAAACGCATCATCAGGAGAGGATCAGAGGAATGGAAGAAGCGTGATTGTTACTGTGCACCAGGAAGAAAACGGTTCATTTTTCCTCTTACTTAAGAACATCGACCAACTGTGAATTCCAGGTGGCAAGTGCAATCATCAATGGGGGGAAAAAGGAAAGGAGAGAAACATTTTTTAAAGTTCACCCTTTAAGTGTGGGATTTCTCCGGGCGCTCCGCAGAGTCAGCGCTGGCCATAGGAGGCGCGGGGCCCAATTGGGAACAATTTTGGTGAGTCCCAGGTTCCTAGCCAAGGCATGTGGAATCATTGAAATACAAATAAAGTCTATTATAGACTTTCTATCTCTCTGGTAGAATGGAAAGTAATCAAAGTGTGCGCTTAACAAGTGCCTGCGAGTGAATGGACCAATAAAGATCTAAGCTACATTTTAATATAAAATTGCATACACGTAAGCCTACAAGTAACAAACAAAATGTGTAGATCACCTCTGAAAGGCACATAGTGACAACAGCACCCATAGTCGGGATCGAACCCAGATCTCCGGCTCTGCGTTTGCTTCTACTGCTGCGCAACCAGGTCACCCAGCAGACGTTCTCACCGCCCCGTAGATACCGGCAAATCCATCCCATTGCAAACCACCGCTCTCCAGCATGCCCGGGTTAATTACACGCAGCTGGCCGGCAGTATAGCCACGGCGACACACTGGGAACGCAGCAGTATAGCCACGGCGACACGCTGGGAACGAGCCAGTATAGCCACGGCGACACGCTGGGAACGAGCCAGTATAGCCACGGCGACACGCTGGGAACGAGCCAGTATAGCCACGGCGACACGCTGGGAACGCAGCAGCATAGCCACGGCGGCACGCTGGCAATGTCTAACCATGTCCCTTGCCCTCTCCCGGTCTCCCGATCGCACGGCAATATCACACGCAGCTGCCTGACGGAGGGCCCAAGCCACCACGATGGGAAATCTATCCCCATTGCCCACCTCATACGTATCGACACATCGACCCACGCTAATAATCTCCCCCACAAATTGTGTTACATATATATTGCAATGTGCTGTGTGTACTTGACAAGCCGAGGGTAGATTACTCTAGCCCGGGGCCCCATTAGGCGCAGGGCCCAATTGGGAGCAACTGGTCCAATTGGCTTAAGTTCGGCCCTGACTCCAGTGTCCTCCCACACTCCAAGCACGTGCATGTTTGCAGGTTGATTGGCTTTGGTAAAAATTGTAAATGGTCCCTACTGCGTGTAGGATAGTGTTCGTGTGCGGGGATCGCTGGTCGGCACAGACTCGGTGGGCCGAAGGGCCTGTTTCAGCACTGTATCTCTCAACAAAACCTTTAAAAAACTTTACTTAACCTCACCGCTCCTGGATTAGTCACAACCAGTTTTGATTTTATTTGTAATAAAGTATTTAAAATCAGCATTATAAATGTGATTCATTGCACCAGGGAACTCCTGCCTGGTTACAGAAGCTACTGACAAAAGCCTTGGTAACAACGCTGGCACATACATACCTGTGGCGTCTGCGGTTCAGGAAGGTCATGGTGCATTACACAGATCCTGCTTTACATCCCGCTCACACTACTACACAACACGCTGGGTCCCATTCTCTCCTCTCACCACCTTCTCCACAGAGCCCCCTCCATGAGTGGCCGCTCCAGCGACTGAAGGCATTCGTTTCCCTGTTGCTGGGGCTGGGCGGGGCTGACAGCGCAGCTTGTCACAGAGTCAAAAGGTGCGTGCAGATTATTTACATTCTGCCGCAGAGATTAACTCTTCATTATCACCCTAGCTTCCCTCCACACACACTCGCACAGAATCCACCACTGCTATCTTCCTCCTGCAGAGCGTGGTGGAGGAGCTGAGAACTAGGAAGAGGCGTTGACAAACAAAGATGGGTTCATGGGATGTTGGATGGGTCAGGGGTCAACAGATGGCCCAGTGACTGAGAGATGAGGAACGTTGGGAGGAAGGGGCAAGGTGTTGGTGGAGGTGGGTAGAGGGGCAAGGTGGAGATGGGTTCAGTCAGAGCCACCAACACTCCCGTTTACCCACACACCAGGCAGAAGGATTTTCTAAGACAGACACAGAGTGCTGGAGTAACTCAGCGGGTCAGGCAGCATCTGTGGAGAACATGGATAGGTGACGTTTCACAGAGTGCTGGAGTAACTCAGCGGGTGCAGCAGCATCTATGGAGCTAAGGAAATAGGCAACGTTGCCTATTTCCAGAAGGGTTTCAGCCCGAAACGTTGCCTATTTCCTTTGCTCCATAGATGCTGCTGCACCATAACTCAGCGGGTCAGGCAGCATCTGTGGTGAACATGGATAGGTGACGTTTCACAGTGTGCTGGAGTAACTCAGCTGGTCAGGCAGCATCTGTGGAGAAAAGCAATAGGTGACGTTTTGGGTCAGACTCAAGTGACTACCAGCATCTGCAGTTCTTCCTTACACAGGGACTGTGGTACGAGGACTACAATGTACCATGAGTCCCGCCTGTCCAACTTTCTCAGCACATGAGAGTGGCATGGCCACGTGTGTCTCCAACAGTGGTGCAGCAGGTAGAGCCGCTGCCTCACTGCACCAGACACCCGTGTTCCATCCGGTCCTCGGGAGCTGTCACTATGGAGTTTGCACGTTCACCCTGTGACTGCGTGGGTTTTCTCTGGGTGCTCTGGTTTCCTTACACACTCCAAAAAGATGTGCAGGTTTGTAGGTTAATTGGCTTCTGTAAATTGTGTAGGATGCTAAATATATAGCATGGAATGACGTGAATGGCTGATCGATGATCGGGGTGGACTTGGTGGGACAAAGGGCCTGTTTGCAGGCCTTATCCCTAAACTAAATAAACTATACGCAGAAATCTCATTAACATTGCAAATAGGGTACTTGCATCTCATACGAAAAGCCCAGTTAAATTGTTCAGTGCAGTTTAATCTAGGTATAGTGTGGTACAATGAAAAGAGTTTTTTGTTGCGTGGTATTCGATCAGTGGAAAGGTGGAAATGATCAATTTATTCCCGACCAAATCAAGTTTCAAACACATTCGGCTGATTATAAAAACACGCTAGGTCATAATCTTCCTCGACAAACATTAAATAAGAAGACCCAAGATATACCATGGTGTCTGCAAATGTCTGCACTCATCCAGACACTGGTTTAAAGATGGGTCTCGACCCGAAACATCACCCATTCCTTCTCTCCAGAGACGCTGACTGACCCACTGAGTTACTCCAGCATTTTGTGCCTGTCTTCAGTGTAAACCCGCATCTGCAGTTCCATTTTGTGTACTGGACCCCTCTGCTCTACAACACTCCCCAGAGCCCTACCATTGACTGTGTAGATCCTGCCCATGTCAGACTTCCCAAATTGCAACACCTGCCATTTCTTTGTATCAGACATTCCATCAAACATTCGTCTGCCCACCTGGCCAACCAATCCAGATCCTGCTGCAATGCCTGACAACCATCTTCACTATCTGCAGTACCACCCGCTTTTGTGGGTTAACTCTTAGTCTGATGAAGGGTCTCGACCCGAAACATCACCCATTCCTTTTCTCCAGAGATGCTGTCTGACCCGCTGAGTTACTCCAGCTTTTTGTGTCTCTCTTTAGTGTCATAACTCAGTTGTGATAACGCAATGATTCTCCACACGCTCGCTCGCATTTTCCACTTGGGGAAGGAAAACAAATCATTGCTCCCAATTTGTGTTGTGGGTTCTGCAACAAAAGCAGGATTCCAGGGTGAGGGTCAAAATGTTCTGACTGGTGGGAGTCAGTCCAACACAAGCTCATAGTTTCAAGACAACGGGCCAGTAATTTAACACAGAGGTGGTAGACTTCTTCTCAGAGGCTGAATAATCTCTGGAGTTCTTTGCCTCGGACCTGTAACACTTAAAAATCCACAAACACCAATGTTTTCCCCATTATCCAGGAAATCCCTTCTTAAAACGGCTGATCATGTCAGCCATGATCACATTGAATGGCGGTGCTGGCTCGAAGGGCCGAATGGCCTACTCCTGCACCTATTGTCTATTATCTATTGCTGTCCACAACCTTATTGAACGTTTCAGGAAACAAAGGCCAATGTTTGGAAGTTTCTCTGTATAGGTAAATTAAAATGTCGTCTCTTTATTTAACTTTTCAAACAACTGCATGGAATATTTGGTGACAGAAAACTTTTAAAAGGAGACTCACCATGGCAACAGGGCTGTGGGCGCAGAGTCTGAAAGAAAATTGGGAGAAGTTAGTGATGTTTATTTGTAGTTATCATCTGGTTATTGCTTGGTTTTCTAATCAAGGCAACCATCTTGTATCTCCTGAACAAACACATCGGCATATACTGGTGTTCAAGTAGGAACTGCAGATGCTGGAAGATCAAAGGTACACAAAATTGCTGGAGAAACTCAGCGGGTGCAGCAGCATCTATGGAGCGAAGGAAATAGGTGACGTTTCGGGACGAAACCCAAAGGGTTTCGGCCCGAAACGTTGCCTATTTCCTATAGTGGAAGATTGTTCAACTCTTTGCATGGAGCGAAGGAAATAGGTGACGTTTCGGGCTGAAACCCTTCTTCAGACTGATGGGGGGGTTAGGGTGTATATACTGGTGACCGTTCCATAGATGTTAAACCCTTAGATACTTTGTTCATTCACTTTACTTTAGACTTTAGAGATACAGCGTCGAAACAGGCCATTGGAGGACCCACTGTCAGAGCCAACTCGCGATCAACTCGTACACTAACACTGTCCTACTCTCTAGGGACAATTTTACAATTTACAGAAGCCAATTAACCTACAAACCTGTATGTGTTTATTCAGAGTGTGGGAGGAAACTGGAGCACCCAGAGAAAACCTTGCTATGCTTACCATTGCTGATCGGATGCACGATGGAATTGGTAACAGACAGGACAGATTGGGTTGAGTGTGTTGGGTCCGTTACTGATGCGGTCTGGGATACATCCGCAACCTGATCATCGTCCAGTCTCCCAGGTAGTGACGCCAGCTGGGGCTTGATCTCCACACACTCACATTCTTCACTATCAAAGTCGTATTCTTCACCAGATTCTTCCTCTGAAGACGACTCCAACTCTTCAGTCAAGTGGCTACCTGTCAGTGCAAAGAGCAGAACAAGGGTCACAGTGTCTCCCGTGACATCACTACAACTCTCTCGTCTGATCAAACCTGATAAAAAGTCTTACAACACTTCTTCCAAAACACTGGAGGGCATCAATGAAACGGCTTCTAACGTGGAAACCATTCAATCACTGAACCCTCAACCTTCCCGCTATGTCTCTCTGAGGCAGCCTTGCTTCCTTTTACTTGACATTATACTTGTGACTATAGCAGTGGTTCCTTTAAATATTGGCTCTAAACATCCAAAAATGTCACCTACAGGTGACCCTCCCCCCATCCGAAGGCCATTTAGGTGACAGAGATTCACACACATCATCCACATGTTTGAGATGCCAGCTGAATATTCAAACGCCCACAAATACACTGGTCGAAGAGGCAAGGGAGAAACTTACAAAATTCTTAAGGGGTTGGACAGGCTAGATGCAGGAAGATTATTCCCGATGTTGGGGAAGTCCAGAACTAGGGGTCACAGTTTAAGGATAAGGGGGAAATCTTTTAGGAACGAGATGAGGAAAACATTTTTCACACAGAGAGTGGTGAATCTCTGGAATTCTCTGCCACAGAGGGTAGTTGAGGCCAGTTCATTGGCTATATTTAAGAGGGAGTTAGATGTGGCCCTTGTGGCTAAAGGGATCAGGGGGTATGGAGAGAAGGCAGGTACAGGATACTGAGTTGGATGATCAGCCATGATCATATTGAATGGCGGTACAGGCTCGAAGGGCCGAATGGCCTACACCTGCACCTAATTTCTATGTTTCTAAAGTAGACAGCAGGAATCAATTATCTAAAGCCAGCTCCAGATCACATTGTGGAGGTGAGGATGTTTTAATCTTCTACTCCAGACTTTCTCTCGATCCACACATGTACCTGGTTTCGACATCTGCTCTTCCACTGTGTGTTGACCTTCAGACACAGACACCTGATCGAGGGTATTCTCTTCAACCGCTGCTGGGCCCACGGCCATGCTGCACAACTGGGGCTCAACTTCCTCCCCCTTCCGATCTGAAACAAAAGTCAACGTTTCTGTGAAACCAAGGGTGATATTAGCCTATTATCAAGGACATTCAAATGAGTTGCAATAACTAAAGATATTTTAAGCTTGCGCTTTCATAGAAACATAGAAATTAGGTGCAGGAGTAGGCCATTCGGCCCTTCGAGCCTGCACCGCCATTCAATATGATCATGGCTGATCATCCAACTCAGTATCCCGTACCTGCCTTCTCTGCTGCACCCGCTGAGTTTTTGGCTGATCATCCAACTCAGTATCCCGTTCCTGCCTTCTCTCCCTACCCCCTGATCTCTTTAGCCACAAGGACCACATCTAACTCCCTCTTAAATATAGCCAATGAACTGGCCTCGACTACCCACTGCGGCAGAGAGTTCCAGAGATTCACCACTCTCTGTGTTTCATGCACCACTGATGTTACTGCTCCAACCCCAAACACATAGAATGGAAACAAGAACTTTACAATGGGAAGATCAACGACTTAGGTGGCACAGAACGTCACCTGTTCCTTTTCTCCGGAGATGCTGTCTGACCCAAAGATCCTATAGCGGAGCAAGATAGACCACTCCTTCTAATTGCAATGGGCTGACGTGTAGTACGCAATGGAGTGGAACGTGGGCCTTTTTTTCATCCATTGCAGTAACCCAACCCGACCCGACCCGACTCGCAGTGTAATCAACGTTGCGGGGGAACAGTTTGTGTTAATAAATTATAATTCTGAAAATGAGGTGAAGATTTTTACCAAATAACTTTTATTTTTAGGAGGATGTTTCCGTAACCGGCTTCCGTCTCCGCACTAGTATCTTTGCTCCGCTACGGGATCTTTGGTGCGGAGACGGAAGCCGGTTACCGAAATGGGGCCGAAAATTGCCCACGATTCTGCCCATGACCGTACTACGTCTTTTTCATCGAGTGGTCAATCTTGCTCGCTATAGGATCTTTGGTCTGATCTGCCCAGTTACTGCAGCTTTCTGTAGCAATAGGTACACTTGATTGGGGGTTAGAACTGGAGGGAGAGAGATAGACTATAGAACAGTCTAACATAATTCTAATTCCAATCTGTTCCCCTCATGATCTATAAGATCACCCCTCATCCTGCTGTGCTCCAAGAAATAAAGTCCTAGCCTGCTCAATCTCTCCCGAGTCATCTCGAGTCCTGACAACATCCTGGTAAATCTTCTCTGCAGCCTTTCCAGCTTGACAACATCTTTCCTATAACACGGTGCCCAAAACTGAACACAATACTCTAAACATGGCCTCACCAACGTCTTATACAACTGCAACATGACCCCCCAACCTCTATACTCTAATATCTATGTTCTAATATATATTGAACCTTCTATGTCAGAAATTCCTCAACATGATCCCAACAATCTGAACTTCAATGACACTGCTGGCATGGTTTTATGTTGGTTAACTAGAAGCCATTTAATACCTAGTCTGATCATGGCAATTACTACAAGGAGATGAGAAGACAGATTTCATTAAAGGGTCAGATCCACAGATATTACAGGCAAAGGAAAGTGTGACATTTTATTTTTGAGCAGCTCTGGTGTTTTTGATGCAGTTACTCTGCTGTTGAAATGCTTCCTCAACAATGTGTGGGAAGGAACTGCAGATGCAGGTTTAAATCAAAGATAGACACAAAATGCTGGAGTAACTCAGCGAGACGGGCAGCATCTCTGGACAGAAGGAATGGGTGACGTTCCGGGTCGAGACCCTTCTTCAGTCTGAAGAACTGACCCCGAAACATCACCTATTCCTTCTCTCCAGAGATGCTGCCTCTGCTTCCCATACAATGTGGCTGTTGGAGACTGAGGAATCCTGCCACCTGCTGCTGTGTGGTGGGATTACAGGTTGGCGCAGGCTCTGGAGAGGAAGCAGTGTTGTTTCTGAGACTTCTTGTACACTTGGACCTTCACTGGGGGAAGGGAGCCCTGACCCTGGCATCATTCAGCTCCACGATGCAGGGGAGCAGAGAGTGCTGGCGTATGAACAGGTGGGGCCCACCCCCAGTTCCTGAGACAGATGGTTTTGTCCCGAGAACAGATTTACAATTTGCCCAGTCAGGCGAATACCTGAGAATTGCATGGGAGCCAATGGCAGAGTAGCAACCACCTGCATTTTGGCTACTTCCTGGTTTAGTTTAGAGATACAGCGCCGAAACAGGCCCTTCGTCCCACCGAGTCTGTGCTGACTAGCGACTAACACTAACACTATCCTACACACTCTTGAGAAAAATTTACAATTTACAATACAAACGCACACGTCCTTTGAGTGTGGGGGGAATCCAGAGCATTCGGAGAAAACCCACACAGTCATGGAGAGAAAGTACAAACTCCGTACAGACAGCACTTGTAGTCAGGATGGAACCCGAGACTCTGGCGCTGTGAGGCAGCAACTCTACCGCTGCGCCACCGTGCTGCCCTCACCAACAATTGAAGAATACAGTACTCAGCCAAGTCTGGTTCAGACTGCTATTGAACAAGTACCTCCATTGTTATCAACAACAGTCAACTGTCCATCCACTGCATGTGGGTAGGATGGTCACATTTAGACAAAATGCTAAACCAAACAGGGGGAGAATGTTGACTCAAATGTCTTATTCCATGGAGAGATAGAGAGAGTGTGGAGACCTAGTCAATGCCAAACTTCAAGTTACAGAGTAGATAGACATAAAATGCTGCACAAGGAAGGGTCACCAGTCCCATCTACCCAGAGATGCTGCCTGTCCCACTGAATTACTCCAGCATTTTGTGTCTATCTTCGGTGTAAACCAGCACCTGCAGTTCCTTCCTCCACATCAAGTTAAAGTTTAGTTTATTGTCACGTGTACTGAGCGACAGTGAATAAAGCCTCCATTTACACCTGGTCTATAGAAGACTCGTTTATTTTTGCCACATTCCCAATGTCCCTCCTCCCAGTTTCCACCACTCATTGGAGGGCAATTTACAGACCAATTGCCACACCAAATCACATTGTTCCACCCCTCGCCTCAATCCTCCGTTTTTTAACCTCCGGTGCTGTCTGTGCAGAGTTTGCACGGCCTCCCTGTGTCGGAGGGTTTCACCCTGGGTGATTCGGGCATCTGCAGCTCCTTGTGTCTGCTTTGTACAGGCACTTGTCTGCTAACCGTTAACATTTTGAGATGTAGATCTTAAATATTGTCTCGGTTGAAGATGTATCTATCTTTTTACTGCATTTCCTATTTGAATGATCATAACGTTACGAATCTTGGCGGCAGTCACATTTACTCTCTGATTTATAGCTGTTCCTACCAATGTTCAGGAAGGCACTGTGTCACAGAAAGGAAGGCAAAAGGAAGAGTGTATAATCTCCATCTGTAAAGGAAATACTGATCCTGCACCCTTTACTCTCTACAAACACAGATCAACAACTCTGTGCAATATATTGTCTCAACTCAGAATCCATCCTCTCCACTTCAGCCTCTTCAGCACTTCCCTCCAACGCACCACCCTTGGCCACAAGCCCCAAACACTAATTACCAGCAAGCTGTTTTAGCAAGAAAATACGCACAGTGCTGGAGTAACTCAGCGGGTCAGGCAGCATCTGTGGAGAACATGGATAGGTGACGTTTCACAGAGTGCTGGAGTAACTCAATGGGTCAGGCAGCATCTGTGGAGAACATGGATAGGTGACGTTTCACAGAGTGCTGGAGTAACTCAGCGGGTCAGGCAGCATCTCTGGAGAACATGGATAGGTACAGAGATTTGTGAGTGTGGAATTCTCTGGCTCAGAGGATGGTGGAGGCTGTTTTTCTGGATACTTTCAAGAAAGAACTTGATAGTGCAGTAATGGGGATATGGGGAGAAGGCAGGAACGGGGTACTGATTGTGGATAATCAGCCATGATCACATTGAATGGTGGTGCTGGCTTGAAGGGCCGAATGACCTACTCCTGCACCTATTGTGGATTGTCTATTGCCTATTGAAAGCACGCAGGAACAGCTTCTTCCCCTCTGTAATCAGGTTTCTGAACGTCCTTCCATAAGCTGGGGTACTGTCAAGTCAAGTCAAGTCAGTTTTATTTGTCACATGCACATAAAGTGCAGTGAAATGAATTTGCCAGCAGCGGTACAATAAAAAAAGAACACACAATACATAATAGAAATGTAACACAAACATCACCCACAGCATTCATCACTGTGGTGGAAGGCACAAAGTTTGGTCAGTCCTCCTCCATTTTCCCCCGTGGTCGGGACCACAACCCTCCGCAGTCGCCGCTGCGGGCATCCAGATGTGCAGACAAGGTGTCCTGAATCGGTGCCTCCCCACCGGAGACCCCGGCTTCAAGATGGTGTACTGATCTCCAAATCTGAGGAAGGACATTATTGCCATAGAGGGAGTGCAGAGAAGGTTCACCAGACTGATTCCTGGGATGTCAGGACTGTCTTATGAAGAAAGACTGGATAGACTTGGTTTATACTCTCTAGAATTTAGGAGATTGAAAGGGGATCATAGAAACTTACAAAATTGTTAAGGGGTTGGACAGGCTAGATGCAGGAAGATTGTTCCCGATGTTTAGGGAAGTCCAGGACAAGGGGTCACAGCTTAAGGATAAGGGGGAAATCCTTTAGATTAAAACCGATTAAAACCGACATGAGAAGAACTTTTTTCACACAGAGAGTGGTGAATCTCTGGAACTCTCTGCCACAGAGGGTAGTTGAGGCCAGTTCATTGGCTATATTTAAGAGGGAGTTAGATGTGGCCCTTGTGGCTAAGGGGATTAGGGGGTATGGAGAGAAGGCAGGTATGGGATACTGAGTTGGATGATCAGCCATGATCATATTGAATGGCGGTGCAGGCTCGAAGGGCCGAATGGCCTACTCCTGCACCTAATTTCTATGTTCCTATGTTTCTATGTACACGTGACAATAAACTCAACTGAACTGAAATGTATCAGAGTCTTTTT
Organism: Leucoraja erinaceus; assembly: GCF_028641065.1. Classification (NCBI taxonomy): domain Eukaryota; kingdom Metazoa; phylum Chordata; class Chondrichthyes; order Rajiformes; family Rajidae; genus Leucoraja; species Leucoraja erinaceus. Next base: position 924,503 of record NC_073406.1, on the reverse strand, counting down.
TATAAACTCCTAAAAACTCTCCACCATTTGAACTCTAACGCAGAACATTCAATATTGAGCTTGGACATTCTTACGCTGCCTTCACTGCCACCAACTGCAAGTCACTGAGGTTTGTTTATGTTCTCAGTTACTAACAATATGAATGAGAAACAGATGGTCTTGCCCAATCCTTCTGCAGAAAATATTTCCAGTCCTCCAGCTCTGACCTTTATATTCCGGAAGTCAGCGATCAGGCAGGGGGCGTTGCAAGCCCCAACACTCACACTGAGCTAACAGCTTCAGAGGCAGAGGAGGGAATGAAACCTTGTCACGATCCAACCTCACGTCTCAGGCTGGGTATTCCTGCCGCCTGCTCATACACTACTGAAGTACTACCTGTACAACATCCCTCTATCCCAGGGGAACCAAGTCCATATCCACTCACTTTATTTCATTTATATTACTTCAGTCTGAAGAAGGGTCTCGACCCAAAATGTCACCCATCCCTTCTCTCCAGAGATGCTGCCTGTCCCATTGAGTTACTCCAGCATTTTGTGTCTATCTTCGATTTAAAGCAGCGTCTGTTGTTACTGCACACACACTACATCATCCCAACCGAAACCTTCTGTCTCCTGTTGAGTGAAGATCAAGATAACCTTGTTGAACTCCATGGTTTAATGTTCCATGAGGGTCTTTACCAACTAACTCAGGGTTTTTCTTCATGTTTGCATGTTGAAGGGACTGTAGATGTTATCTCTTTATAATAGCTGCATAGACAAATTGAAATGTCATCCCCACAGATTTTATTTCATGAGGGTGTCCAGAGTATATTTAAAGAGTTTATGAGGCTTTTGGACAAGTGTACGTGGATAAACAGGGGACTAAGGGATATGGATCACATGCAAGCAGCGGTGATTAACTTAACGGCATCATGTCCAGCATGGACATTGTGGACCGAAGGGCCTGTTCCTGTGCTATACTACTCCATGTTCTATGTTTGGTTTAGCTTAGAGATACAGCATGGAAACAGCTTCAGCCCACCGAGACCAGCGTTGCTGTCTCACAGCGCCAGAGACGCAGGTTCGATCCTGACCACGGGTGCTGTCTATACAAGTTTGTACGTTCTCCCCGTGACTGCGTGGGTTTACTCCAGGTGCTCCGGTTTCCTCCCACACTCCAAAGACGTGCAGGTTTGTAGGTTAATTGGCTTCTGTAAAATTGTAAATTGTCCCTAGTGTATGAATGATCATGGTTGGCATGGACTCGGTGGGCCGAAGGGCCTGTTTCCACACTGTATGTCTACAAATAAAACTTAAAACTCTTGGTAAACTCAGCGGAAAAGTTCAGCGATTAGATAGCAAAGTGTGTTTGCATGTCCTTGGTAGTGGCAGAAAAATAAAAATTAAAAAATTATCATTTATCATGTCAACAGGTGTTGGTGCCACTTCCTGTCACCTTGGTCAGGGCAGGGTTGGATTTGCTCCAAATGTCCTGTTGCCTACAGGGGGAGCATGGAGAGGCTACAGGTGCCAACGTTAGTGTTCCAGCCTGAATAATGTCCATCCTTGGGCATGTTAACAGGAGACCTGGGAAGTGGCCCTGGCCCTGCTGGAATACTCTCATGAATGACAAAGATTGCGTGCAGCGGGGGTGGAGGGAAGGTGGAAATAGAGCCCTCACGGGCATTGCAACATTTAGTCTTCCTGGCTGTGGCCTCACCTTTGAGATGCCTAAACTGTCCAATTGGCTTCAGCAAGCCAGGAAAACAAGGTGCAACATTTGCCACTTTCCCTTCACATTCATTAATCAATGGGGAACGCTGAAGAAATGAGCAACCTTGCTGAAACGCAAGTAGACAAAAATGCTGGAGAAACTCAGCGGGTGAGACAACATCTATGGAGCGAAGGAATAGGTGACATTTAGGGTCGAGAAACAGTTTCAGCGCAGAAACAGGCCCTTCGGCCCACTGAGTCCGTGCCAACCAGCGATCCCCGCACACTAACACTACCCTACACACACTAGCGACAATTTACAATCATACCAAGCTAATGGACCTACAAACCTGCACGTCTTTGGAGTGTGGGAGGAAACCGGAGCAACTGGAGAAAAGCCACGTGGTTACAGCGAGAATGTACAAACTCTGTACAGACAGCACCTGTGGTCGGAATCGAACCCGGGTCCCTAACGCTGTGAGGTAGCAGCTCTACCCGCTGCTCCACCATGCCGCCACCTTTGAGTTTACTTTGCGGTTTTCCCTTCATTCAAAGTCTAGATAATTTACACAGGTGATGATAGTAAATGCAGCCGTTGTCGCCGATTTGCCAACACACCACTATCAGATTGTGGTTTACAACACACTGTGTCTTTGACTGGGGACAGCGTGAGAACACACTAACTTATCAGCCATGTCAAGATTCTGGGTAAATAAAGAATGCTAGTGTTCTCCAGCATACAAACACTCTCTCTTTCTGCATGAAACTATGTTGCATACAAGGCCATGACAGCAGCTCCCATGACTTCATGCCTTGAACTGCATGAAGTGGGCCTTTTGTTTACAGGAGGCAGCTTCACCTGCAAGGCCAGATGTGATATGAAGCCATCTCCAAAGGCAGGGATCCACTAGAACCTACACACCATTCAAAACTAACATTTGCAGCAAGCCAAGAGTGGCTGGAATTTATTTGCATCATGAATGCACACGTGGATATTATCATATTTGCCAACATAATAATAGCTGTAGTTTAAATATTTCACAATACACACTGGCAGCACGGTGGCACAGCAGTGTTGCTACCTCACAGCGCTAGAGACCCGGTTCGATCCTGACTACGGGTGCTTATCTCTTTGGAGTTTGCACGTTCTCCCCATGGCTTGTGTGGATTTTCTCCAAGATCTTTGGTTTCCTCCCATACTACAAAGACCTATGTGTTTGTATGTTAATTGGCTTGGTATAAATGTAAATTGTCCCTAGTGTGTGTAGGATAGTGTTAGTGTGCGGGGATCGCTGGTCAGTGCGGACTCGGTGGGCCGAATGGCCTGTTTTCGCACCGTAACTCTAAAACTAAAACACACATTTGAAATACTTCTGAAATGTGTAATAAAGTACAACGCAAGTGTCTCTCTGTTACAATGGACATCCATCATTGTCTGATACAGAGTACTCTTCACCCTGCACCTGTTTAGAGATTCAGTGCGGAAACAGGCCCTTCGGCCCACCGAGTCCACGCCAACCAGCGATCCCCGCACATTAACACTATCCTACACACACTAGGGACAATTTACATTTATGCCAAGCCAATTAACCTACAAACCTGCACGTCTTTGGAGTGTGGGAGGAAACCTGAGAAAACCCACGCAGATCAAGTGTAGAACGTACAAACTATGTACAGACAGCACCCGTAGTCAGGATCGAACCCGGGTCTCTGGCGCTGCAAGCCAAGCGCTGTAAGGCAGCACCTCTACCGCTGCGCCACCGTGCAGCCCCTACCAGAGATGTGACAATGTCTCTCTGCAAGGATAAGCCAACATTCCTGATGAACTGGGAATGCTGTGTAACAAGAGCTGGAAAATACATCAGAGTGCTTGGAATGTCTATACTTATAGAAAGTGCAGCTTTTTCCTCTGACATTTCCAAGTATCTGGGAGCTTGTAATGAACACCAGAGAAGGAGGCCAGGATGATGAATCCAATGCCAATCACCCACAGCACAACTGATCTAAACTTTCCCCATCAAAGTTGAACACAGTGCAGCTACTGGCTGAGTGCTCACGACCAAAGGTGGCGGGGATGGGGGGCGCCTAGAATAAAGGGGGACCCGGTGTGGGAAGGGGGGGGGGGGGTGGGGTGGGTGGGGGAAGGGGGGGGTAAGGGGGGGTGGGGGAAGGGGGGGTGGGGTGGGGTGGGGTGGGGGAGGTGGGGTGGGGTGGGGTGAGGGGGGGGTGGGGGTAGGGTGGGGGGGGGAGGGGGAGGTTGGGTGGGGGTGGGGGTTGGGGGGGTGTGGGGGGTGGGGGAGGTGGGGGTGGGGGGAGGGGAAGGGGAGGGGGGGGGGGGTGGGGGGCGCCTAGAATAAAGGGGGACACGGTGGTGGGTAGGGGGGGGGTGGGGGGGGTGAGAGGGTGGGCTAGAATTGGGGGGGGGGGGGGTTTTTGGGGTGGGGGGGGAAGGGGTGGTGGGTGGACGATAGCGGGAAGGGTGGGTGGACGATGAAGGGATGAGTACTTGTTGTCACTTTGTTGGCATCATTGTGATGACACTTTGTATGCAAAAACAAAGAATGTCACCGCACCCAGCTAGGTACAAGTGACTTTAACAGATCATCATCATCATATTCATCAATGTATAGACTTGTTGTAAAAGGCACTTTGGAAGATCTAGTGCAGGAGACAGTGAAGGAGAGATCTAGTGAAGGAGAGATGTTCCCACTTCAGTCTAGCAACGGTGGGAAACAATTAGCCCAGAAATGTTATTTCTAATCAGCCAACCATGGTCCCATTATTTGTTTTTAATTTAAATGCTACACGTCCCTGCAACCACTGCTGAACACTTGCAGCTTATTATTGATGCTCCTTTCATGAGCCTGCCCTTCAGAGCACATTGAGGACAGAGAGGCATGCAAGACGACACTACGGAGCTCAGTGAGAAAGGGCTCTTGTTGCCAGAGTTCACCACAGTCCTGTACAGGCAGATATTTGAGCTGTAATGGTTGCATAGGTTCATGAGTGATAGGAGCAGAATTAGGCCATTCGGCCCACCATTCATTCGTTGCCGATCTATCTTTCCCTCTCAACCCCATTCTCCTGCCCTCTCCCCATAACCCCTGATACCCATCCTAATCACTGGCCTCCATATCCGTCTGTGGCAATGAATTCCACAAATTCACCATCCTCTGACTAAAGACATTTCTCCTAATTTCCTTCCTAAAGGAACGTCCTTTAATTCTGCTCCTCCAGTCCTAGACTCTCTCACTAGTGGAAACATCCTCTCCACATCCACTCTATCCAGGCCTATCCACTAGTGAGAGATATATTTTACACAGTCTTGCCACTATTTTTATGCCAAATTCTTAAAAGGCCTTTGCATCATAATAAGCAAAACATACACATCTGCATGCACTAGAGACCCAAAATAGCCACTTGGCCCCGACAACAGCTTGTTTTTGGCTGTAAGCTCCCATACATGCACAAACAATTTAACTAACAAGAAACAGAATATGCTGAATGTTCTCAGTCAGCTGAGAGAAATATAGAACAGCCCACAATGTCCGTGCTGAACCTGATGCCAAGATAAACTAATCTCCTCTCCCTGCACGTGATCCATATCCCTCTAATCCCTGCATAACTATGGTCCCTGCTGAAACTCTTCAACACCATCATTGTATCTGCCTCCACCACCATCCCAGGCACTGTGTACCAGGCACCCACCACCCTCTGTGGAACAAACTTGCCCCCTATAGCTCCTTAAGAAAGAACTGCACATGCTGGAAAAATCAAAGGTAGACAAATTGCTGGAGAAACTCAGCGGGTGAGGCAGCATCTGTGGAATGAAGGAATAGGTGACATTTCGTGTCAAGACCCTTCTTCTGAAGCAGGGTCTCGACCCGAATATGGATCTATTCCTTCGCTCCATAGATGCTGCCTCACCCTCTGAGTTTCTCCAGCATTCTGTCTACCCTATATCTCCTTTCCAGTTTAAATCTTGGCCCTCTAGTTTTTGACATTCCGTCCCTTGGAGAAATGTTCTGAAACAGTTAATTGTTTCAGCTCCAAAACTTTGCACAGTCCTGATAAAAAATCATTGACCTGAAAAACTAACTCTGCTTCTGCCTGACCTGCTGATTATCTACTTTTTAAATTTAATATCTAATTAAATGGCTCTGGAAAATCCACCTCATTATCATTTGATCTTCAATACACTTTGCATGTTCTCAAGTAACTGAATTAGATTTGCCATGAGCAACAGTGAACAGTGTAACTCAGGGAGACGTGCAGAATGGGGGAAGTTGGACTCTGCTTTTTAAATAGGTAAAGTAAAAATTGAAATGGTGGTGCCAAGTACCACGTCATCAGGCGTTGCATGGACAAGTATAACATAGCTGTGCGGTCTGAAGCATCTATAGTATTGATTATCTTTCAGTGTGATCCTGCCGCAGAATGCACAATTCTAAACATTGCTTCACCTCTGAAGCTCAGACAGGTCCACTCCTAAACCATAGGCTCCTACACCTGATTCCACAGACATTTGAGTACCAAGGGGCGGCACGGTGATGCAGCGCCAGAGAGCCGGGTTCCATCCTGACTACAGGTCCTGTCTGTACAGAGTTTGCACGTTCTCCCCGTGACCTGCATGGGTTTTCTCCGGGTGCTCCGGTTTCCTCCCACACTCCGAAGACGTGCAGGTTTGTAGGTTAATTGGTTTTGGTAAAAATTATAAATTGTCCCCAGTGTGTGTAGGATATTGCTAGTGTACGGGGTGATCGTAAACACAGCAGAGAGAATGGAGTGGCTGGACTTCCTGTGTACTTCAGTCAGTCCATTGCAAGACATCATTGTATAAGAGAGAGCCATGGAATGTTGCCTCTGGTGAGAGACACACACATCAACACCAGAATCACCTGGTCTCTTACCCTTTCAAACATACATCTACTTCCTTCACCCCACCTCTCTTCAGCTTAACACCTGGCTCCCTACGTTTCCACGTCTGATAGTTTGTCTCTGCCCCGATCTGTCAGCGCCAATGCTCTGGTGGGCCGAAGGGCCTGTTTCTGCGCTGTATCTCTTTTTTGTTTTTTGTTTATTTTATTTTATTAGAAGTTAATACAGTACAAAACAGTACAGTGGAACCTAATTTTAGGTGCCAACTATGTAATACCGTAATCCATTCTATGTACAACCTCTAGTTTTATGTTATAAGAAGGAAGTAAGCAAGACAAGAAAAAGAACACAATAGAAAGAGGAAAAAGTGGAAAAATAGATGGTAGAGTAGAAAAACGTGAAGTATGTATATAAAAAATAAAAAAGGAAGAGAGAAAGTGGAAAGTAGAAATAGAAGAGAAGGCCCCTTAAAAGAGAATTTTTCAAATCTGTATTCGGAGATGTAGATCTATCCGCGTCATGAACTGAAATCAGCAATCTGCGCTGTATCTCTAAACCAAACTAAACTAAACCACCAGTACCCTGGCCTCTACAACCTCGTGGGTTGAGAATTCCAGAGATTCACCACTTTCTGCTAAAAGCATTTGCAGCAGCCTTCAGTACCACATGGCCACCTCTGGCCTTGCATCGGTCTTCTCTCTACAGAGACTCTTGCACCAGTGTAGACATTGAGATGTGCAGGGAACATGCACTGGCATGCGGGGGGGAGGGGGGGGGGGGGGGGGCATGGAGGCACGGGGACACACGAGCGGGCAGGTGAGGTGACTGTAACTATGCATTGTGTTTGACACAGACATTGTGGACCAAAGGGCTTGCACGTTTCTGTTCTTTGTTCCTCGAAACATCTCAACTTCAACACTATCACGTCATCATAAGATCATAAGTGATAGGAGCAGAATTAGGCCAATCGACCCATTGAGTCCACTCCGCCATTCAATCACGGCTGATCTCTCTCTCCCTCCTAACCCCATTCTCCTGCCTTCTCCCCATAATCCCCGACACCCGTCATGTTTGGATTGTGTATGTTTCAGTAAGATCACCCCTCATTCAGAGCTCTGATAGATCTTTGTGATGAGGAAGCATTAACCTTCTTTTTAATTGAGAAGTTTATCTAACATAGATCCCAACATCATTTTTGCTTGGTTCTCAAACTGTAACACGATCTTCCATACTGAGGATACATTCTAACCCTTGCAGCATCTACAAATCCCGTCAGACATCCTGGGTTTTGTTGACTATGCACTATTATTGTTATAATTATTATATTACTATATATATATATATGCCCACACATAGATATTATATATATTATACATATGTACACACTCTGTAAACATCAGAACGATCAAAAGTATATATATATATTTATTGTTACATATCTGTTGCGCTGCTGCAAGTTTAGTTTAGTTTAGTTTAGATAAACAGCGCAGAAACAGGCCCTTTGGCCCACGCCCACCAGCGATCCCCGCACACTTACACACAAGGGACAATTTACAATTATGCCAAGCCAATTCACCTACAAACCTGTACGTCTTTGGAGTGTGGGAGGAAACCGGAGCTCCCGGTGAAAACCCACGCAGGTCATGGGGAGAACGTACAAAGTCTGTACAGACAGCGCCCGTAGTCGGGATGGAACCCGGGTCTCTGGCGCAACTCTACCGCTGCGCCACCGTGTCGCCCTCTTACATGAAGTAAGAATTTAATTGTTCTGTTTCGGGACCTATGACAATAAAGCACCCTTGCCTTGAGTCTAAGATGCCAGAGGACATTGCCTCTTCAGCCAGAACATAGAAACATAGAAAATAGGTGCAGGAGTAGAGGCCATTTGGCCCTTCGAGCCTGCACCGCTATTCAATATGATCATGGCTGAACATCGAATTCAGTATCCTGTACCTGCCTTCTCTCCATACCCCCTGATCCCTTTAGCCACAAGGGCCACATCTAACTCCTTCTTAAATATAGCCAATGAACTGGCCTCAACTACTTTCTGTGGCAGAGAATTCCACAGATTCACCACTCTCTGTGTGAAAAAAAAAATTCTCATCTCGGTCCTAAAAGACTTCCCCCTTATCCTTAAACTGTGACCCCTTGTTCTGGACTTCCCCAACATCGGGAACAATCTTCTAGCATCTAGCCTGTCCAACCCCTTAAGAATGTTGTAAGTTTCCATAAGATCCCCCCTCAATCTTCTAAATTCCAGCGTACAAGCCGCCTTTACAAGAATGCACTGCAGTGGTGAACAGTAGTTGGAGTGTGACCTGGTTATGCTTCATCCACCCCTCCCTACATGCGATCCAGTCCCTACCACATAGTCCCGAGGTGCTGGGAGCACAGCTCAGCAATCTATACCTTACCTTGTAGTTGACCAGGAGAGGAACCAGAGGATGCCATGCCACACAACACCGCCTTCTGTCACATCAGCGGGCAGAAACCACGCCCTTCCTGTTGCAAGAAATATTTGCATTCATAACATGGTCAGGATTATAATTTGATATTATATTTAAGTATAAAACGTGGTTTCTGCTGAGACCTGTAAAAGCATCACATGATACAGTTGGTCACTGACACAGTAGCAGTAGTTTACAGCATGGAAACAGGCCATTCGACCCATCGATTCCACGACGACCAATGATCACTCGTACACTAGTTCTTTGCACGGAGACTCAAGGAACAGCAGGTGCTGGAATCTCGAGCAAAACACAAAGTGCTGGAGGAACTTGGAAGTTCAGGCAGCATCTGTGGAGGGAATAGACAGGTGGTGTTTCAGGTCAGATACAGCCGGACTCACTGAGTTCCTCTAGCACTCTGTGCATGGGCAGCATGGGTTTGGAATTCACTTTTAGCAAACAACTCAAGAACCTGGTGACTTGATGGTTAGGAAAGGTTAAAGGGTTTAGAGGGATATGGGCCAATCACAGACACATGGGTCTAGCTTAGGTGGAGCATCCTGGTTGGCATGGACGGGTTTGGCCGAAGGGCTTGTTTCCATGACTCTGACTATGCCCTACTGCACACAGAATAGGCAGAGTGCCTTAAAGTTAGACTGTTGTAGCAGTTTCCCAGGCATTGATCATTCTCTTGAATTGAGTGTAGAAGTTGGGAGGCCATGTTTGTGTTCAGTTCTGGGCACCGTGTTATAGGAAAGATATTGTCAAGCTTGAAAGGGTTCAGAGAAGATTTACGAGGATGTTGCCAGGACTAGAGGGTGTGAGCTACAGGGAGAGGTTGAGTAGGCTGGGTGTCTATTCCTTGGAGCGCAGGTGGACGAGAGGTGATTTTATAGAGAGAGGTGTATAAGATCATGAGAGGAATAGATCGGGTAGACGCACAGAGTCTCTTGCCCAGAGTAGGGGAATCGAGGACCAGAGGACATAGGTTCAAGGTGAAGGGGAAAAGATTTAATAGGAATCTGAGGGGTAACTTTTTCACACAAAGGGTGGTGGGTGTATGGAACAAGCTGCCGGAGGAGGTAGTTGAGGCTGGGACTATCCCAACGTTTAAGAAACAGTTAGACAGGTACATGGATTGGACAGGTTTGGAGGGATATGGACCAAGCGCAGGCAAGTGGGACTAGTGTAGCTGGGACATTGTTGGACGGTGTGGGCAAGTTGGGCCAAAGGGGCTATTTCCACACTGTATCAGTCTGTGACTCTATAAGCAGTGTTTGATGAGGGTCAGTTGGCACAGAGTGGTGAGCAGACCAGTAAGCAGGAGCGGCATGTAGGGGTAGGTGAGTGGACACACTGACTCACTGCCCTTTCATGCCACTGCCAGCTGGGGTAAATAAATATCAACATCTTTGCCAATCACGTTTACGATTTGCTTCAGGAAAATGAAGGCGATTGATTAGCAAAGGTTACTTTAAATGGCAGCCTGAAATCATCCCTTTGTTTACGTGCTAAAGACAGACGTGATCTTAACAGTCTCCAGCCTGTGGGGAAAGCAGCCAGCTAATCCATTTGCAGAATGCAGCATAAATCAATGACTGCACGATAATGTCCCGGCCTATTAAAACAAATGTAAATGTGTCAGATGGTGACTGAGGAGTGGAGAGGAATTTAAATCTGACTGTGTTTGCAGGACTCGTATTACAAGATGTTAAGTGCTCCATATTCATCGTACTATACCCCTCCCACCTCCTGTACAGACCCTGGTTAGCACGCGAGCATTAGTGAGTCTCCAGTGTTGCTGAATCACCCCATTACTTATATTGCTCCACCCTTCTACAATGCTGAGAGACCAGCAGGAGTATCAGAGGTTACGGGGTCAGGTAATACATCCCCACGGCTGTGGAGGCCAAGTCAATGGATGTTTTAAGGCTGAGATTGATAGATTCTTCATTAGTACAGGTGTCAGGGATTATGGGGAGAAGGGGGTTGAGAGGGAAAGATAGATCAGCCATGATTGAATGGTGGATTAGACCTGATGGGCCGAATGGCCTAATTCTGCTCTTATCGCTTATGAAGTGCCATTTGATTAATTGTGGACTGACAGGTAGGCATGGAGGCACGGGTAACCCAACACCAAATGGCACCAGAGATATGAGTTAATGCTGGCAATAGCCAAATACCCCACACACATAAATCTGAAACAGCTTTCAACAAGTGTCTTCTTGGTTCTAAACTTCTTAAATTCTCTTTCACCTTCTCCAATGGTGCCTGACAACCTTCCCTGAAAACCCTGCAACATGTCCCTGAAACTCAGCTTCTGGACCAGCTAAGCAGCATTCACTTGGGTCCACATGTTCTTTCAAGGGAGAGTCCAATACCAACCATGTATGATATCTACCGATGCACAGAACTTCTGATCAGTTCCAAGTCAATCCAGACTAATTGTGGATGTCAGGAACAAGAGAGGAAAACTCAGAGGAACAAGGACAAAAAGACAATGAACAAATAGTTCATTTCAACCCGGAACCAGAACGTTACTGTGAATCAAGTAGCAATGGGATATTAGTACAACACTGTCTCAGAGTATTACACGATAAACCATTATCCCCTATATCTCCTCATACCTCCGAAAGACACAAAATGCTGAAATAACTCAGTATCTCCGGAGAGAAGGAATGTGTGAGGTTTCGGGTCGAGACCCTTCTTCAGACTCCTCATATCTACCTCTATTAAACTGCAACGCCCATGCATCTGCCCATTTCATCCGCTTACTTCCCGTAAAAGTCTAATATTATCCTTCTCTCTTTGCCTTAAGAGCCAAGTTTTTTCTTCACTCACAGACATTAAAAATTGTGCTCCTTATATCCAAGACCACGTTGAAGAGTCCGACATAGAGCCATAAAACAGGGAAACAGGCCCTTCAGCCCAACATGACCATGCTGACCAAGTCCCACTTGCCCGAGCAGGCCCACCATATCTCTCCCAACCCCTCCTACCTGTCCAAATGCTTTTTAAATGTTGTTATAGCACCTGCTCTAACAACCTCCTCTGGTACCACGGTCCATATACCTACCACCCTCTCTGTGAAACAGTTGTCCATCAGGTTCCTATTAATCTTTCCCCTCTCACCTTAAACATGTCCCCTGCTGTTTGATACCCTAAATCTGGGTAAAAGATTCTGTGCATTCACCCTATCTATTCCCCTCATGGTTTTATACAAGTCTATAAGGCCACCCCTCATCTTCTGGTGCTCCAATGAATAGAGACCCAGCCTGCCCACCCTCCCAACAACCTGTAAATCTTCTCCCCACTCTTTCCAGCTGTACATCTCTCCTTCAGCAGGGAGACCAAAACAGAACACAACAGGCCAAATGCAGCCACACAAATGCCTTATACATTTATGCTTAACAAGTATTGGCATTATTTTCCATTCTGCATTCCTCTCCAAACAGACAAGCAGCAACTTGTCACTGGTCATTGCCTCCCATCCCTTAACCAATTCCCAGCAACGTTAGCACCAGACCTTAAATCACTTTCTAATTGTGGAATTAACCTGCTAGAAGTTCCACTTTGTCAACACCCTCTGACAGCCCATAGCTACAACATAACCAAACCAGAGCATGAGTTGGTGAAAATCATAGAAACATCGACAATAATTGCAGGAGTAGCCCATTCGGCCCTTCGAGCCAACACCGCCATTCAATATGATCACGGCTGATCATCCACAATCAGTACCCCATTCTCGCTTTTTCCCCATATCCCTTGATTCCTATAGCCATGAGAGCTAAATCTAACTTTCTCTTGAAAACATCCAGTGAATTGGCCTCCACTGCCTTGTGTGGCAGAGAATTCCACAGATTCACAACTCTCTGGATGAATCAAGCAACTCAACCAGCTAAGGCACAAACAGCCCCGTACAAAAACATTGCTCACTCTCTATAAAATTCACCATTTGTTTTACTATGATACCAGAGCTAATTACATTGTTCCGATCCTTAGCCCATATACAGAACAAAGGATCTTTCTTCTGCTCTTGGTGTGAATCCTTAATGGTCCACATTCATATTGGAACAAGCAAGCAGGAGATGCCCCCTGTGTGATTGGGAATGGGGGGGGGAGGGGGGGATGGGGAGTGGGGGGGTGGGGGGGGGGGGGGGGGGAGGAGGGGGAGGGGGGGGAGGTAGGGGGTGAGGGGGGGGCGGGGGGGGTGAGGTAATGGGGGAAGTTGCATTCCTGAAATATACTTTGTATTTCACACAGATTTCACACAGAGAGTGGTGAATCTCTGGAACTCTCTGCCACAGAGGGTAGTTGAGGCCAGTTCATTGGCTATATTTAAGAGGGAGTTAGATGTGGCCCTTGTGGCTAAGGGGACCAGGGGGTATGGAGAGAAGGCAGGTACGGGATACTGAGTTGGATGATCAGCCATGATCATATTGAATGGCGGTGCAGGCTCGAAGGGCCGAATGGCCTACTCCTGCACCTAATTTCTATGTTTCTATGTTTCTATGTTTGTACCGTGATTTTCCATAACGCTAAGTGGCATCACCCGCATGTGCATCAAGACACACAAGTTGAATAACAGACGCATCTCTTTTACTACTTTGTTTCTTCATATAAATTCTGTGAGTGGGAATTTTATTCTGCACCTCAACATTTTGGATAATGATTTGTGAATTCTGTCGGGCTAAATTTCCATTTCCGAACAACGGTGATGTCATAGAACCATACAGCACAGAAACAGGCCCTTCGGCCCAACTTGCCCATGCCAACCAAGATACCCCATCTACACTAGTCCCACCTGCCCACCTTTGGCCTATGTCCCTTTAAAACTTTCCTGTTCATGTACCTATCAAATTGTTATTTTAAATGTTGTTAATGTACCTGCCTCAACTTCCTCCTTGAGCAACTCTCACCTCTCAGGTTCCTATTAAATCTTTCTCCATTCAACTTAAATCTATGTCTTTTGGTTCTTGAATCTGGGCAAGGACTCTGTGCATCCTCCCTATCTATTGCCCTAGTGATCTTGTACATCTCCTTGCTGCTCAACCTCTCCCTGTAGCTCAGGCCCTCGAGGCTTGGCAACGTCCTCATCAATCTTCTCTGCACTTTTTCTAGCGTAACAACATTTTCCCTGCAGCAGAGTGACTGGAACTGTACATAATACTCCAAAAGTGGCCTCACCAACATCTCGAACAAAATACTTCATGCGGGGGGTCACCTGTATTTGTATCAATCCTTGACAATGAATCAAGTCCATTGTTCAGCAACTAGGCTCAACCTTCAGGTTACAGGAAACACAAAAATAAATTAACTTAATTAGTTCATTTTCATGTTTTATTCAGGTCATTGGCATTTCATTCCTACAGAGGCTCCACGATTAGCGTCCCATCATTTGGAACGCTGTTGACAGCTTTAATAGATGTTAAAATGAGACTGCTGAGCCATTCAGACCCTGTCATTGAACAGTAGGGTGATTCATTATATTCACAAGATCATAACTACTGGATGGAAGGCTGGGGCAAGAAAATGCATGGGAAACCAAACGCATGTATTCATTACAGACTGGAACTTGAAGCCATCTGCTATTGTACACTACCCCAGATCTTGGACAAGTTTCTCCTCAGCTAGAGCAGCAACAGTGACTACAATGTGCCTCAGTGCATGAGTTGGGATGTTATGCCATGGTATGTTTCCATGGTTGCCTTTTATTAATGTTGTGTACAAGTTGTAAGTCTTTCTCTCTGCCCAATACTAGTACAGGACTATAGCAATAGACAGTAGACAACAGGTGCAGGAGTAGGCCATTCGGCCCTTCGAGCCAGCACCGCCATTCAATGTGATCATGGCTGATCATCCCCAATCAGTACCCCGTTCCTGCCTTCTCCCCATATCCCCTGACTCCGCTATTTTTAAGATCCCTATCTAGCTCTCTCTTCATAGCCTTAGAAACAAACAAGTTTAAATTGTGTAACTACATTGTGGGCAGACTGTTATTGTTGAACCAAGCCCCACACTATCCATCATTAATATCCACAGTGTGAACCTCAACCTCCCCTCATTGATTCTGGGGCACCTTAAACCAGCCACAGCTCAGGTAACACACCTGTTGAGACCTGCTAACCTGCAGTTAAACGTGCACTCGTGGCCTGTGAACGGGAGGAATTCCCTTGGTCCTCAGGAACTCTGCAATGGAGAGGTCCATGGCCCCTAGGTAAGTCACAGGTAAGGTCATTGCCAGAGACCTCCACAGTTGAGGACACAGTTCAGTTTAGTTTATTGTCACGTGTACCGAGGTACAGTGAAAAGCTTTTGTTGCGTGTTAACCAGACAACAGAAAGACAATACATGATGACAAGATACTCCCCACATCAGTGTGGATTTTGTCCTTCTGAAGGGGCACAGCTGACATAAATCTGCCAATCAGGGAACCACCCTGCCTGACGTCATCTGTTTCCGGCTCCAGTTTGTCCTGGTCTTTTCTAACTTCCAGTTCTTCCCCTCTACAATCTGTCTGAAGAAAGGTCCCAACCAGAAACTTTCTCCGCATATGCTGCATGACCCACTGAGTTACTCCTGCATTTTGTGTCTATCTACGGTACAACCCAGCATCTGCTGTTCATTTTTTAAAATTACATTAGGACATAAACCTGCATCAGTCGACAAAACCAGGAGATGTGCAGCAGGAAGTAGCGGCAACTGTAAATGGCCTATTGTCAATCTTGGCAAAGCCCAGACATCCATCAGGCAAAGAGATGGTGAAGCAACTTCCATCAGTTTGCTTCCTTATTTCATGCAAACCATCCGTCTGCAAAAGAACCAATCCAAATCTCAGAGGTAGACAAAAATGCTGGAGAAACTCAGCGGGTGAGGCAGCATCTATGGATCGAATGGAACATAGAAACATAGGAATAGAAATTATGTTTCAGGAGTCAGCCATTCGGCCCTTCGAGCCTGTTTTTTTTAATATGATCATGGCTGATCATAAACTCAGTATCCCGTACCTGCCTTCTCTCCATTACTGATCCCCCTGGCCACAAGGACCACATCTAACTCCCTCTTAAATGGAGCCAAAACTGGCCTCAACGGGTGGCAGAGAGTTCCAGAGCATCTGTGTGAAAAAATGCTGCTGCATCTCCGTTTTAAAGGATTTCCCCCTTATCCTTAAGCTGTGACCCCTTGTCCTGGACTTCCCCAACATCGGGAACAATCTTCCTGCATCTAGTCTGTCCAATCCCTTAAGAATTTTGTAAGTTTCTATAAGATCCCCTCTCAATCTCCTAAATCTCGAATAGGTGATGTTTCGGTCAGCATCTGCAGTTGTTTCTTAAACAATCCAAATCTCAGTGTGGATTTGTAAAGAACAATGTTGCATCATTATGCCACAACAGTTTTTGTTTGTGTTTCACAACACAATGCTGCACCTCGTTGCCAATGGGATGCCTGCTGGAGTGGGACTAATGCACAGCTCCAATGGGAAATTATTCAGCCAACATCATTGCCACTAGAGAACCAAGGTCACCTCAAGCTCAGTCATAATGCTGTACTTAGCATGCATTCACAGGCATAGAGTCGTAGATTTACAGAGTGATACAGCGTGGAAACAGGCCCTTCGGACCAACTTGCCCACACCGGCCAACATGTCCCAGCCACACTCGTCCCACCTGCCTGCATTTGGTCCATATCCCTCCAAACATGGCCTATCCATGTACTTGTCCAACTGTTCCTTAAATGTTGGGATAGTCCCAGCCTCAACTACCTCATGTGGCAGCTTGTTCCATAAACCCACCACCAACTCCTACAGTCAACAACAACACATTTGGTACAGTATATACAAGAATGGGCCTTATAGTTAGCATAAAGTCCTCTACCAATCTGCTCCTGTACCTCTCTGACAATAAAGCCCACCAAGACACTCTAGAACATATGGACTGTTGTCCATACTTGAGGGGCCAGTGGTCAGCTATGGCACAATGAAGTGACCATTACCTTTGGAACGTCAGGACAATCTTTGACCAAAGGAGTAGTTAAAAGCAGGACCTCAAATCCAGCACAAATTTCCTGGCATAATGTAACAAAAAGGAACTGCAGATGCCGGTTTATACCCAACACAGACACAAACTGCTGGAGTCAGATCACATTGGTGAGCCTGCAGTCACAGGTAGGCCAGCCAAGCAAGGACAGCAGGAGGTAAAACCATGAGGGACTAGATGGGGTGAATGCCGATACAGAGTGTATTACCCAGGGCAGGGGGCTACAGAACCACAGGGCAGAGGTTTACGGTGGGAGGGGGAAAGTTTAATGGGAACACCTCTTCACTCTGAAGTTTGTGGGTGTATGGAACTAGCTGACTACCAGATTAGGTAGTTGAGGCAGCATTTAATAGCATTTAAAAGACACTTAGAATAGGAAAGGCTCAGTGGGATATGGGCCAAATGTGGGCAGTGTAGATGGGGCATCATGGTTCGCATGGGTGTGGTTGAAGGGGCTGTGTCCACACTGTATGACTCTGTGAATGAAGATGGTCTGTGACGGGGAGCACATAGAGTTAACAGTGCCTCTGGCGTGGGGCCAAGGGAGGCCAGAGAAATAGCAATGAGCTCCATGAAACATCTCCACACAACATGGGCTGTCTCCAGAATCTCCCGGACCCTCCCCTCCCCTCCCCAACACTGTCCCACACCACAGCCGCTCGCACTCCCAGCAAAGAAAGTCAACTGCCAAACCCCACCCACACTATCTGTAAACGCACAGACACACACACACATCCCCGGGATCACCTGACTGGTATTTGACAGCTTGGGGGGGGGGGCACTGACTATCCCCCAGCCCCTGGTGTTATTTTTCTACCCAGTGTGAGTGTTAGTTGCTGGTGAGCGCCCATGGTCGCTGCATTACCTACCCACCCCTCTCCCCCCCCCTCCCCTCCCCTCTCCCCTCTCTCTCCTCCTCCCTCCCCCTTCTCATCCCTCTCTCCCCTCTCCCCTCTCCCCCCTACACAAGCCTGTGTCAGCTGCGCTCACCCCCAGCTCCAACACTGGCTGGATGTCGAGGCGATTGTCCCAGGGGGCTGGCGGAATGAAGGGTTGACAGGGCGGGCGCATTTATCGGCGCAGAAACAGACTTGTTCACTCACCCAGCTCTGCCTTTGTTGCCACATACAAAGGGCGAGAGGTTTGCACAGCGCCTGGATGAAACACAGGGGTAGGAGCATCAAGCCTGCTCTCGCTCTCTACATCAGACCATTTAAAATCCCATCTCTTGTCGGCACAGCACAACGTGACCAAAATAAAATAATGAAATCTTTTAAGAATGGGCTGCTGGCAACTTCCTGAGCAATCTCCCAGCAGAACCAGGGCACTGCCCTGCCTCCCTCTCTCTCTCTACACACACACTCCCTCCTTCTCTCTGATCAATAGAGCTCAGATCCTTCCTTCACAGCGCCGGGCGCCGACACAACCAATGGGATGTGGAGGTTGTTCCACACTCCTCCAGCAACCACTCTCTGAATAACGAGCATCTCTTGTGTTCAGCCCGTGCGTGGGGTCAGCGCCAGCCCAACTATTCTCTCTCTGCGGTCTCATATCTTGCAGTTCAAATCTCCTTCCAACTTTCTGCTTTCCCAGGGAAGGAGGAGAGAGAGAGAGCATGCCATAACCTGAGAGACGGTGAATGACCAACATGCACACACTAATTGACATTAACTAACACTAAGAAATTAATATTGAATTGCTAAACTTGCTATTGTGTTGTACTGCTTACAGCTGCAAGAACGTGTAGCAATCAAATGGCTATAGGCCTATTGCGAGTTTATGTACAGGGACATATCTATCCATGCACTTGTATTTATACTTATGCATTTTAAACATGTATGTCATGCTTTATACTTTGGCAATATAACAATATTTTTTTATCATGCCAATAAAGTTTTTTAATTGAAAATTGAATTGAGAGTGAGAGTGAGTGAGAGAGAGAGAGAGAAAGCTGGGCTGTGGGTTAAAGTGTAATGATTGCAAATGCGGAGAACTCATCAGAGTGCGGTATTCTGGAGCCGGCCAGCCAGGCGTTGTGCAGTGACAACGTGGGGGAAGCCTCTACCCGGCCCGCGTTCAAACACCAACTCGTTACTGAAACCCAGCTCTCAGTGACCAGGGAGAGACATTCAGAAATGTCACCCAGTCGAGGTGCAATGATCCTGGGGTGAAACTCACGGGCAGAGAAGAACAATCTAATTGAGTGTTGAAGAAAAGGAATCGCAGCTTTGAATTATCTAAAATGAGGCACAAAAAGCTGGAGTGACTCAGCGGGACAGGCAGCATCTCTGGGGAGAAGGAATGGGTGGCGTTTCGGATGGAGACTGAAGATGCTGCATGTTCCGCTGAGTTACTCCAGCTTTTTGTGTCTATTTTGGGTTTAAACCAGCATCTGCAGTTCCTTCCTACACGCTTTGAATTATCTTGCAGTTATCCAGCACTTTGTGTTTTGTTTATAATTCTTTTATTCAGTTATTTAAGCAAAGCTACAAGGGAAAGATATGCAATTAATGGGGTAACTGCTTTACAGCATTGGAGTACAGAAGGATCTTGGGATCCAAGTCTATAACTCAATGAAAGTGGCAGCACAAGCAGATAGAGTGGTAAAGAGGGCCTGTGGTATGGTAGACCTCATTAATTACAGTCAGGAAGTCATCATGTGGATTTATGACTTTGGTTCGGCCACTTCTGGAGTATTGCGTGCAGTTCAGGTCACCCCAATACAGGAAGGATGTGGAGGCTTTGGAAAGGGTGAAGAATGATGTGTGGATTAGGGGTGTTATCCTCAGGGAGATTGGACAGACTTGGATTATTTTCTCAGGAATGCCTGAGGCCAGATAGTAGTCTATAAAATTGTGAGAGATGTAGATAGGGTAGACAGTCACAACCTTTCTCCAATAGTTTGGAAATATCAAAAGACTAGTTGGCGTGGGTTCAAGGTGAGAGGGGCAAAGTTTAAAGGAGACGTGGGGGGAGCATTTTCACACAAAAGTCAGTGAGTTCCTGGAATGTGCTGGGGGAGTGATAGGGTCAGATACATGAAGGGATATGGATTATATGAGTTGGCGTCAAAGATAGACACAAAATGCTGGAGTAACAGCGAGACAGGCAGCATCTCTGGAGAGAAGGAGGAAGAAGGGTCTCGACCCGAAACGTCGCCCATCCCTTCCCTCCAGAGATGCTGCCTGTCCCACTGGAGTTACTCCAGCATTTTGTGTCTATTTTCACATCAGTACTTGGACTGAGTAACTCTGCCTTCCCCCATTTGCAATCCAGAGAAGAATGAGATCATAATGCCACTCCCAATGGTTGGACCCATTGCAATGTTCTTTCACTAATATTTAATAGAGGGTTAGCTGCGTATAATTAAAGGATTGTTCAGTTTTGCTGAATAACATTCTCCTCCCTGCAGTCGACTAATTGATATTATTATTCTCAGACCCACCACTGTCAATCATGCAATCAACAACAATCAGATCAGTGAGTCATGAGGTGGGGTTTAGTAGATAGCTGCATTTATTTTGCATTGCCTAATGGCCACACCAAACACCTAAGAGCTATTTTTTAGATTCACCTTGACAACTCATCACAGGATCAGAGGTAGATAAAAATGCTGGAGAAACTCAGCGGGTGAGGCAGCATCCATGGAGCGATGGAATAGGTGACGGTTTGGGGTCGGTCTGAAGAAGGGTCTCGACCCGAAACATCACCTATTCCATCGCTTCATAGATGCTGCCTCACCCGCTCAGTTTCTCCAGCATTTTTGTCTACCTGTGATTTTTTAATTGAAGCCTTTGTCCCGGGCTTTCAATGTAATCTGGCCAGACAGAATGCTGACAATGCATTCCTGGATCTGGTTGTGTATAACCACTGTATTTGAATGAAAGATGCAGAATGGAAACAGGCCTTTCTGCCCACTGAGTCCATGCTGACCATCGATCACCCGTTCACACACTAGTTCTATGTGATCCCACTTTCACGCCCACTCCCTACACACCAGGGGCAATTTGCAGAGGCCAATGAACCCACAAACACACGTCTTTGGGATGTGGGAGAAAACCGGAGCACCCGAAGGAAACCCACGCAGTCACAGGGAGAACGTGCAAACTCTGCACCGACTGGAGCCGAGGTCAGGATCGAACCCGGGTCTCTGTCGCTGTGAGGCAGCAGCTCTACCTGCTGCTCTACTGTGATGCCCATGATGTGTACAGGTCTTCCGCAAGTCCTGTACACCTCATAGTGATCACCACAGCAAAGTGGATTTTAAAAGTTTCAACAATTTTGTTGACATTGGGATCTTTTCATCCTTTTCTGATACATCATTTATTTTCAGAAACTGATGTCGAGTCCCCACCCTAAACATCGCCTATCCATTTTGTCCCCAGATGCTGCCTGACGAACTGAGTTCCTCCAACACTTTGTGTTTTGCTCAAGATTCCAGTGTCTGCAGTTCCTTGTGTCCTCCAGGATAAAATCAATCTCGGCTGAGATTCCCCTAATAACGGAATAGCTGCCTGATTAAGGTAGACACAAAATGTTGGAGTAACTCAGCGGGACAGGCAGCATCTCTGGTGAGAAGGAACGGGCCTGTTTCCGCACTGTATCTCTAAACTGAACGCAATTATACCTTATCAACTTTTTTTTTTTTTTTTTTAAATTTCAAAATAGACTTTATTCAATTGATAAATATATACAATTCCTGAACCATTCAAACAAACAAAATTCATCCGACATTTTCGGAGACTATACAAGTTTTTTCTGTACAATTTTTTTACATTTGTCAAATTTCACCAAACAGTCCCCCACCCGTGCCACTCTGTGGCCCCTGTCCAAGTAATAAATATATACAGTGTTTACAGTGCGAAAATTCCTTCTGACATTTTCATTTCCACAAATAATGTCCCCCACCCGTGCCACTCATGTGGCCCCCTGGCGTTGGGATACCTTCCCTTAATTTAATTTGAGGGGCGTCTCCACCATACCGTGCCCCCTGTGTCCAGCAGCGGAAGGACCCTAGACTGTGCCCCTCCCCCACCGAGCCTTGCCGTTGGCTGCACCAAGCTTCAGCGAGTCCCTTAGCACGTATTCCTGCAGTCTGCAGTGGGCCAGTCGGCAACATTCCCTTATCAACTTTGGTCTGCAACCTATCACAAGCATTCCCTTAGTTCTCCCAACCACGATCCCTGCTGTTACCTGCAACATGTTTGTTGTCTTACCTCTCTAGCTCCATCGAAGGTGCCACCTGTGTTCACGAGACCCAGCCGATGGCCTCCAGCAATTACTATTCATGCTAAAGCCTTCCAACACCTCCAGCTTTCTGCAGCAGTTAATGAATGTCCAGTTGCTTTGAATTCATATTCAGTCAGCTGACTGAGAATTAAAAACATGCTTAGGAATCATCTGAGAGAAAATGTGGTTGCTGGAACTGCAATAAAAATATGAGTAAATACCAGAAACATTCACCAAGCCGGACATAGTCTCCTGAGAGAAGGACAAATTAAATGCTTCAGAGTGAAGGCTTCTGTGGAGAACATGGATAGGTGACGTTTCACAGAGTGCTGGAGTAACTCAGCGGGTCAGGCAGCATCTCTGGAGAACATGGATAGGTGGCGTTTCAGGTTGAGACCCTTCTTCAGACTGTTTGTGGTGGGGGGGAGAAACCTGGAAGAGAGGAGGGGCAGGACAAAGGGGTTATAGGTGGATACAGGTGAGGGGGGGTCGATTAGCAGATGATTGGACAAAAGCATCTGCGGTTCCCTCTGTCTATATTTCATCAGAAATTTCACATTGAAAAGTTGATTCATCTTAATTCTTTCAATCAGCAATATTATATCTTCTGTACATACATAGGCGAACAACAGATTTACAATAGAATAGAAAGCACTCTCTGTAGACAAACTAACAAACGGGATATTGGATAAAATTACTAATCTATCAAAACTGTTCTGTTGAAAGGTTTGCCCTGTAACGTTAAAATTCTGGGCATTTCTACAATTTTCTGTTTTTAATTCTGCCTCCAGCAATGTAAATTTTCATTTTTTATTACATTTTATCGTATGTCTCAGTCACATTGCTTAGGTTCTATGCCAAGGTAAAGATTCTTCTACAAAGAAACCAAAATTACAGTTCATTCATTATTTCATCCAGTGATTTTGCAGCCCCAGTTTAAAAAAATAGAGGCAATTCCTTTGCAGCAATGTGAAGATTGTGGGAGACAAAAACATTAGAGACTGTTCTCCAGAGCTGCTGCCTGACCTGCTGAGTTATCAGAGAAGAATCACAATCACAATAATACTTTATTAGCCAAGTATGTTTTGCAGTGGATTTGTTTTTGCAACGATGGTTTGACAAGTTCCTGCACGTCTCTGCACATCCCTTTCACATCCCGTCAATATATCGTGGGAAGATTGTTTCAAGGAGAGATTTTATGGGACAGTGTTTGAAAGGAGATGGTCTTTGACCAGAAATATTAACCAGATTTCTCATTCCACAGATGCAGGCTGACCTGGTTCGTGTTTCCAGCATATTTTTGTTTTTATTTCAGTTTTCCAATATCTGCTGTTGCTTGCTTTTTATTTGAAAGGAGAGAGGTCGGCAAAAATAAATACATATTATTATGGGAAAAGCATATCTTTCCAGGGTGGAAATGGCAAAGATAGAAGTCATATCTTTAAGATGAGGAAACAAAGTTTAAAGGAGATGTGAGGAGCAGGTTTTTTAACACAGAGGGTGGTGGGTGTGTGGAACACTCTGCTAGGGGTGATGGTGGAGGCAGATGAGGCTGTGTGATAGGCACATAGATAGGCAGGGAATGGAGGGATATGGATGGAGATGTGAAAATAGGCACAAAATGCTGGAGCAACTCTGCGGGACAGGCAGCATCTCTGGAGAGAAGGAATAGGTGACGTTTTGGGTCGAGACCCTTCTTCAGACTGAGAGTCAGAGGAGAGAGAGGGAGACCTAGAGATATGGAAGGGTAAGGTGTGAAAACAAGACATCAAAGGGGACGAAATTCAAGGAAAATGTAGACCCATGTGTTGGAGCTGAGATTTAGCCCAAATATCCAAACTTGCCTCCTCGGTGCAGATCCTTATAAAAATGTACTCGCCAGATATTAAGACCAGCAACTGTGAATGTGATATCCTGGATATTAACAGTCTATAGTTGATTATTTATTATGAATTACCGTATATAACCAGGTTTAGGTTGGAGATACAGTGTAGAAACAGGCCATTCGGCCCACAGGGTGCATGCTGACCATCGATCATCCGCACACTAGCTCTATGTTATCCCACTTTCACATTCTACACACTAGGGGCAATTTAAGGAAGCCAATTAACCTACAAACCTGCACATCTTTGGAATGTGGAAGCAAACCAGTACACCCGGAGGAAACCCAAGGTCATAGGGAGAACGTACAAACTCCATACAGGCAGCACCCGTAGTCAGAATCAAACTCAGCTTTGGCGCTGTGAGGCGGCAACTCTACTGCTGCACCATTGAAACACCCTTAAGGTGCAAGATCTCTGCCTAAATTATTCTTTGTCCCAACCAGCCAGGTCTACATTGTTCGATTTAGTTTGTCACTTGTACCGAGGTACAGTGAAAAGCTTCTGTTGCGTGCGATTACAGCTTTTGTTGGGAGTTGTGTCCGCAACTCTTGTGTTTACTGAGGGATACCTAACAATTATACAGCTTGTAACACTGTAAATCTCCAAACAGTATTTTCTCCTCTGCCAATGCTCCTTGGTGGAAGATCACGAGGTTTATTTCACAGCTGTAAAAAGACTCATGATTCACAAGTTCCATTAGGTGGAAGAGACTACTTGGCAAGAGCAGGTTCAAATGAAATTATCTTGACATTTTTCTCAAAGCATTGATATTTTTGTAAGTTACTCCATTTTTGGCACGACCTGGGTCATTTTAATCTTGATTGGTTGATTATTTCAAGCTTTTTGACACTGAGGAATTGAATATTTATTAAACATTAACTAATTTCAGTCTCTGACAACTTATTTGCCTCTTTTAAATCCTTGTTCTGCTCAGGCCATTTACGTCTTCCTTGTAGACATAGCCATTTGCAAGCACTGACCGGTGGCTGGTGGTGGAATTTGTCCTTTGGTGGGGCTGCACCAATGGGTCAGGGTCAGGCCAGCTCAGGTATGTCTTGTCGGCCTCAATGGCAGCTTTTGAGACCAACCTGTGGTTCACTCTCATTTCACCTTGATTCTAACCCAGAGGTCAGGAAGTCAGAATACTATTGAATCCATCCCATGTTCATGAGTTTGTGATTAATCAGTAACTTATTTTCAACTATATTCTGACATTGTTTGTTGGTATTTAACCACCGTCCCATATAGTGAGCTCTAAGAAGAAAGACACAATGACTCGACCTGGATGATATGTGACAGTTTCTGATGCGGGCTTCAGTTTAGTTTAGAGATATAGCACGGAAACAGGCTCTCCGTGCCGACCAGCAATCCCTGCATATTAACATTATCTTATACACAATCTAGAGACAATTTACAATTGTACCAAGACAGTTAGCCTATAAACCTGTACATCTTTGGAGTGTGAGGGGAAACCAGAGCATCCCGGAGAAAGCCCACGCCAGGCGATATTGAGAAATCCAAGTTTAATATACGATCATCTAGGAAGATGGAGAGAGCTGCCAAAGTGGAACTCATGGTAGGGCTGAAGATGTCCTGGTTGGGTTGCTCCTGGGCGTGGCCAAGCTGGCCATCCGCGAGTCACGGCGCCAGGCGGCGGAGGGCTCTACCCGGGCCAGCTGCCTGCCCCTTTTCCGGGGTTACGTCCGTGCCCGGGTGGTGTTAGAAAGGGAATACGCCCTGTCTGTGGGCACCTTGAGGGAGTTCCGGGACCGCTGGGCTCCGCAGGGTGTTGAATGTATCCTCAATAAGGATTGTATCATAGTTGTATAATAGTTATATTATGGATATATGTTTGTATTGTATTTATGGTGGTGGGTTCTGGATTGTTTTATTGTAGTGTTGAATAAATTTTTTGATTTAAAATTTAAAAAAACAAAAAAATAAAAAAAAAAAAAAAAGTGGAACTCATCATTCCTCTATATCATGATTGTTTTCCCTGGAAAGTAGAAGCTGAGAGATGACCTTACAGTCACATAAAATAATGTGGGCATAGAATGTGTAATTTTCAATAGAGAGTTAAGGGCCTGTCCCACTGCGGCACCCTAACACGCAACTTTAGAATAGTTTGCCCTCAACATATTCGCAGCATGGTCGACACATAGAAACATAGAAATTAGGTGCAGGAGTAGGCCATTCGGCCCTTCGAGCCTGCACCACCCTTCAATATGATCATGGCTGATCATCCAACTCAGTATCCCGTACCTGCCTTCTCTTCATACCCTCTGATCCCCTTAGCCACAAGGGCCACATCTAACTCCCTCTTAAATATAGCCAATGAACTGTGGCCTCAACTACCCTCTGTGGCAGAGAGTTCCAGAGATTCACCACTCACTGTGTGAAAAAAGTTCTTCTCATCTCGGTTTTAAAGGATTTCCCCCTTATCCTTAAGCTGTGACCCCTTGTCCTGGACGCGAGGACCTAGGAGGTCTCCTTCATGCTCGAGAGTAGTCCTCACGTACTCGAGGCCTCAGTTAGGTTGCGGCGTTTTTTTTAACAAGCTGAAAAAAGCTTGCGAGTATAAAAAGGTAGCCATGGAAAGAAATTGTTTTTTTTTTACATAGGTTTAGTCGAGGTAGGACGTAGTAGGTCGTAATATTATCGTAGGTAGTCGAAGGCAATCGAAGGTAATCAAAGGTAGTCGATGGTAATAGCTTGTTGCTAAAAAAAGGTAACCAAACCGACCGGTAATGTTAAATGCCCCCTAAACTTTATTAAAAGTTGTCTGGCTTCTTAGAAATGTCTCCACTCCTCCTCCCCCCCTTCTCCCCCCTTTCTCTCTCCCCCTCCCCCCCCCTCTCCGCGCTCTCTAAAGGACTTACCGTACCTGTGCCAGCCGTCTTTTCCCTTCCTGTTCATAGCGGGCGTGAATTTCAGACAGCGCTCCCCGCTTTCCCTGGCCCCCGCCTTTGCGATGTGTGTGTGTGTGTGTGTGTGTGTGTGTGTGTGTGTGTGTGTGTGTGTGTGTGTGTGTGTGTGTGTGTGTGTGTGTGTGTGTGTGTGTGTGTGTGTGTGTGTGTGTGTGTGTGTGTGTGTGTGTGTGTGTGTGTGGTGTGTGCGTGTGTGGTGTGTGTGTGGTGTGTGCGTGTGTGTGTGTGTGTGTGTGTGTGTGTGTGTGTGTGTGTGTGTGTGTGTGTGTGTGTGTGTGTGCATGTGTGTGTGTGTGCGTGCGTGTGTGCGTGTGCTGATGGCTATTCCAGCGCGAGGTTTTTCAGGCGAGTGCCCTCGAGCTTGAAGGTTGAAGACAGTCGCTGAAAAGTCGCGTTAGTGGGACAGGTCCTTTAAATTTAGCTCTTCGGGCTAAAGGAATCAAGGGATATGGGGGAAAGGCAGGAATGGGGTAAACCCACAGTCATGAACCACATCCTATCACACTGTCACACGGCAGAGAGTGCTCACGAACTCTTAAGGGCCTGTCCCACTAGGCGATTTTTTCGGCGTCATGTCAGTGTCACCAAAATCCAGCGGCGATAAAAAAAAACGTTGCAACACTCGGAAAAACACCGCGCGTCAATACGTCATCACGCCTCATCACGCGGCATCATGCTGCATCACGCTGCATCACGCTGCATCACGCCTCATCACGCGGCATCACGCTGCATCACTCTGCATCACGCCGCATCACGCTGCATCACTCTGCATCACTCTACATCACGCTGCATCACTCTACATCACTCTACATCACGCTGCATCACTCTGCATCACTCTACATCACGCTGCATCACTCTACATCACTCTACATCACGCTGCATCACTCTACATCACGCTGCATCACGCTGCATCACTCTACATCACGCTGCATCACCCTACATCACTCTGCATCACGCTGCATCACTCTGCATCACGCTGCATCACCCTGCATCACTCTACATCACGCTGCATCACTCTCACTCTGCATCACGCTGCATCACTCTACATCACGCTCACGCTGCATCACGCTGCATCACTCTACATCACGCTGCATCACTCTACATCACGCTGCATCACGCTACATCACGCTGCATCACTCTACATCACGCTACATCACGCTGCATCACTCTCACGCTGCATCACGCTGCATCACGCTGCATCACGCTGCATCACTCTGCATCACGCTGCATCACTCTACATCACGCTGCATCACGCGGCATCACTCTGCATCACGCTGCATCACTCTACATCACGCTGCATCACGCTGCACACTCTGCATCACGCTGCATCACTCTGCATCACGCTGCATCACGCCTCATCACGCGGCATCACGCTGCATCACGCTGCATCACGCTGCATCACGCTGCATCACGCTACATCACGCTGCATCACGCTGCATCACGCTGCTCACGCCATCACGCGCTGCATCACGCTGCTTCACGCTGCATCACGCGGCATCACTCTGCATCACGCTGCATCACTCTGCATCACGCTGCATCACGCTGCATCACGCCTCATCACGCGGCATCACTCTGCATCACTCTGCATCACGCTGCATCACGCTGCATCACGCTGCATCACGCTGCATCACGCTGCATCACGCTGCATCACTCTGCATCACTCTGCATCACTCTGCATCACGCTGCATCACGCTGCATCACGCTGCATCACGCTGCATCACTCTGCATCACTCTGCATCACTCTGCATCACGCTGCATCACTCTGCATCACGCTGCATCACGCTGCATCACGCCGCATCACGCTGCATCATGCTGCATCACGCTGCATCACGCGGCATCACGCTGCATCACGCTGCATCACTCTGCATCACGCTGCATCACGCTGCATCACGCTGCATCACGCTGCATCACTCTGCATCTGCATCACTCTGCATCACGCTGCATCACGCTGCCTCCATCACCGCATCACTCTGCATCACGCTGCATCACGCTGCATCACGCTGCATCACGCTGCATCACTCTGCATCACGCTGCATCACGCGCATCACGCCGCATCACGCGGCATCACGCTGCATCACGCTGCATCACTCTGCATCACTCTGCATCACTCTGCATCACGCTGCATCACGCTGCATCACGCTGCATCACTCTGCATCACTCCGCATCACGCTGCATCACGCTGCATCACGCTGCATCACGCTGCATCACTCTGCATCACTCTGCATCACTGCATCACGCTGCATCACGCTGCATCACTCTGCATCACTCTGCATCACTCTGCATCACGCTGCATCACGCTGCATCACGCTGCATCACGCTGCATCACTCTCACGCATCACGCGGCATCACTGCTGCATCACTCTGCATCACTCTGCATCACACCGCACCACGCTGCATCACGCTGCATCACTCCGCACGCTGCATCACGCTGCATCATGCCGCATCACGCTGCATCACGCTGTGACATTTCTGTGACCTGATACGTCAGTCAATGATGCCGGCAGTCGCCCAAAAAAGTCGCCAAGTGGGACAGGCCCTTTAATTACACTATTTTTAAAAATGTTCATTGTAGTTAGACTTGTGTCTTTCTGGTACATTCCTGGCTGTGTTCTGGAATAATCCTTTGCGTTTTGAAACGGAAAATCAATGGCAACTGGATTTCTGTGCCAATGGCTGGCAGAGCACATGCATCTCGTGTCTCATTGTCACAAAAGAGATGACTGCACCAGACAACGCACTGGCTGCCAAACAAAAGGAGATCTGTGTCAATAATCAGCCTGTCCTTGGTAATGGATTCATGAAACATCTTAAGTCCACAACTTCCCATTGAGGGGGAAGTTGGCCCACGGAGACATAAGCAAGCCTCAAACTGGAATGACATTTTTTTTAAACAAAATGACATTCTTTAAAAAAAAGACACAAAGTGCTGGAATAACTCAGCGGGCCCGGTAGCAACTCTGGAGAACATGGATAGGCCAAGAGTCAAGAGAGTTTTATTGACAAATGTCAAACAGAACAATTAATGTATTACTTGCAGCAGCACAACAGATATTTAAACACAGCACTCTGTAAACACCATAATAAACTTCCAAACAGAAGTTCAGTATAGTTCAAAGACAAAAACAATGCCCCCAAGTCTAGTTTGGGACTTAAAAAAATGTCTAAATAAACTTTAAATAAAGTTCTATCATATCGTATCGTTATTTAGAGGTTGCAGTGTTCAATAGACTGATCTATTAGACTGATATAGACTGATGTAGTGTTCCTGAACCTGGACGTTAGTTTTCAGGCTCCTGTACCTCCTTCCCGATGGCAGGGGTGAAATGAGAGCATGGCCAGGGTGGTGTGGGTCTCTGATGATGCTGGCTGCCATTTTGAGGCAGTGACTCCTGTAGATCCCTTCGACAGTGGGGAGGTCAGATCTGTCATCTTGCGTTGGGACCCTACTTCAGACCTCTAAGTTGTTTGAAACTTCTGTAAGTGTTTTATGCTCTTATAATTCTCTCTCCCGTCCAGTACAGAGTACAGAGTTGAGATGGGATGCAGTTTCAAGTCTGTATTGCTAGCCGAGTAGCCTCACTCATGCACAGAGTTAAGATAGCTAATTCTGACATATGGTACATTTGATCTTGTGGGGCTTTTTGGGACCCTAATCCCGTCAGGCCTTGAGATTTATATTGGAACACTGCTCCCTGCTTCGTTTAGTTTAGTTTAGTTTAGAGATACAGCGCGGAAACCGGCCCTTTGGCACACCGGGTCCACGCCGACCAGCGACCCTGCATATTAACACAATCCTACACACACTAGGGTCAACACTATCCTACATACATTTACCAAGCCAATTAACCTACATACCTGCACGTCTTTGGAGTGTGGGAGGAAACCGAAGATCTTGGAGAAAACCCACGCAGGTCACGGGGAGAACGTACAGACAGCGCCCGTAGTCGGGATCGAACCCGGGTCTCTGGCGCTGCATGTGCTGTAAGGCAGCAACGCTACCGCTGCGCCACCGTGCTGTAGATATTAAAAACAGAAATATCACATTGCTTCAGTAAGGGTGTCAGGGGTTATGGGGAGAAGGCAGGAGAATGGGGTTGAGAGGGAGAGATAGATCAGCCATGACTGAATGATGCAGTTGACTTGATGGGCCGAATGGACTAATTCTGCCCCTAGAACTTATAAACTCATGAACCTATGAATGCTGTAATAGACCAATAACACATCTTCAGAAGTATGTACTTTATTTTTAAATGAAAAATAACACATGGCCAGGCACTCTTACAGCCCCAAAATGTTGACTATTTCTGTTTCCACAGATGCCGTCTGATGTAGTGGATTTTTCCAGCATTTTCTGTTTGTTTTCTAGATTTCTAGCATATGCAGCTTTCTCATTTACATGATGTTGGTGCTGGGTGCAAATTGTAGAAAAATATTACATTCCTTAAATTAATGAGTACAATCACATTTTCCTCCCTTCAATCTTCCCTGTAAAGGGATTATTTTGGCATAACTGATTAAAAATCCGATCCGTCCTTTTATTCTTTGTTTTTCCTAAAACCGACCAGTTATAGATCAAGAATGTGTAGAACCATGAAAGGTTGCTAATTCTAGAAGGGTCCCGACCTGAAACGTTGCCTTGCCTGTCCATTCCCTCCACAGATGCTGCCTGACCTGCTGAGTTCTCCCAGCACTTTCTGATTTGCTGCCAAACCTCTGCTAAGTGATCGTGAACGGGTCCCTCAGAACTATGCAGAGTTTAGCCAAAACTATCGACAGCTTCAGTTTTGTGTGTGCCAATTGTGCTCTGGACCCTGGGCTCTCCATGGCGATGTCAATTGTCATTAATGTTTCCAGCAGTATCGCTTTTAAATCCATCATGGAACAAACAAAGGAACTTTAGAAATGTGCAGATTCCTTCCAATCTCCGACACTTACTGTGCACTCATTGTAAAGTTTTCTCAATCGCAGAGCTCAGGGGTGATTTCAAATTCATGCCATATTTCTTGAAAAAAAAAGGCTTAAGTGCAAAATTCTCATGGAACAAAACATCTATTGTTGTTATGCTGGTGTCAGATTTCAGCGTATATGTGAATTTGTGTATTGAAGGCCCTGGGTCACTGACGATGAATCTGAGCCAACGTTTTAGTTGCTGGTACTTCCCAAAACTCTTGCGGTTTAAGGATTGTCATTCTTCAGAAATGACGGGGAACTTCTAGGATTGTGCTGCTAGTTTTCCAACAATTAAAGATTCACCACTTTCGTATGAGTTGGCAAGGAAGAAAATCATGAGAGCATTTTAAATATACTTTTCTTTCTTCACTCTCTCTCAACGCTCACATTACTTCTAAAAAAAGTTTTGGAACTCGGAAAATGTTTGACCAGGTCCCCAACTAGGTCAAAAAAATAGACTTTTGTTACATTTGTTTTTGTGACCAGGGCATTGCACTGTTGCCCAACACTAGCATTTGATGAAGCTATATACAGACCTAGAGCACAGGAATAGGTCCTTTAGCCCACTGAATCCATGCTGATCATCAAACACCCATTTACACTAATGCTGAACTGGGTGGCTCAGCGACGCAGCGGGTAGAACTGCTTCCTCACAGCACCAGAGACCTGGGTTCGATCTTGACCTCTGTGTGGAGTTTGCACGTTCTCCCTGTGACTGCGTGGATTTCCTCCAGGTGCTTGGGTTCCCAAAGACGTGCAGTTTTGTAGGTTTATTGACTTCTGTACGTTGCCCCTAGTGAGTAGGGAGTGGATGAGAAGGTGGATAACATAGAATTAGTGTGAATGGGTCGGTGCGGACTCGATGGGTCAAAGGGCCTATTTTCGTTGCTGCATCTCTAAACTATAGAGAAACTTAATAATTCTTCCTAAGGGCCCTTGCCGTGGAACAGGAACTCGCCCGGAAGGCCTGTCTCGCCTACCCAGAGAGGAGGTGGTCGGACGGAGGGTCGGTAAGCAGGGAGGAAGTGCGCTCCTCAACTGTGGAGTGGGCCGCTGGAGGCTCAGCTGGGTCGGGCACCATTCCAAAAGGCCCAACACGTGGACCAGATGCGGCCTGGAGTGGAGGAGCAGCCGTGGAGAACACTATGGCAATTCGTGATTAGTGCGGGTGTCAGAGGTTATGGGGAGAAGGCAGGAGAATGCGGTTCGGAGGGAGAGGTAGATCAGCCATGATTGAATGTGGAAGTAGACTTGGTGGGTCGAATGGCCTAATTCTACTCCTAATCGTTATAACCTTAGCCAGTCCGACCCTGCAATGCGGCCAGGACAACGAGCCTTCATGGTCAAGTCAAGAGCTCTACACCTATAACAACTGGGACATGAGAATGGCACTAAACCTGGCGACTCTGTATACAGTCTGTGTACTACTGCTATACACTTGTACTGTATCTGAGATACTTATATCTAAGATGTAACTAGGTGCTGATGTACATTGATACTAGTACTGAACGGTATACAAAGATGAATTTCACTGTACCTCTGTCTGTGTAACAATAAAATGCCATTGCATCTTGTCAGAGCAGCTGCTCTGTTCTTGCCTGTCATTTTCAGATGTTTGTGTCCTTTCCAGGGGCTAAGTGTTAGGCTGGCGATGCTGCTTTCCCCATTTAATAGATTTATGAAAATGCATAATGTCAGTGGTTTTACAGCCACAATTTATGCGTTACTATTTCACTTTTCCAAAGTTGAGAAACCAGAATGACGGGCTGAAGCAGTTCCAAACATTGCTACCTGGAACTTCATGTTCTTTGGTTTTGGGCTATTAAATCATCTGATGGAAGATATGTATTTATCTTAGCAAGTGATAGCTTTCGCTATATTGTGCCTGGTATCGACCATGATTGTTCCAATGCCCATCTGGAGGAGAACCTTCTCTTTAAACCTGGTGAACTTTGCATGGAAATACAACCCTTACCCACCTAGAGGGTCTAGATAGACAAAGGGTGCTGATCTGTTGTAGTTGGACCTCAGACAGACATGAAATACTGGAGTAACTCAGCGGGACAGGCAGCATCTCTGGAGAGAAGGAATGGGTGACGTTTCGGGTCGAGACCCTTCTTCAGACTGTTGTGCCTCAGCAATTCAACTCCCATGATTAAACCTCAAGTAATCTACCTGAGTTTATGTGTATGTACTGCAAGATACCTGTATGTCATCGTAGATTCAAGATTCAAGATTTAATTTAATTAAGGTACAGTGAAATTTTGAGTTACCATACAGCCATACTAAGCGAGAAGAACAATACACACAGCCACATAAAATAATATTTTACATAAACATCCACCACCGTGGAATCCACATTCCTCACTGTGATGGAAGGCAATAAAGTTCAGCATCTTCCTCCTTTGTTCACCCGTGGTCGGGGCTGAATCATCCACACGTGCCATTGCCGACGGTCCGATGTTCAAGGCCTCTCATCGGGATGATTAATACTCCGGCATCGATACCGATCAGAACACTCCACGGCATGGAGCTCCCGACTGAAGACCGCTGCTTCACGGTGTTCAAGTCCACAAGCCCCGCGGTTGGAGCTCCTACACTGGAGATCCTCGGTAAAACATCCCAGGCTCCGCGATGGTAAGTCCGCGCCACGCCCGCGGCTTGAAGCTCCAGGAAAGGCCGCACCACCTCACGCTGTAGGCCGCGGGGGGGGGTGGTACGGAGATGCAACATGGAGAAAAATCACATCTCTGTCGAGGTAAGTGACTGGAAAAAGTTTCCCCGATTCCCCCCCGCACAAAACATACCAAGAGACATTAAAACAAACATTCAAGACATACTTCAAATAATAAAAACAGAGAAGGGGCAAGACAGACTGATGGCAAGGCGGCCATTATGAGTGCCACCCAGTGGTATTTGTGCATATGACAATAAACTCGACTTGACCTGGCATGTGGTATTTTCAGAGAAGCTCACTCATTACACAGGTATGTATCATGGAAGCAGAGAGAAATGGAACCGGTTTTAATGGTCATGGTAACCAAGGCAACTTAGAGCTTGATGAACAAATGGCGAATCACACAGTGGAATTAGTCTCTATTTCCTTTTCAGAGTCCACATCCCTGCAATAGTTATTCATTATGTCCAAAGAAAGGTCTCGATTTGAAATGTCATCCATCCATGTTCCCCTGGGAAGCTGCCTGACTCGTTGATTTACTCCACCACTTTGTGTCCTTTTATTGATTATGTTAGTTTCCACAGATCTAAATTAAAATGATCCAGTTTTGACACAGATATATAACTTGCTAATATGGGAAGATTGCGATGCCAAAATGCCAACAATATCAATGCGTTAGCTACATGGTATGTCGAAATAATTGATGCTGTAGTCAACGTTTTATAAGGATAGGTTGTCTTTTGCTCTTGGATTGTCTGATAAGAATCTCCAAAGGGAAATGCTCAAACAGAACATCAAATTGAAAACGATGAAGTTCAGAAGTGATCCGTTTCCTAAAGCTCTTCTCACATATTTGTAGTTCATGTCATTGGTTTAAATACATCTGCATTGCAGAGTTTGGACATTCCAAATCCACTGTTGGCTATAAGTTTACAGTTGGCAATAATTCAAAGAATTACTTTAAATGATCTGTCTAATTATGAGTATGCTGTAACGGTACTTCACTAATGTACAGACACATATCCAGAATGGTGCCTTCAGAACTGATTAGTTACGACAACTGAACAGGTGCTAATATTCTTTGATGGCAATAATTTAAATTTATGAGGGAAATTTTTGCTTTGTTATTTGTGTCACTTACACAGGTGGTGTGAGGCAAAGATAATGTAGTATGGGGGTAGACACTACATGCTGGAGTAACTCAGTGGGTCAGGCAGCATCTCTGGAGAGAAGGAATGGGTGATGTTTCAGGTTGAGACCCTTCTTCAGACTGAGCGCCGGGGAGAGGGAGCGTAAGAGATCAAAAGAAATGAAGATCAAGATGAAGATCAAGGTCAAGATCCTTCTTCAAACTCAGTCTGAAGAAGGGTCTCGACCTGAAATGTCACCCATTCCTTCTCTCCAGAGATGCTGCCTGTCTCGCTGAGTTACTCCAGCTTTTTGTGTCTACCTTCGATTTAAACCAGCATCTGCAGTTCTTTCCTACACATAATGTAGCATGATTTTCCTTTTAAAGAAACTATCACACTCAAGGCTTCTGCAGTGTCGAACATTTAATGTAGTAACTTTCATCTGGGATTAATGGTGCATGAGTAGGCATTAGAAGTCAGGGAAGGTTAACTTTATACAGCAAGATGCAGCCATTGGCAGTGAAAGATATTTGCTCAAATTAATTCCTTCAGAATGAATGGGCCACAAACTTTCTGGGTTATTTACCTTCTCATGGACAAACATGATCCTACCACAACTAGAGAGTAGTCCTAAACTATTATCCAACTCATTGGAGACCCTCGGACTATCTTTGATCGGACTTTACTGGCTTTATCTTGCGTTAAACATTATTCACGTTATTCCCTTTATCATGCATCTGTACACTGTGGATAGCTTGATTTAATCATATATTGTCTTTCCACTGACTGTTTAGCATGTAATAAAACCTTTTCACTGTACACATGACCATAAATTATTTTTTTCAGCTGGCATGACTCACAAAGAGCTCCAGGTACCAATGTAAAGCTTGAAGTGGTCAATGAGTTCTGAATATCATAGCATGAATCATAGAGTCAAAGAGCAATACAGCGTGGAAACAGGCCCTTTGGCCCAACTTGACCGTGCCGACCAACACTAGTCCCACCTGCCTGCATTTGGTTCATATCCTTCTAAAACTATCCTATCCTTCGATAACCTGAACTTTGAGAAAGGCCACAACACCATCAAAATCGTGTGCCCATTCTGCCTGGTTTTCTTCACTAAAATTAAACAAAAAGAATAAAGTCCCACTTCCCAGAATATAGAGAATCAATAACCTCCCTTACACTCTGGTGAACCGACATAGATAAATTAAGCTTGAAGGAAATTATTTATGTGGTTTTTCAGAATCGATTCCACACCAGAGATCATTAACAAAACGAAGAACATTTGGCTTTGAAAGCATCTTTTAACATGAGTGGAGAATTTGTTAGAATGTTTTATATTTCCATGACAATGACTGTGGAAAACTCAGCAGAAGGAGATATTGGTGAGGTTGAAGAGAAGGCCTCTCAGCAGACTCGGGATGACCCTGAGCACTTCAATGCTTCATCTTCGTCTTCAAGTCTTCAAAATGATGCCTCACATGTTATAAGGCTAGTAGCATAATAAAAACTTAACTCTATTATGACTGCTTAGTGACAGTTATGCTTAATTCCAGTGTCACCTCATTTCTTCACAAAACACATTAAAATGTTGTTGCATTAGGGAAATTATTTCCTTAGATTCACAGCCAGAAATTTGTCATCAACAACCCAACAGGAAGTGCCTGGACCATTTCTGTGGCATCACGTATCAATGTGACATCGTTGCATTCACAGTCCACACTCAAAATAATTTAATTTTAATAATGAATAACTGATAAAACAGCATTGCAGGATTACATTTGTGGCAGGGAGGAACTGCAGATGCTGATTTAAACTAAAGACAGACACAAAAAACAGGCATAACCCAGGGGGTCAGGCAGCATCTCTGGAGAAAAGGAATAGGTGACGTTTTGGGTCAAGATATTTTGGGATATTTGCTTATTTCACTAATGTTTCTGCTCTGCTCCTCGGCTGAGGTGGGCGAATGAAGGAAAATAAGCATGCCACAGGAAACCGAAAAAAACAAAATGCTGGAGGGTCAGACAGCATCTAAGGGGAATGGACGGATGGTGTTTTGGGTCAGGAACCTTCTTTGGAGTTTTTTGCTCATGATTCTATCATCTGCAGTTTCTTGTGTCTCTGTGGGAAACCTACCCGTGTGTAATTAATAAGTAAAAACATGAAACCCCTTCGACTGCCAAGGTGTTTACAGTCATTACGCCCCGTTGAGTCTCTCAGGAGACAATAAGTAGCCATTCAACTGGCTCTGCATTCTCACAACCTAAGTGGTGACCACATAGATTTATTACACGACTTTGAATACAATAGGAACAGGATAAAATCAATCTTTATTATACCTCACTGCAGTAAAAAGTTCATATTTTAAATGATGCCTTCCTAGATGAGTTGCTGAATATTTGCATTACTAGAGGCATTGAGTAACGTATGGAGAACTCAGAATGGAATCTATGAAAACTGTGGGGCGATTGAACACCCAGCTGCTCTGTCAGAACTCTTGTCATGCCCTAGTTATTCAGCAAAGATATACTTAACAAGCTGGAGTAACTCAGCGGGTCAGGCAGCATTTCTGGAGTAAAGGTATAGGTGACGTATTGGGTTGAGACCAACATCTGCACAATAGACCAAATGTCACTGAGGATTTTTGTCAATGAAGGCTGCAACATGAATCTTTCTCACCATGGTTCTGCATTTCGTGTCCAACAAGCATCCTGCAAGAATGGAACTATTCTGGAGGTCAAATGTTACTGTTCAACCTTTTTCACACGCTGCAGCATTGATTTTAATTGCTAAGTCTCCCTCTCATGTTTACTTATCTGAGGACAATGGAGTAATTTGAGTTAAGACCATAAGATGTAGGAGTAGAATTCGGCCATTTGGCCCGTCGAGTCTATTTCATCATTCATTCATGGCTGATCTATTTTTCCTCTCAACTTCATTCTCCTGCTTTCTCCCCATAACCTTTGACTCCCTTACTAATCAAGAACCATCTACACTTTAAATTGACCCAATGTCTTGACCTCCACAGCCGTCTGTGGCAATGAATTTCATGGATTCATCACCCTCTGGCAAAATAAATTCCTCCTTTTCTCCATTCTAAATGTATGTCCTTTTATTCTAAGGTTGTGTCCTCTGATCCTAGACTCTACCATTATTTGAACCATCCTTTCCACATCCTCTCTATCATTATCTGGTAGGTTTCAATGAGATCTCCCTTCATCCTTCTAAACTCCAGCAAATGCAGACCCAAAACCTACAAACATTCCTCGTACGTGATCATTCTCATAAATTGTTGAGTTTAATTTTCAGAATTCATAAGGCTTTTAACAACTGAATGGATCAAAAGCTAAACAGTATTTTTAACAAATCTTCAGTATTACCAATTCATTTTTAATAATTAATTTGAATATATTTTAATCTATAATATTTTACAATCACATGGTTTGGGAATCCCATGTTGGGAATCCCATGTGACTGAGGAAGTCATTGAACTCGTTGGCCAAGCTTCCATTGGTGATCTGATGAATGCACTTTAACATTGGACTCCCCGCGGAGTCTCACAGCAGAAGATCTTACTCAGATTTCCGAGTATTTTCACTAAGGAATCTTATCTTGGATGTGCAGAGTCGGGGTCTGCAGAAGGGTCTTGACCCAAAACATCATCCATTCCACCTCTCCATAGATGCAGCCTGTCCCGCTGAGTTATTCCAGCATTTTGTGTCTATCTTATATTGGATTCTGTGCCAAGCCCACCAAAACCATTTTGACCATCAACCATGTTTAAGAAAGAACTACAGATGCTGGAAAAATCGAAGGTAGACAAAAATGCTGGAGAAACTCAGCGGGTGAGGCAGCATCTATGGAGAGAAGGAATAGGTGATGTTTTGGGTCGAGACCCTTGGGACCCTTGCCTCACCTGTTGAGTTTCTCCAGCATTTTTCCTCTACCTTTGACCACCAACCACCCATTTTCACTAATCCTACGCTTATTCCAATTTTTGCACTCTTCCCAAAGGGTCTCGACCCATATTCTCAATCAGCTCCTTCTAGATTCTGTTACTCACCCACACATTGGAGGCAATTTACTGTGGTTCATTAACCAACCAACACAAACATCTTTGGGAACCAGAGGGCCTAGTCAAAAGCTATGCAGTGCAGGGAGAACATGCAAACTGTATGTAAATAGTGTCTGAATCTCTGACGCTGCAAGACAGTAGGTCGACAAAATGCATCTTTTATTATAAAATAACATATATTTTTACAATGTGTTTTGTTCAATGTTTCTAATTATTTATGTGTTTTTGTTGATTTTATATTTTATTTTCTAAAAATATTTAATCAATTTTATTTTTTGCGCTTCTAATGCTTTCCAATGTTTTGTTGAATATTTTTGACAGCTCTAGCATGTGGTGGAGTTGGGGATGGGGCTTTGCAACCTGTCAGATGAGCCTGAGGAGTTTCCTGTGCAGCCCTGGACATCTATTCTTCAATCGAGGTCCTGCTACCACTCCAGAGGCATCTAGACAAACAACATCTGTCTTCTGGACCCAGGGAACATGGGTTTGTGGGAATAAGGAACAATCTAAACTTGGGAATGTGTAGGAAGGAA
Source organism: Leucoraja erinaceus (assembly GCF_028641065.1). Classification (NCBI taxonomy): domain Eukaryota; kingdom Metazoa; phylum Chordata; class Chondrichthyes; order Rajiformes; family Rajidae; genus Leucoraja; species Leucoraja erinaceus. The sequence goes on along the minus strand of NC_073406.1, from coordinate 884,044 downwards.
CTGCAGATGCTGGTTGACACCAAAATAGACACAAAAAATCTGGAGTAATTCAGCAGGACAGGCAGATCTAGGGAGATGACCATTCTCAGGCTGAGATCGGAGACACAAAAGGCTAGGAGTAACCGGATGCGACAGGTACAGGATCATCTCTGAGACCCTTCTTCAGGCTGTATCTGTTCAAGGACATGAGAGCTGGTTCATTGTTGGGACTATGAGGGCAAGGAGGGCAACAACCAGGCATAGACAAACAGTAAAATAATGATGTAGTCAGGAAATGTAGAGCTGGAGGGATAGAGAGGTGAGGGACTCGCGACAGCCAGGCACACAACAGTAAAGATAAATAGTCAATATTAGACTACTGGGTTGATAGAGACGCCCCCAACTTAATGAATAGGGTTACTGCTTTTTAGATTAGCAAGGTGATTCTTTGTGATACTACTTCCATTGGGTGGGTTGGTTTGCTGCCCAACCTAAATGCAAACCTTAGCAAGTTGAGTTTGGAGGTGAGGGTGGTAACAGAAATGTATTTCACCCCTTGACTGTAATTATTTTTTCCATTCTTCCCCTCATTACCTTACAATCCTAAATACTGATCATCTTTGAATGCCGTGTTATTGAACAACTGTTCTCAATCTATCTTTTGAGATTTGGAGACACACAAACCTACAGATGCTGGAATTCTGTGCAAAACGTAAAGTATTGCAGTGACTCAGTAGGTCACGGAGCATCTGTGGAGAAAATGGACAGGTGACATTTCTGGAAAAGTGTCCTATGCCAAAACGTCACCTGTCCGTTCACTCCACAGATGCTGCCTGACCAGCGTTTTGTGTTTTATAAGATTTGTATCTATTTCCTCTTACCTTACCTACTTATTTAATTTGCCACCTTGTTTTAGGATAAATGTTTTCTCTTGCATTTAGAAGTAACATCTTCTGATGAAAATAAGTTACAAGCTCAGTACTGAGCTTGCTATTACTGTCCTATCGTTCAAGAAGGAACTGCAGATGCTGGAAAATTGAAGGTAGACAAAAGTGCTGGAGAAACTCAGCGGGTGAGGCAGCATCTATGGAGCGAAGGAAATAGGCAACGTTTCGGGTCGAAACCCTTCTTCAGACTCCAATCACTCAGTTTCCATCATAGCTAGTTCAATTCCTACCTTTACAATACAAATCAGCAGAACTTGAAATACAGAGCAGATTCAACAGCATCCACAGAAGAAAGTACAGCAAGCAGTGAAGAAACCAGATGGCATGTTGGCCTATACAGCGAAAGGATTTGAGTAAAGGAGCAAGGTCCTACTGCAGTTGTACAGGGCCCTGGTGAGACCACACCTGGAGTATTATGTGCAGTTTTGATCTCCAAATTTGAAGAAGGCCATTCTTGCTATTGAGTGAGTGCAGCGTAGGTTCACCGGGTTAATTCTCAGAATAGCGGGACTGACATCTGATGAGATATTGGATCGACAGCTTATATTCACTTGAATTTAGAAGGATGAGAGGGAATCTTATAGAAACATATAAAATTCTTAAGGGATTGGACAGGCTAAATGCAGGAAACATGTTCCCAGTGTTGGGGGAGTCCAGAACTAGGGGACACAGTTTAAGAATATGGGGTAGGCCATTTAGGACTGAAATGAGGAAAAACTTTTTCAGCCAGAGAGTTGTGAATCTGTGGAATTCTTTGCCACAGAAGGCAGTGGAGGCTAATTCACTGGATGCTTTCAAGAGAGAGTTAGATATAGCTCTTCGGGCTAATGGATTCAAGGGATATGGGGCTACCCTTGAAATCCGCCTCGCCAAAAGTCTGTCTGTCCTTTCCTTCTTTGTGTTTAAATAGTATGTGTTAAATGTATGTTTTTGGTGTTCTTTAGCTTGTTTTATGTGGGGGTAGTTGGGGGGAATTGGGGAAACTTTTTCTAATCTCTTACCTCACGGAGTTCTTACCGTATCGTATCTCCGTCCACACTGCGGCCTAACATCGAGGAGTTGGCAGCCTTTGCTGTAGACCATTTTGAGAGCTCCACCATGGGTGCCTACGGGACTTTAACATCATGGTGATCCCTTTGCCAGCTCCAACCGTGGGTGCTTGTGGACTTAACATCATAGAGACCGACATCGGGAGCTCCAAGCCGCGAGAGTATCGATCGCTCCGATGTGGGAGTTTCGATCGCTCCGATGTGGGAGTTTCGATCGCCCCGACGTGGGAGTTTCGATCGCCCCAACACGGGGGCTTCCACCGCTGGCTGCGGGAAATTCGATTGCCTCAACAGATGGTTCGACTGCCCTGACCGCGGGAGAATAAAGAGGAAGAAGATTGGACTTTTTTGCCTTCCATCACAGTGAGGAATGTGGGGGATCCGCTGTGGTGGATGTTTATGTTAACTTTTTTATGTAGTTGTGTGTCTTGTTGCTTTTTTTTCGTATGGCTGTATGGTAATTCGCATATCACTGTACCTTAATTGGTCCATGTGATGATAAAATACCTTTGAAAGCTGGAACAGGGTATTGATTTTGTATGATCAGCCATGATCATATTGAATGGCGGTGCTGGTTCGAAGGGCCGAATGGCTTACTCCTGCACCTATTTTCTATTTCTAAGAAGAAACTGGTTCAAATATATCATCCTACTCATTAATTATACTTCTAATTTCTTTTTTTTTTTACCTTGGCTCCCCGATCCTGCTAATTCTTGAGGCATGCCTTGGTCACTTGGAACCAGATCCCCAGGTATTCAGACCTTATGGTGAAGGGGACGGAAGATCGATCGGGCCAGTTGCCAAAGAGCATGTCCTCGCTCTTCCTCTGGTTGACTCTTGCTCCCGATGCTAACTCAATTTGGTCGCAGATGCTGATCAGTCTGTGGACCGACGGTGGATCCGAGCAACAGATGGGCATCATTCATGTATAGGGACATTTGGAACTGCCCACTCTGAATTGCACCTACATAAACCTGACCACTCATCATTACTGCATGTCATAAACAGCCTTGTTTATCTGATTAAACTGATTCCACTTATGTTTAATGGAGTGGTAAAATGTTATCATCATCATCAACAGCCATACAATAATTTAATAACAAGGATCTGCAGAGGCTGGTGTGTACCTAAGATAGACACAAAATGCTGGAGTAACTCAGCGGGTCAGGCAGCATCTCTGCAGAAAATGGATGTGATGGTACCTTTCTTCAGACAATAATTGGTTCTGCCGGTTTTTAAATCATGCTTATAAATTATTAATTCATTTCTGTGAAAGCCCGTCAGAATTGTGCATATTTATCCTCTATAAATTATGCATGGTTTTGTTGCATTTGATGGAACCGAAGGGAAGGAAGTTGGTGGAGAGGTGAAGGCAGACACCAGAAGTTCGGCATACTTTTTTTTCCAATTTTCTTCCTTCTTCTGAAGATGATGATTCTTGTAGAAGTATGAATCCAAAGGCTATAACAGTCCTCCTGTGTCTCACCAGAGCCCACTTTTCATACCATTTTTGTTGATTGAAACCATTTTTTTTAAATGTTATCAGATGCTAATTTAACTCAGTGGGTGCACAAAAATAAAGTTACTTCATAAAGAGACCTCTCTGTTTCCAATTCAAAAATCTGTAGGTTTATTTTCACAAACTACTATTACAGCTCAATCTGAGTTTTGAGAAAAAATAACCTATCTGGGCTATTTTCTATCATTATTTTGCAAGCTGCAGTCTCTGTGTAAATTGGCAAGATCACGAAGGCTCAACATTTACTGCAGCTGCAGGGGTGATCATTTTGGCCAAATAACCCATGTGGACTATACAATTACCGTAAACCAGGCTTAATGTTGTAAAGAGAACAAGAAATTGATGCACAATAATGTCCAGTTTAAATGCATTGCCAAAGCTTATTTGTTAGCATCATAAGATTATTGGCTTCCAGGCAAAGATTTTGAATAACTGGCCTCCCTCATGTTCAGTCAGGAAACAATTCCAGAAAGTTTATTTTGATATGGCCAGCAAGTGGTGCAATATGGAGGAAGGTGTATATCTAAGCACAGGTCCACCACTCATTTCCCCTTGCTTCCAGAGACTTGCAGGGTTATCCATTTTGCTGGAACAGAGGTCACATAATAATAATTCAGCAACACACCTCTGACCTACTAATATCCCTTTCACATGACAAATAATCCTTTCCTAGGATAGTTAATGAGATTGTATATTTATACCAATGCCTATGTTTTGTCACCCCTTGCAAGGGACTGAATTTCATTCCTCACCAACAGAGCAAACCCACCCCCTCTGCCCACCTGTCTGTCTTTTCGATAGGAGATATACCCTTGAATATTCAGTTCCCAGCCCCTTGCAGCCATGTCTCTGTAATTCCCACATCATACTTACCAATTTCTAACTGAGCCTCAAGCTCGTCCACTTGCCATCAGCGAACTTGATGATGGAGTTCACACCGCACTATGTCCGGCTACGCAGTCGTGAGTATAGAGTGAGTAAAGCAGGGGGCTGAACACACAGCCTTGAGGTGCTCCCGTGCTGATTGTTATCGAGGATGACACATTTCCACCAATACGGACAGACTGTAGTCTGGGAATGAGGAAGTCGAGGATCCAATTGCAGAGGGATGTGCAGAGACCCATATCTGAGAGCATGGTAACCAGCTTGGAGGGGATGATGGTATTAAATGCCGAGCTGTAGTCAATGAATAACAGCCTGACATATGTTTTTGCTGTCCAAGTGGTCCAGAGCAGAGTGGAGAGCCAGTGAGATCACATCCACCATTGATCTGTTGTGGCAGTAAGTGATCTGCAGTGGGTCCAGGTTTTTGTCGAGGTAGGAGGTAGGAGTTGATTTGCACCATGATCAGCCTCTCAAAGCACTTCATCACCACAGATGTTAGTGCCACTGGTCGACAGTCATTGAGGCATGTCACCTTGCTCTTCTTGGGCACCGGTATTATTGATGCCCTTTTAAAGCAGGTGGGAACCTCAGACCCCAGAAGTGAGAGGTTGAAAATGTTCGTAAAAACTCCAGCCAATTGGTCCGCACAGGTTTTTAAAACACGCCCGTGTGTATACATCAGGTCCAGACACTTTCTGAGGGTTCACCCCTCTGAAGGATCTTCTGATGTCGACCTCTGTGACTGTGGACCGAAATACCATCATGACGAATGGGGGCTAGGGAAGGCACAATCAGTGTTCTCCCTATCGAACCGTGCATAGAATGCATTGAGCTTGTTAGGGGGTGATGCTCTGCTGTCATTTGTGCTGCCTCCTGATTTTGCCTTGTAGGAGGTGATTGCATTCAAGCCCTGCCACAGTTGCCGAACATCTGTCTCATCTTCCAGCTTGGAGCAGAAGTCCCTTTTGGCCTTTTTGATGGCCTTACCAAGGTCGTATCAAGGTCGTAGTGTTTAAGAAAGAACTGCAGATGCTGGAAAAACTCAGCAGGTGAGACAGCATCTGTGGATTTTTTAACTCCACAATCTTGTTCAGGGCAATGGAATATCTCATAGGTTTGTAACTCACTGGTCAGGCAGCATCTCTAGAGAACATAGATTGGTGACATGTTCTCCAGAGATGCTGCTTGACCTCTGCGTTACTCCAGCACTTCATGTCTTCTTCTGTAAACCAACATCGGCAGTTCCTTGTGTTTTAGTTTAGTTTAGAGATACTGCGTGGAAACAGGCCATTCAGTTCACGAAGTCCACGCCGACAAGTGATCCCCACACACTTACACTATCCTAGGGACTACACTAGGGACAATTTACAATTATACTAGACCTGTACGTCTTTGGAGTGTGGGAGGAAACCGGATACCCAAGAAAACCCTCGCGGGTCTCGGGGAGAACGTACTAACTCCATACAGACAAGTGCCCTTAATCAGGATAGAACCCGGGCCTCTGGAGCTGTAAGGTAGCAACTCTAACTCTGTGTCACCATGCTGCCTAGAATATCTTCCAGTTATGTATAGGATAATGAGATCTCCAGTATAAATGTTCATATAAGCCACGACTGTTCGGGTCCATGAGTTGAATTAGTTTATTGTCACGTGTACCGAGGTACAGTGAAAAGCTTTTATTGCGTGCTATCCAGTCAGCGGAAAGAACATACATGATTACAATCGAGCCTTCCATGGTCAGTTATACACAAAATGCCGGAGTAACTCAGCGGGTCAGGCAGCATCTCTGGAGAAAAGGAATAGGTGATGTTTCGGGTCGAGATCCTTCTTCAGACTGAGAGTCAGGGGAGAGGGAAACGAGAGAAATAGACAGTGATATAGAGAGACATAGAACAAATGAATGAAAGATATGTCTATATACTGTGCTTTGTACCAGTGTAAGGAGAGACCAGTTGCAGCGGTTTTATGCAAATTGGGAACAGTAGTATCATTATAGCCTGGTCTGCAATGTTCAATAATTTACCAATCAGAAGATGCCAAGTTTCATTTCCTGCCTAACTCTACGTTCATGCAAAGCATGTTGAGTGTGAGTGGCAATTGTTATTTTAGGACTGCCATGCCTTTACATATTCTATCATGTGCTTAACTGTCCTCTGGATTGTGACATTTACAGTAAGTTCAGGAGACAGTCTGTGAAGAGTCCTGAACACATTGCACACAGTTTGAGCTCACATCTCATATGTAAGACTGTACATTCTGTACGTATAGTTTACCCTGGCAATGAGGATTGCAAAGAATCCCATCTATTGATTGCAACAATAATGAGGATATTGAATATTTGGATCTATTGGCGGAGTGAATAGGAAATGTTCACAATTAATCACAACAAATTTGAATACAAATGAAAAAGGAAGCACCTGGAAAACTTGGCGGAAGTGAAACGGCAATCATCCTCAAAGTGGAAGGTGGTACAAAATGGCAGTCCAGTCCCATTGGGTTAGTTTTGAAATATCTGAAATAGAAAATAGACCATTGAACAGTACACCACAAGACAGGCCCTCCTACCTACAATGTCTGTGCCAAATATGGTGCCAAAATCATCTCTTATCTATCTACACACAACTCATATCCCTGCATTCCAGAAGCCAACTCCAATTTAGTACTTTCCCGCATGGGAATTCTCCCGATTAAAAACACCCTTGAAACTTATGGCGATGTGATCACTATCCCCATTGAAACACCAGTCACCTGGCCAGGCTCATTTCCCAATATGATCCAGTATGTTCCCTTCTCAGGTTGGACTATCCACATATCGTTTCAAGAAACCTCACTGAGAAATTCTGCCATGACTAAGCCTTTGGCACTGAACAAATCTCAGCCAATATTGGGGAAAAAGTCATACATTAAAACAATTCTGTTGCGTTGGCATCTTTCAGTAATCTGTCTATATATCTACCTCTATTTCCCGCCTGCTATTAGGGGGCCTAGAGTACAATCCCATTCAAGTGCTTGTACCTTCCTTATTTCTAAGGTCTACCCATACGGCCTCAGTGGATTACCCCTCCAGTAGGTCCTTTCTGAGTGGCATTGTGACTGTCTCCCTAATTAATAGCGCAACTCCTCCATCTCTAATGCCTCCCCCTTGATCCTGTCTGAATCATCAAAACCTCAGAACATTGTGCTGTTGGTCATGTCCCTTTCACAGCCATGGTCAAATGGCCACATCATAATCCCAAGCACTGATCCAGGCTCAAGGTTCATCTGCTTTTTCCACAGTACTCTTCACATTGAGGTAAACTTCACGTCAGACCATCGGTGCCACCCTATTTCTGCACCTCTCCGTCTGTCTTTCTTTTGAGACTTGGTCCAAACCTCTATCTTCTCATCACTCCTTCCAATTTCCGATCTACTACTCTGGTTCCCACTCCCCTGCCTCTCTAGTTTAATTGCCTAAAATATTCATACAGTAAATGGATGATGGTATTGTTTAGGATGAATAATGTAAAAATAAAGAGTGAGGCCAGAAAGATTCAGATTAAGACTATTTTGGACTTCAGAAAGATGAACCAGTTAGAAAATAGCCAGATACCTGTTGTTGATAAAATTTGTTTCAGACAAGATGATCAATGTCCCTTTTATTGAAGTAAAAGAAAATCTACAAAACCACTTCACATCAATAGTTAGATAATAGTTAGCAGCAGCTTGAAACCTGAGGTCAGGTGAAAGTAATACACTTGTTCCAAAAAATCTATCTTTGCCAGTTTAAGACAGGAATAACTCAGCAGGTCAGGCAGCATCACCTGTGAGTGAGGATAGTCTGAAGAAGGGTCCCAACCCCAAAGGCCATTTATTCATGTTCTCCAGGGATGTTGCCTGACCCGCGGAGTTACTCCTGCATTTTGTGTCTTTCCTTGGTAATCCAGCATCTGCAGTTCCGTGTTTCTACTATCTATTTTTGCCAGTTTGTTCTTTCTTAGCCACATCAAGGTAATTTTACCAACCAAACAGCACATCAAGTTCAAGTTACTAAATATTCAATGAAGAATACAAGAATACATCAATGAAAACGTCCTTCAAAATTCCACAGGACCTTTAGCCAGCTCATAAACACTTAAGTAATTACAGAATATCGGCAGGAAAATTGACCAGGGCATGAATGATACGAAATGCAGGTTGGGCAAGATGTTTTGCTGCTGTATCGCGCAGCACAACTTTTCACAGTGGCCAGATGTTTTAATTGTAGAAAGCAAGGCGGCATTGCCGCTTTATGTAAGGTAAAACAGAGTATAAAGCAAGCCTAAATGGTGACAGTTGGGGTATCCCAAGAAAACTGCACTATTTTAGAAAGAGAACCACAGTAGGAAGAATTATAAACATTAAGGGCATATAGAAACTTACAGCAAGGATTAAAAAAAGAAAGGTATTTCAAGATTAAAGATAAATAAACTCGATATTAATGTGAACGTTGACACGTCTGCAGACTGCTCTCCCTCATGTAAACACATAATCTTAGTTAAGTGCTATTAGTCAGATAAACATTAAAATTATCTTGTGAAGGCTGGAAAGAAATTCTTTAATGTCCACATTGATCACTTAATTCTAACAAATGATGTCTGAGAGAACAGCAGACTGTAAGACTAAAGATGTTTCTGAAGTGAGTAACTCCTGTTCAAGAGGAGTTAACATGTGCTGTTCAAACAAGGATTGAAGTTTATGACATTGTTCATAAAAGATGATGCTACTCTAAAAAACTACCTGGTAAATCTACAACTTCAAAACAAAAATCATTCATGTTACCATCGAAGATCACAAAGAGTGTGGAAACTGGAGACTCTGGTTAAATTTGTACTGTGTTAAATCAATTTTATAATGGTTATAATCAATTATCAATTAAGTTAAGTGCCTGAGTTTTAACTATTATTTACAAGCCAAAACATTCCAGTCTAATGTGTTTTTTGGTATCATTGCAAAAGGATGAATCAGTCAAGAGTCAAGTGTATTTTATTGTCATATGTCCCGAAATGGTACAATGAAATTCTTACTTACAGCAGCACAATGATATGTAAACATAGTACTTTGTAAAAGCCATAATAAACAATAAAAGTGCAGTCAAAAATAATGCCCCCAAGTCTTTGTAGTTTGGAGCCTATTTTGGACGTTGTATGGTTTAATGGCCTGATGGTTGTAGGGAAGAAGCTGCTCCTGAACGTGAACGTTAGTTTTCAGGCTCCTGTGAAATGGACAAATTACCTTTTTGCGTCGGGACCTTTCTTCAGCTTAGGTGTAGCCCCTTTTAATATGAAAGCCAAGTTTATAGGTTAGGTTACCAGGATTTCATGTGAACCAAAATTAATTTGCAGAAGGCAAAAATCTAACAGGTGAAATAACAGGCATACAATATTTGTATCGAGATCATTCCATTCTGCAATTAACATTCTTTTGGTGTACAGTGTTGGTATAAAGTCAAGTAAGAATTCATAGTATGCTTTTTCCCATTTTACTGAAGGCTCAAAAGTCAGTAATCTACAGACTAATTGATTGACTACAGGGGAAGTGGGCAAATTGGCATTAATATACCTTAGTATGTTGAATTTGAGCAGTGTTACTATTTTCAACTCAAAATCTCCTACACACGTCATTCCTTTCAATTTAATTTGTAGGCCCTCGCAACTTGTCTTATCGTTGATGGGAAGGCCTTTAATCACTTGAACACATGTTGGATTCTTAAACTTTTCTTCCATTTTCTTGTTCTACAAATTTCTGCAAACTCATCTCTTCAGCCAAACCCCAGTCTCTTACTTCTAGGTTCAGCGTTTATTTTCCTTATGTCTGGCCGGGAAGTCCCTTTACAAAGATTTAGATTTAGACGTTGTAAAGCTGGAAAGGGTGCAGAGAAGATTTACGTGAATGTTGCCAGAACTTGAGGACCTAAGCTACAGGGAGAGGTTGAACAGGCTGGAACTCTATTCCTTAGATCGCAGGAGGATGAGGGTCTACATTTTGGAGTTGTATATGATCATGAGGGGTTATAGATTGGGTAAATGCACAGTTTTTTACCCAGAGTATGGGAATCAAGAACCAGTAGACATTGGTTTAAGGTGAGGGGGAAAAGATTTAATAGTAACCTGACGGGCAGCTTTTTTGCACAAAGGGTGGTGGGGTTATGAAACGTGCCTCCAGAGGATGTAGTTGAGGCAGGTACTATCACAACTTTAAAAAAAAACATTTGGACAGATACATGGATAAGATAGGTTTAAAAGGATATGTGCCAAACACAGGCATGTGGGACTAGTGTAGATGGAGCATGTTGGTTGGTGTGGGCAAGTTGGGCTGAAAGATCTGTTTCCACGTTGTATGACTGTACGTCTCACTATGTTTTAATCAGCGCAAGTCACTACTGTATGAAGGTGTGAGAGAATATCATTCTGATATCCATGGCATTCATAAATTATGATTGTAACCTCTGAAGCCCAAACTACATTTGTACATATGGAAGAAGGGTCACAACCCGAAACTTCACCTAACCATGTTCTCCACGGATGCTGCCTGACCTGCTAAGTTACTCCAACACTGAGGGTTTTTTTTACACGTGTTCTCCTCTATCGCAATTGTTCAATGCTTTGCAATAACCATTATGATGCAAAGAATCACAAAACAAAATACTGGAAATCTGAAATTAAAGCAAAAATGCTAGAAATACTCTAGCCGAGATATAGAGATATATAGAGCACGTGCATGCTGACTAGGGGGATTAGTTTAGATTGGAATCATGGTCAGCACAGACTCTGGGCTGAAGAAAGACTGGATAGACTTGGTTTATACTCTCTAGAATTTAGGAGATTGAGAGGGGATCTTATAGAAACTTACAAAATTCTTACGAGGTTGGACAGGCTAGATGCAGGAAAATTGTTCCCGATGTTAGGGAAGTCCAGGACAAGGGGTCACAGCTTAAGGATAAGAGGGAAATCCTTTAAAACCGAGATGAGAAGAACTTTTTTCACACAGAGAGTGGTGAATCTCTGGAACTCTCTGCCACAGAGGGTAGTTGAGGCCAGTTCATTGGCTATATTTAAGAGGGAGTTAGATGTGGCCCTTGTGGCTAAGGGGATCAGGGGGTATGGAGAGAAGGCAGGTACGGGATACTGAGTTGGATGATCAGCCATGATCATATTGAATGGCGGTGCAGGCTCGAAGGGCCGAATGGCCTACTCCTGCACCTAATTTCTATGTTTCTGTTTCTATATGTTTCATGCTGACTATTAGTTTAGATTTCTAACACAGAGTTTGAATTCAGGGCTATGATCTTTCATTCAGAACTGGAAAATTCTGACCTTTGCACTGAAATGAAAGTAACTTTTAACAACTATCACCAGAAGACAGATTTTTTTTTAAAAAGGGGGCTCTCCCAGCCAGCAGATGTCAATGTCTGAGGAGCCTTCAGGGCTTCTTTTGTAAAGACTGGTTTTCCTTCCTGAGTTGTGTGTCCATGACTGATTGTGAATAGAGGGGCTGTCACATCATGTCACAGACTCAGGGGCAGATTTACATTTTAACCTCACGGCGGGTGGGCTGGAATATAAGGGAAAAAAAACCCTACAGAAAATAACCCAGTCTCCCCCCCCCAAATAACACATTTGCAACAACACCAATCATTTCTTCCCAATTAAACGAATCCAGGTACTTAAAGTTGATCTGCAAGAAAGGAGGGGGGTGGTTAAAAAAGAAGCTAGGCACTTTTGTGCAGCGTTTGGAGATGTGAGGAGGAAAAGGCGGAAGTTTGATGCTTTAATTATTTAGGAAAATATATATAAAAGAGGCAGACAGATGTGAGGCGGGTCCACGTGTGTGGGGGTTTTTTTTTCAGACACAGAGATCTATTGTTCAGATCAATAAAAAGGGCAGTCTGAGTGGAAATAAAAAGAGACAAATCTTTGGATTTAAAACCCGACAGAGAGAGAAAGAAAGTAAGGGGGAAAACAAAAAAGAAAGAATTACAATTTGCGACTTTCAATCAAGTTGGTGGATATTTAAACCACTTGGAGAAAGAGTTATTTTTTTTGTGGAGGGGGGGAGAGAGAAAACGGTTCTTCTAGGAACGATTTTTCTGTTGCCGGAAAAGAATTGAGGGTTTTATTTAATTTTGTTGTGTTGTGTGTGTGTGTTGAGCCGCCGCCGCCGCCACCGCCTGAGACAAAGATGCCCCGCAAGAAGGTGGAGAAGAAGAAATTAAAGGGTGGAAGGAAGAGGGAGAGAGACTTCAGCGACGAGGAGGACGTGGAGCTGGAGAACTCGGGCAAGAAGCTGGGCAAGCCGGCGCTGCAGACCGTCACCGAGCCCGACGAGACCAAGGAGAAAATAGTAAGCGAGCCCGCGGCTCGGCGGCCGGCCTTCACTTTAACAACTCCCCGCAAACTCCGCCCGCCCGCCCCTGCTTTTACTTTACTCTTTCCTAAAAGTGTGTAAAAGTTTTTTTTGTTTTGAGAGGGGGAGGAAAGAGAAGAAAGCAACTTTTTCCTCTCTGTGTGTCTGTCTGTGTGTGTGTGTGTGTGTGTTGGGGGCAACAAAGGCGACTTGACTCTTGCGCTGGTGTTTGGTGGGTTTTTTGAGGTAAATGTACTTTTATTTCCAGGGATTTACTGTATATTTGTGTTGGTTTGTTTCTAATTTGCAGGGTTTTAATTTTAAATGCGTATTTATTTGGGAGTTTATTAATTTTGTTTGTGAGGTGATCAGCGTCTCTTTTCGGCTTCTCCCCGCCGCTTGTTTAATTCATTTAATTCGGATGTGTTTTGTTGTTGTTTTATTTCTCTTGTTGGTTTGGTTTATGTGTTTATATATTTTTAAATCCCTTTCTTCTTCGTCCCCGTCTCCCCCCCGGGACCGTCCACCTCCCTCAACAACCTCCGCCATCGCTTCCCTCCGTCTCCCCTCCAGACAAAGAGACGCCGGCGGACGGACGGACACAGACAGACTGTCTACAAAGACATCTCCTCCACCCCACCCCCACCCCGGGCCGAGGGAAGGCAGCGGGCCGCCGGCTGCCCCACCGGCCCGAGGCCGGGGCTTGTGACCTGTGACTAGGCCGCACACCGGCCGGCGGGAGCGCGGCTCGAACCCACGACTCCCCCTGATTCACACCAACCTCACTCGTTTATTTTAACATTAAATCCTTTCACATTTCTCTAAAACATCTCAGTTTTTTTCCCCACTCAAACTCCGTCGCTGCAACTTATTTCTTTCTTTGTGCTTTTACCTTTTTTTTCCCCCACCCTTACATTTCTCCTCAAGTGGCGACAGATGATGAATATTAACTTTGTTCTCGCTTTGGTAGAAAGGGGGGGGGGGGAACATTTAAAAATATTTTTTGTCCTTTTCCCGCCGCTCTAATTTCCCGCCATTTCCCCCGGTGCGGGAGGCGGGCGGTGCGCATGCGCGGGCGGGCCCGGGCCCCACTCACTGTGCAAGCCTTCTCTATCTATCTCCATCTCCTCCTCCCTCTATCTCCATCTCCTCCTCCCTCTATCTCCATCCCCTCCTCCCTCTATCTCCATCCCCTCCTCCCTCTATCTCCATCCCCTCCTCCCTCTATCTCCATCCCCTCCTCCCTCTATCTCCATCTCCTCCTCCCTCTATCTCCATCTCCTCCTCCTCCATCTATCTCCATCTCCTCCTCCTCCCTCTATCTCCATCATCATCTCCTCCCTCTCCTCTCCCTCTCTCTCCTCCCTCCATCTCCATCTCCTCCTCTATCTCATCCCCTCCTCTATCTCCATCTCCTCCTCCCTCTATCTCCATCTTCTCCTCCCTCTATCTATCTTCTTCTCCTCCCTCTATCCGCCTCCATCCCCTCCTCCCTCTATCTCCATCTCCTCCTCCCTCTATCTCCATCTCCTCCTCCCTCTATCTCCTATCCCTCCTCCTCCTCCCTCTATCTCCATCTCCTCCTCCCTCTATCTCCATCCCCTCCTCCCTCTATCTCCTCCTCTCCCTCTATCTCCTCCATCTCCTCCTCCCTCTATCTCCATCTCCTCCTCCCTCTATCTCCATCTCCTCCTCCCTCTATCTCCATCTCCTCCATCTCCTCTTCCTCCATCTATCTCCATCTCCTCCTCCTCCATCCATCTCCTCCTCCTCTACCTCCATCTCCATCTCCTCCTCTATCTCCATCCCCTCCTCCTCTAACTCCATCTCCTCCTCCTCCATCCATCTCCTCCTCCTCTATCTCCATCTCCTCCTCCATCTTCATGCATTAGTGGCGTGACAAGGTGGGTTGTATTTTCCCCGCTGGAGACTGTGTCAGCGCTGTTACTAGAATTTTTCATCGCAAGGCAGATGACCCAAGAGTAGGTGGTTTTGCAGATGGTGAAGAAACTAGTGAAGATAGTGGAGCCAGGTTCCAGAGGAGGTAGTTGAGGCAGGGACAATCCCAACGTTTAAGAAACAGTTCGACAGGTACATGGACAGGGCAGGTTTGGAGCGATATTGGGCCAAATACGGGCAGGTGAGACTAGTGTAGCTGTTGACTGGTGTGGGCCGAAGGGCCTGTTTCCACAAGATGGTTTGTCAAAAACTGCAGCAGGATCTTGATCAGTTGGCTAGGTGGACTGAGGAATGGTTGATGGAGTTTAATACAGATGAGTGCTAGCTGTTGCATATTGGAAAGTCTAAGCAGGGCAGGACTTACAAAGTGAATAGCAGGATTCTAGGGAGTGTTGTAGAGCAGAGGGATCTAGCAGTGCAGGTACACAGTTCCTTGAAAGCGTTGGTCTTTGTCAGTCGGAGCACTGAGTATAGACATTTATAGTATTGTGTTCACTTTTGGGCACCATGTTATAGCAAAGATGTTGTCAAGCTGGAAAGGGTACAGAGAAGATTTACGAGATTGTTGCCAGGACTCGAGGTCCTGAGCAATGGGTAGAGGTTTTGAAAGCCTGGACATTATAGGATGATTTCACGAAAGGTCACTGGATCATAGATCCTCACCCACGTGACCGCAAAATTTAACTGGGGTGCAAACGTCACTTCCAGTACATGTTATTGAAGCTAGAAACGTGTACTTTCACACCCGTTAAAAACCGCGAAAACGGTTAGTTTTTGAGCTGTAAATAACTGTGCCAGTCGGGGTAACCGCGAGGCACAATTATCTTACTTTAGAGTCCAGAAGATAAAGAAAAACGAAGGTAAAGACAAGAGAGCACTGAAGGGAAGATAACAGTGGAAGTTGTTGGCCGTGCAGATATAAAGATCGAAAATATTGGGAATTGCGTTTGCTCACTGCATTTCATCAAAACTAAGGCATTATTGATGTTTTGATGAAATGCAGTGAGCAAACGCGATAAAATCCCGATATTTTCGATCTTTATTTCTGCACGGCCAACAACTTCTGCTGTTATTTTCCCTTCAACGCTCTCTTGTCTTTACCTTTGTTTTTCTTTATCTTCTGGACTCTAAAGTAAGATAGCTGTGCCTCGCGGTCACCCCGACTGGCACAGTTATTTACAGCTCAAAAACTAACCGTTTTCGCGGTTTTTAACGGGTGTGAAAGTTTGCGTTTCTAACATCAATAACATGTACTGGAAGTGACGTTTGTACCCCACTTAAATTTTGCGGTCACATGGGTGAGGATCTATGATCCAGTGACCTTTCGTGAAATCACCTTATTCCTTAGAGCGCAGCAGGATGAAGGGTGATTTTATCGAGGTGTATAATATTGTGAAACATTTAAGCAGGTACATGGTTCTTAAATGTAGTGACAGTACCTGCCTCAACTGCCTCCTCCGGCAGCTTGTTCCATACACACACCACCCTTTGTGTTTATTTTTTTTTTAAATGTTTTAAGTTACCCAAGAGGTTCCTGTCAAATCTTTCCCTCCTCACCTTAAACCTATTTCCTCTGGTTCTCGATTCCACTGCTCTGGGCAAGAGACTTCATTTGAGCCTTTCGGCTATTAAATATTACAGTGCTCTTGCATATCAATTTCACTTCACCACTAGTTACCATCTCATTTATGTCTTCTCCCAAAGGTCTCTATCTCAGTGTTGACAATACACTGATAGTATTCATGGTCACCTCAGCATGCTGAGTTGCTCTGGCTCTGAATTTCAAAGCAACTTGGGTGACCACTAAAAGGTGGCACAACAATGCAGCAGTTGGAGGTACACAAAAATGCTGGAGAAACTCAGCGGATGCAGCAGCATCTATGGAGTGAAGGAAATGGGCAACGTTTCGGGCCGAAATCCTTCTTCAGCGGGTGCAGCAGTTGGTGTTGCCGACGAGCATCTCTGTAATCCTGACCGAGTTTGTACCGAGTTGGTATCTTCTTGTCACTAGTTTTTCACCAGTTTCCTCTCGTATCCCAAAGACATACTGGAAATTAGCGACTTTTAATTATCCCCCATGTGCCAAAACCATCAAAGGGAATAAAATAATAATTTGCACCATTTGAGGAAAAAGAGTGGGTGATGGGAACTTGTGGCATTGGTTGGGCCTGGACTCCAGAACTAAAGGGCAGCCTGTGTCTTATGTTAGTGAAAAGACTTAATTGGCAGAGAGCTGGACATTAGCTTTAAAACTAACTTTATTTGTTCATCTTTGAGTGAGAGGGATATTTGACTTTTAGCTTGGTTCTTCTTACCACCGGGAGGACCCTATTAACAAATGTGCACGTGGTTTTGTGTTTTGTATTGTGAGGTGCGGTATATCATCCTGATTTTAAGCTAGTATTTATAAAATTAAAAATATGGACCCGACATAACAAGGCCCAACAAAATGAAAAGATCTTCAATATCATTCTATTTAAATTGCTGATAGTGCTGCCATGAAATAATACATCTGTATTTTATTTATAGTGTCTTATCATTGAATTTCTTCCACTTAATTAATGTTTGTAATTTTTTTTTCCGTTCGAAGCCTTCTGTATCTGAGCCTGATCTTTGCATTGCATCTCAAATTGCAGCAATTGTTGAATCTTTAAAATAGTTCCTTGGATTTGTTGTTTTTGATACACCGCGTGATTAAACTGGTTTGGACCGGGGTGGGAGTGAACACTTGATGTAACAATGTGGAGTCTTTGCATGTGGCCTTGGTGAGATTTGTGCAGATCAAGGTTGACTCCTTGATTGTGCTACAATGTGGAGCACACAGTGTTTGCCTTGGGGCCCTGAAATGTTTGTCATTAAACAGCAGTTCCCAACCTTTACATGTCCTACTTCTCAGCTACTTCAACAAGTTGCTCTTAAGGAGTTTGGGTAACTTGGGGATTTCTGAGAATTGCTTGCAGTCCCAACAATCAAGGATGTTTATTTATGAAGATGCAGGAACAGGCTATTCTGCCCATCAGGTCTATGCTAGCACTCAACAGATTCCACATTTCTAATTACTCCCTCGTCTTTTTTTACCCTGCAGATTATTCCTCCCACTCTTGTGCTCTACTTTTTATTCCCTATTCTATTATCTATATTAAGGGTAGTTTACAGAAGCCAATTAACATACCGGAATAGTTTTGGGATCTGGGAGGAACCCAGAGAACTTGGCAGAAACTTGTGCAGTCACGGAGAAATATGTGTAAACAGAAGCCGGGATCAAGTCGCGTTCCTGGAGCTGTGAGGTAACAGATAGATCTGCTGCTGTGTCATCCATGTATTTTAGAGTGCCTTGTTCATTTTCACCCTTTCTGCAAACTTGTTAATATTTCTAAGTCTCAGTTTGGGATCCACTGATGCAGACTAGTTGTACAGGGATTGTTCTTTCCTCGGATGTTATTTATAGGACATAATACGATTGTATTTTGGGAGTATTGACAATCCCAGATGTAACCTGAAAGAATGGAGAGACATAAAACTGCAGTTGCTGGAATCTTGATCAAATCACAAAGTGCTGGAGGAACACAGTGGGTCTGGACTGGACAGGCAATATTTGGAGTCGGGACCCTTCCTCATACTGATAACCCTGAAAGTTTCTCTCGTGATTTGGAAGTTTAGTTTATTGTCATGTGTACCGAGGTACAGTGAAAAGCTTTTTGTTGCGTGCTAGCCAGTCAGCAGGAATACATGATTAGTAGTAGTTTTATTGGCAGAAATGACTTTGCTTTTCTGCACCCAGTTTTCAGTAGTTTGAGAAACTCTGGCGGTTTCCTCCCATAAAACCAGCATTTTTTATTTTTTTTTACTACAATCTTGTTTAGTTGCAGATTTTAATTTCCATTGATTTAACTTGGTTTTAATTCCCTGATCCCATAGAAGAATTTGAATTTCTAGCTCAAAGTCAGTACATATCTGTGGAATTCTTTGCCTCGGGTGGCTGTGGAGGCAAAGTCAGTGGATATATTTAAGGCAGATAGATAGATTCTTGATTAGTACGGGTGTCGGAGATTATGGGGAGAAGGCAGGAGAATGGGGTTAGGAGGGAGAGATAAATCAGCCATGATTGAATGGTGGAGTTGACGATGTGCCAAATGGCCTAATTCTACTATCACATGATCATTGTTATATGGTTATGACAAACATTTCAGGGCCCCAAGGCAAACACTGTGCTCCACATTGTAGCACAATCAAGGAGTCAACCTTGATCTGCACAAACCTCACCAAGGCCACATGCAAAGACTCCACATTGTTACGTCAAGTGGAACTATTTTAAAGATTGGTGTACAATTTTGGACGCCCTATTATAGGAAGGATGTCAACAAAATAGCAAGAGTACAGAGGAGATTTACTAGAATGTTGCCTGAGTTTCAACAACTAAGTTATAGAGAAAGGTTGAATAAGTTAGGTCTTTATTCTCTGGAGCGCAGAAGGTTAAGGGGGGACTTGATAGAGGTCTTTAAAATGATGAGAGGGATAGACAGAGTTGATGTGGACCAGCTTTTCCCTTTGAGAATAGGGAAGATTTAAACAAGAGGACATGACTTCAGAATTAAGGGACAGAAGTTTAGGGGTAACATGAGGGGGAACTTCTTTACTCGGAGAGTGGTAGCGGTGTGGAATGAGCTTCCAGCGGAAGTGGTGGAGGCAGGTTCGTTGGTATCATTTAAAAATAAATTGGATAGGCATATGGATGAGAAGGGAATGGAGGGTTGTGGTATGAGTGCAGGCAGGTGGGACTAAGGGTAAAAAGTTGTTCGGCACGGATTTGTAGGGCCGAGATGGCCTATTTCCGTGCTGTAATTGTTATATGTTATATGGTTATTGATAAAAGTACTATGCTTTTGTAAACTAATATGGAGAACTGTATTTGCAAATTGTGTAGTTTGTTAAAAGGCATGTTCTTTAAACAAACATTTGCAGTTGATATTCAGTAGGCTGACTTTTAATAGGGATTAAATTAAATGTGTTTTCATTATACATATTAATGTTGGACAATGTAATTCCATCATGTCAAATATTGCTGTGGTCATTTGTTTTGTAAACTTGACCACAAATTTGTTACTACTAATGTTAAACTTTTAGAAAGTGACCAATTTGGCATTGGAGATTTCTCAATGACATTGGCCAGAACTTTTTAAAAGGCAGATGGCATAATTTAAAAACCTGCAGGAAATGAAAAGGCCTGTCAAAGATTCTATTTGGATGAATAGTTGAGTGCACTTCAGCAGTGTGGCCAGTGTTGTGGTTCGCAGAGTGTTAAGAGCTGGGGACACAAGCATTAAATATGCTTTAAATGCAAAATATAGATCCCCGGTTACTCCAAGGTCATCTTGCCTGTGTTGGAAGTCAAACTACAGAGATGAACTGATAACTTCAAAAGAAAAGTTAAAATATTTTATTTTGGGATGCTGTTTAGAAAGAGTTGATATCATTGGTGGGTAAAGTGCTGGAGTAACTCAGGCAGGCAGCATCTCTATAGAATATTATGGGCCGCATGGTGGCAAAGAGTTAGAGCTACTGCCTTAATGCCAGAGACCCGGGTTCGATCCTGACTACGGGTGCTTTGCTAAAAGGAGTTTCTACGTTCTCTCCGTGACCTGCGTGGGTTTTCTCCGAGATCTTCAGTTTTCTCCCACACTCCAAAGGCGTACAAGTTTGTAGGTTAATTGCCTTGCTGTAAAATGTAAAAATTGTCCCAGGTATGTGTAGGATAGTGTTAATGTGTGGGAATCACTGGTCGGTGCAGGCTTGGTGGGCTGAAGGGCTTGTTTTTGTGCTATATCTCTAAACTAAAAACATGAGTAGGTGACGTTTTGACCTGAAACATCACCTATTTCCAGAATATAGAAACGAGGAACTGCAAATACTTTTGTCATTTTGTTTATTAACCAACGTGCATATCCTTGTTTCTATGTTCTGGGTATTATGGTTTTAGCTTGCAAACAAAGTATTAGATAGGAAGTGTGGCAAGGTTCTTGCACCAGTTTTTATTTTGAGCATTCCAATATTAAATTAAATTTGGTCTTAATGTTTTAATTTCTTAAGCTTGGCCCGTATATCAACCTTGCTACAATGGTATGTGCTTTGCTAATTTTTAATTGTCTTGAGCATCAGTAGCATAATTGTGGGATTTCAATTTCCAACCCCACGCATTACACAGCCGTGAAACGCAAACAAATGGTGGAAACTGCCTTCAGTCAATCAGTTAGCATCCTGCTGAGAAAGCAGATGTCACCATTACAGGGCAGACCTTTTGACAGTTCTTGTCTCAGATTTCCAGTACGCAATTGTTTCCTGTGCAATGTGCAGCAGAGCAGGGAGGGAGAAGATTCCCAGAATGTAAACACTAGTTTACATGACCGTGGTACATGGTCTGTCTTTTCCTTGACTACTTTGCAGTTCTATATCCAATGGTGCATAGCTTCATCAGTTTTGAACTAATCCAAGATTTTAGGGCTTTGACAGATGAAGGTTGGAGTAGTGTTGGTGGAACTATATTCGGGTATGAGTGAGCCCAGACTTTGATGGTCCTGTGTCTCTGAGAGATGGAGACGAGGTGAGATTATGGTGGTGATAGGACTATGGAGAGATCTGAAAACGAAAAAGGGAATTACATTCCTCTTTGCTTAATTTGGAGCCATTGTACATTAGAAAGCAAATGGTTGATGCGGAACGGGACTTGGTGTACGTTAGGCAGTGGGCAACAGGGATTTGAAGAATGTAAATCCAGGGTACAGTAATTAAAATAGTCAAGTCTAGAAATCTGACAAAGATTTTTGGCAGCAGTGAGTTGAGACGGGGTCAGAGTTTGTCCATGTAAAATGGAACAGTAGATTTGTGGCCGTGGAGACGACACCCAGAATAAACACAATGTTGGAGTGACTAGCGGGTGAGACAGCATCTCTGGAAAAGGGGAATTTCAGGTCGAGACCCTTATTCAGACTGTCTAGAGCCCAGTTTACTTCTGGAAATCATTTGGGAAGGGGATGGAGTCTGTTATGGCTTGGTAAGTGTGTGACAGCCACAGAAGTCGACGTTTCCCCAGTGATTTAATTGAAGGAAATTTTATGCAGATCCACTTTTGGATGTCTGCCAAACTGTCTGCCAGTATAATGAAGTTGGAAGGGATTGAAATACACTGGGTTTTATCTGTGCCATCCAGGAATGGAAATGTAAAACCCCTCTCCCTGCTTCCACTACACATCTGTAAGGAAGAGAGAGGAGCTTGGCACCACCGATCATTAGTGTTAATACCAGTTAATCGGTTACCTCTGTTGCTTCAATCACATCCCCATTGTGTCAGCAAACTTCCTCAAGAGATTTTCCCATCATTCTTGGCCCTGAATCTGAATCGTTTCATCTTTTATTTCCCACTAAATCTTAAATCCTACTTTCACTTTATGCCCTTGAATTACTGCCCCCTCCCAGCCACACCAGTCTTCCCTCCCCAAGGCCCACATAGAAACATAGAAATTAGGTACAGGAGTAGGCCATTCGGCCCTTCGAGCCTGCACCGCCATTCAATATGATCATGGCTGATCATCCAACTCAGTATCCCGTATCCCGTACCTGCTCCCATTAGCTGATTTGCTTCTCTCACCTTGGGTATTATTTTCCCCTCCTTCAAATCTAATGGTATTGTCTCACAAATCCTTTGGCCTTCTGTCCCTGATAGACCATATCCAGTTGGATTTCCAAGTCTGTTATGTGGCAACTGAATCATCCTACCACAACTAGAGAACTACTATCTACCTTATTGGTGACCCTCAGGCTATCATTGATTGAGCTTTACCGGCTTTATCTTGCACTAAATGTTATTCCTTATCTAGTATCTATGCACTGTAAATTGCTCGATTGTAATCATGTATTGTCTTTCCGCTGACTGGTTAGCACGCAACAAAAGCTTTTCACTGTACCTCAGTACACGTGACAATAAACTCAAACTTTAAAGCAAAATCTGACTGGTCGCAGCTTTGAAGTGGCATATGAGCTTTGGCCCACATGCTGTGGCATCCCAATAAATGCTTCCTATCAGCTCCTGGCATCGTGCCCGACAGACATTGTGGGCTGAAGACCTGTTTCTGTCCTGTACTGTCTGGCCTATCATGTATCCTTTAGGCTGCCTCGGCTTTTCTGCAGGAACCCTAATCTACCCTCTAGTCTTGACGGTTCCTGACTGACCTTCCATGGTCTATCCATAAACCTGGTTGTCATAGAAACAGAACATAGGTGCATTCAGCCCTTCGAGCTAGCACCACCATTCAATGTGATCATGGCTGATCATCCACAATCAGTATTGCCTTCTCCCCATATTCCACTAGCCCTAAGAGGCAAATAATTCCACAAATTCACAACTCTGGGTGAAAAAGTTTTTCCTCGTCTCAGTTCTAAATGATCTACCCCTTATTCTTAAACTGTGGCCCCTGGTTCTGGACTCCCCCAACATCAGGAACATGTTTCCTGCATCTAGCTTGTCCAATCCCTTAATAATTTTAAGGTTGACAAAATGCTGGAGTAACTCAGTGGGACTGGCAGCATCTCTGGAGAGAAGGAATGGGTGATTTTCCGGGTCAAGACCCTACTTCAGGCTGATTATGTATGTTATTAGCCTATATAATTTATATGTTTCTATAAGATCCCCTCTCATCCATCTAAATTCCAGTCAAATTGTGCCCACATCCTAACACACACCGTGTTTGCCCAGATTCCCTGTGCTCACTGACCTATATTGGCTTCTGGATAAGCACCACCTTGTGTTTAAAATGCTTCCCCTGGTTTCCCAGTCTCCTCTCGTCTTCTATGTACTTCTCCAGCTGTCCCTTTTTTTCTAAATTCCTCCAAGTCTGCTCTCTCAGGCATCCTTGTATGTACTGTACAGTTCTGGTTGCAACTTTTTATCTGACAGTGTCCAACCCTTTGGGATTGTCTCCCAAAATGTTTCTCCTCCACTTCAAAAGTTCACCGTAACTAGTATTTTGGTTATTTGCCAAATTACTTCCTTGTATAACTAAATGTCAGATTTTGGTACCCCTCCAACACAGTCTTGGGGCCGTATTCGTCCTGTATAAATGAAACTGGGCGCTGGAGGAAATACTTAACTGTTCTTGACAGAGATGGTGCAAGTGTTTTAATGTCATACGTTCCCAAATGGAACAATGAAATTATTACTTGCAGTAGCACAGCAGATGTGTAAATATAATAACCTCTGCCAGCACAATAATATACATCACCAAAAGTTCAGTGTATGTAGAACAATAATAGTGACAATGCACCTGTATCTACATAGTTTGGGACTTATGTGGAGATTGTAGTCTTCTATATGCAGTTTTTATTTTTCTAAATCCATTATCTGGTCACTGGATATGAAGTGTGGTGTCTTGCTTCTGTGTTCCTGGAATTTATCTCTTGTGACTTTTGCAATCTCGTAAACTAAATGTTTCTTTTATCGTTAATGCTTTTCTTGCAGAAACTAGAAGGATCCAAGTACAAAGGACAGCTGCTTATCTGTGGAGCCACAAACTGGGACTTGATTGGTCGTAAGGAAGTTCCTAAGCAACAAGGTAGGACTGTCACCTTCTCTGGATGCGATTGTACCCCAGCCTTGCTGATCTAGAGTTGCTCAAACTGCCTTGCGGCATGGAATTGCAACTTTGCATGACAAAACACACTTGCAACCAATCTGTTCAACAATGCCAGTGCACATGCTTGTGTGCAAATTTCCTTGCTATACATCTGTAGTCTGCATCAAACAAACAATTGCATCAGTGCATTGGGTCAAAAAAAAAAAAAAAAAAAAAAAAAAAAAAAAAATAGTTTAAGAAGGAACTGCAGATGCTGGAAAATCAAAGGTAGATAAAAATGCTGGAGAAACTCAGGCTTTTAAAAGGCTCCCTGCCAGGGGCAGCAATGGCACAGCTGGTAGAGTTGATGCCTCACAAGGGTTCGATTCTGACATAAGGTGGTGTTTTTGTGCAGTTTTCCCTATAATTGCATGCATGCATTCCCCCTTGTGTTCTGGTTTTCGCCTGCATCCCAAACATGTGCAGGTTTGCAGGTTAATTGGTCTCTGTAAATTGCCCCTCATGTGTAGGGTGGATGAGAAAATGGGATAATGTAGAACTAGTGTGAACAGGTAATGATTGATGGCCGGTGTGGATTTGGTGGGCGGAGGACAATGTCTCTGTGCTGTATCTACACTATTGACTTTGCTTGCTAAATTTCCTTTTTTTGTGCTTTTCTCCCTTGAAAGTGGTTCAGAATCCTCAGTGCAGATGTCCAACACCTCCAGCAGAATTGCTGTCTTCCGATCAAAGTTGAAATCCTGCACAACAGCTCCCATCCCCAACATAAGGATGCATCCCAATCTCTCCAGTCTGCTCTCATCTACTTCCCCATCCAACACATTGCATATGGGCAAAGCAGGTCCCATCATAAAGAAATAAGTGCTGGAGTAACTCAGCGGGTCAGGCAGCATTTCTGGAGAACATGGATAGGTGATGATTTGGGTCGGGGGGCCTTTTTTAGACTGAAGAAGGGTGCAGACCTGAAATGTCATTATCGGTCTGAAGAAGGATCCCAACCCTAAATGTTGTCTGTCCATATTCTCCTCGGATGCAGCTTGACCTGTTGAGTTGTGCGAGGACATTTGTGTCGTCTTCTGTAAACCAGCATCGACAGTTCCTTGCTGTATAAATAAATCAAACTTGGGCCCTTTTTAAGCGGCATGTTAATTTTGAACCGCCACCCTGTGCGTTATGGCTTCCCGCTCCTGTTCCAGGCCCAACCCAGATCTCAAGCACCTACACTCCATCCACCACCTCTCACTGCCTCTAATTGTTGTCTGTAACTAATGAGCCACTAAAGATGGATGTCATCCAGTGATGCTGCCTGGCTAACCCGTTTGGTTACTCCAGCATTTGGTTTCACCCAGCATTTGCAGTTCCATTTTGTTACAATGAGTCACCAAGTTGACTTTAATTACAAATAGTTGGTAGTCATAAAGGCAGTATCTCAACATGTTAAGATTAGGTAAATTATTGCAAGGGTTATTATTACGGTGGATGTGACATGGACTTAGACACTAAATACTGGAGTAACTCAGTGGGACAGGCAGCACCTATGGAGAGAAGGAATTGGTGATGTTTCGGGTCGAGACACTTCCCGATTTTATCTTTTCCCCAAAATCCACAAACAGAACTGCCCTGGCAGACCCATTGTTTCTCCTCTGACATGGATGTAGGCTGTACTTGTGAAATGCTGAACGAATCACTGCTGTCGACTAGTCTAGAGGCACAGAGTCCACTTGTGGCCAGAGCCAAGGACCAAAACAATGGGTGATTGGTGGACCACCTTCACTGTGCCCTTGCATTGTACAGAATGCCGCAACTCTAGCTAAACTTCCCCAATGTTCTCATGCAGGATTCTTTGTAAAGGCTATTCCAGCTGCATTTTTATTGTCTGAATCATTTGAGATCATACATTAACTGCAACCAGGGGGATAGATGTGACTACCCTCCCATTTGGCAGCGGCTCAGCTATATTACTTTGCTTGTAGTTTACATCTAATTTTTATCTACTGCAAGAGTCGATAACAATAAGTTTTGATAATATTGCACCGGCCGTGAGTTTACCTGTTACTTGGTTTGCCCACGTCAGCCTGTAACTTGCTGTAAACCATGCCAGCAGTGTTGGGCTTGTGATAAGGACGTAATGAAATGCCAGCCAGGCAGTTATATAACAGTTTATTATCATGTTTGTTGCAATAACGTACCAATAGTTTACCAATCTCTGGATTGTTTCAGTGGCTTACCGCAACTTGGGGCAGAACCTGTGGGGGCCAAATCGTTATGGCTGCCTCTCGGGGGTACGTGTGCGGACAGTGTCGTCGGGCTCGTGTGCTGCCCACAACCTCATCATTACCACAGAGGGCACCATCTGGAGCTGGGGTAAGTGGCTGGGAGCTGAGCCAGGAGTTATAGAGGGAGTGGGGTAAGTGGCTGGGAGCTGAATGAGCGTATGACAGGTTTGTGCACTGGGATTGTCTTTCATTTTTTCAGTTGTTGAATTGGCTAAAAGCCAATTACTGACGGGTAACAGAAATTTGCTTATCGGTTTTGCATATATAGATTGGGATGTTTGGTTCCAGAATATTTAAAACAATCTGAGTAATTTTCGGTAATTCAGTTTATTGTCACGTGTACCAAGGTACAGTGAAAAGCTTTTGTTGCGTGCTATCCAGTCAGTGGAAAGGCAATACGTTATTGTAATCAAGTCATTCACAGTGTACGGGAATAACGGGAATAATGTTTAGTACATGATAAAGCCAGTCTAAAGTCCGATCAAACATAGTCCGAGGGTCGCCAATGATGTAGACTGTATTGCAGTGCAGATAGCCTGTGAGTTTAGAAGCGAGCAGCTGCTTTGGAGAATATAGCTGAGAATATAGTAAAGTTGGGGTCCATTGCAAGGCCCGGGGTGAGCGACGAGCCGGGGGCTGTGGGAGAGTCAGAACGAGGGCCTGCCCGCTGGTGCCAGTGCACGGTGGCCTGTGTGGAACACGGGGCGCGGACGGAGAACTGTGGTGAGAGGCAGTGGATGAGTGTAGGTTCTTGAGATCTGGGTTGGGTCTGAACTGGGAGGCCTGGAACAGGCGCTGGAAGCCATAGCACACAAGATAGAAACATTGGAACTTCTTTCCTAGGTGGGAATGTCAAATGCGAGAGGGTGGAGTTATAAGGCCATAGGGGGCAAAGTTTAAACCAGAGCAATATTTTATTGACAGTAAATGGTGGTGGAGGCAGATGTGAGTGACATTTAGGATGGTGTTAGATGGACGTGGGAATTGAGGGATACAGATAACTAGCGGGTGAGAATGATTAGTTTAATTTGGCGTGATTCCAGCACAGACATTGGGGGCTGAAGAGCCTGCTCTTAATCTGTTCGGTTTTGTTATAAATATTTTTAAATGCTTCTATTAAATCGCTTGCTAACCTCTCCACTCTAAGGAGAACACCTGCTTCCTCTCCGGTGTGTCCGTGATCGGTAGTCCTTCATTCCTGGAAATATTCTCGTCAATATCTTCCGTCTCCTCTGCAAAGTTACTTTCTCTCATAAAAAATATAACAATCATACTCCTAATCAAGTTGCAGGTTTTAGTACAGCCTTGTCAGCTTAAAGGATCATCATGAATACAAACGGCCATCTTTTGATAGTAGATGAAAATGTAAAGACAAATCGATTTGATGCATGAAAACAGGAAAGGCATGTACAAGTATTGCCAATGACTGCTTTGGCTACAGTGTTTTTAACACCCCCATCCCTTCTTTCCACCCCCCTCCCACATTTGTTTATCTCACTGTTCAGGCCGTGGTGAAAAAGGACAGCTAGGACACGGCGACACGAAGCGCGGAGAAGTCCCCAAACTTATTGACGCTCTCAAAGATCATACAATCGTTGCGGGAGCTTGCGGGCGTAACCACAGTCTCTGTTTAACAGGTAACCCTGAGAATGCATTGGCTTTGTAATTTTTTTTTAATATAGAGAGAAAATACTCCATCTAGGCTCTGACTGGGCTAGGTTTAATGTCCGAGTGGTATATTCTACCTTAAATTGGCATTATGAATTTTAATGGGTGCAGTGCTTAATATTTTGTTGTTTTGTGATTAGCTGTAAATAAGTCTCTTTCTGCATGTAGCATACAGATAGATGTAACTTTAGGAGACATTGTTACCTGCCAAGTTAACACCTGTCGGAAGGAACTTGCCTTCCACAGAACAGTTAGCATGAGTATTGT
The DNA here is from genome assembly GCF_028641065.1 of Leucoraja erinaceus. Classification (NCBI taxonomy): domain Eukaryota; kingdom Metazoa; phylum Chordata; class Chondrichthyes; order Rajiformes; family Rajidae; genus Leucoraja; species Leucoraja erinaceus. The sequence goes on along the minus strand of NC_073406.1, from coordinate 855,511 downwards.
TACAGCACTCATCAATGTGAGGAGGGACAGGTGTTAACTCAATGATAGACACAATGCTGGAGTAACTCAGCGGGTTAGACAGTATCTCTGGGGGGAAAAAAGAAACGGGTGACATTTTCGGATTGAGACCTTTCTTCAGACAGGAGAAGGGACTTGACCCAAAATGTCACCTGTTTTCTCCAGAGATGCTGTCTAACCCGCTGAGTTACTCCAGCTTTTTGTTTCTATCTTCAAGTTAACACCGGCTCGTCCTCACATGATAGTGCTAACTGTTCTGTGGAAGGGAAGGCAGACCGGATGATTTTGCAGGACTAATCCTTGGACAATTTACCCTCTTCTACAATTTAGACAGCTCACTAAATGTAACAATGATAGCCCCCTCACAAAATGCCGTGGGGACGATGTGAGACGGGCAGATGCCCCAGCCCTGCCTCCCTGACACTTTTCCAATTTGAAGACTGAATAAGGCTGAGTTTGTGGGAGGAAATTCTGTTTATGTCATCCCAAATATAATTGAGTGTCGATGCGTTTGATTCCTTGCTGAACCTTTCAGACTTTTCATCTGCATGGTGAACTGCTGTCTAATCCTGGTTTTGATTGATTTCAAGTCCTGTGGGTTTTAAGATCATCAAGGGCTTATAGTTGAAAGGTTACTGTGAATAGTCAATGATGTCCATTTCATTGCAGAGGAAATGAAGCTGCGCATTTGATGTGGAGTCCAATGGCTGATAATTGCAGATTCTGCTTTAAGTCCCTGTATATTTGAACTGCCTGGCATTCATCTGGGTGCCGCAGTGCAACGATAATATTTCGAACAAACGTGGTTTGGATATTTGATATAGAACATGCAGTGTCTTGGTTCCTGACCTATGATACAAGGTTTTTTCTTGTTCACTTGGCTGTGCTTTGAGCTTCCATATGGCAGATCTGTTGACACAAGAAACTGCAGATGCTGATATACAAAAAAAGACAGTGCTGGAATAACTGGGCAGTTTCTCTGGAGAACATGGGCAATGTTTTGGGCTGGGACCCTTCTTCAGGCTCCGTTCTGTTATGGAGCAGTGCAGATTAAACTATTCCAGCCCATGAGGCTCTAAGGTGCTGGTCAGGCCGCATTTGGAATATTGTGAGCAATTTTGGGCACCATATCTGTGGAAGGACGTGCTGGCTCTGGAGAGGATCCAGAGAAGGTTTACAATAATGATCCCACGAATGAGTAGATTAACCTATGATCAGCGTATGTCGGCACTGGGCCTGTACTCGCTGGAGTTTAGAAGTATGAGGGGGGACCTGATTGAAATGTACAAAAGAGCGAAAGGCCTTTGATAGAGTGTATGTGGAGAGGTTGTTTCCACTAGTGGGAGAGGTCACAGCCTCAGAATTAAAGGGCCTTCTTTTATGAAGGAAATTAGGAGAATTTTTATTTAATCCGAGGGTGGTGAATCTGTGGAATTCTTTGCCATAGCAGGCTGTGAAGGCTGTCAGTGGATATTTTTAAGGAGGAGATAAATAGATTATTGATTAGTAGTGGTGTCGGTGGTTATGGGGAGAAGGCAGGAGAATGAGGTTAGGAGGGAGAGATAGATCAGCCATGATTGAATAGCGAAGTAGACTTGATGGGCCGAATGGCCTAATTCTACACTCATTCATTATGACCGTATGTACCTTTGCTTTCCTTCTCTCTCAGTCCCTCCCCGACTAGATTTGTCTTGCTGATGAATTTTACTGATTGTATAACTCGTTGTCACCTTCCCCTCGGCCAACAATGAACCATTCTACATTTCCTCCATCATCGTCCCCTTTGATCTACATTTTCATACCTTACCCTTATATATCTCTAGTCTTCCTCTCACCTGACTCTGTCTGAAGAAGGGTCTCAACCCAAAACATCACCCATTAAATCTTTTCTCCAGCATTTTGTGTCTATCTTTGGTGTTAACCAGCATCTGCAGTTCCTTCCTACACCAGAGATCTTGGTTTTCACTTCTCTGCTCACAGTTGACATGGCTTATAGGGTTGCTGTGTTTTTCCCCCTGCATACCTGGCCAAACTAATGGAAAGGTTTGCTACTTACTTGTGTTTCGACTGAAAGGTGGTTTAGTGGCACAAAGAATTGTGTTTGTGGCCTTCTGGGTCTCACTGGGACTATACTGATGACATGCTGGATGTGGAGGGAGTTGGGATGAAAAATAGCAAATGAATCCTCGTGGGAAGAACTGCGTTTAACATAACACACGCATCCTAATGAAGTTATTGTGACAACTCTGAATGCACTAAACTATATACACCTTAAGAGAACTTTTTTTTTATTTTAATGCATACTGTTTGTAATTGAGATCCTTGTATATAATCTAAATATCCAAATGCATGGGACTCCCATCAGAAAAGGGAGCGTTTCCCATCCTGCTCCACTGGAGCGGAATCAAAAAATAATTACCCTGCTGCAAAAACAGCTTTATTTTTTATCCTACTAAGCCTGGCTGCTCATAGAGGTCATAGCCTCAGAATTAAAGGACGTTCCTTTAGGAAGTAGATGAAGAGGAATTTCTTCAGTCAGAACGTGGTAAATCTGTGAGAATTCGTTGCCACGAAGAATGTCGAGGCCAAGTCGATGGATATTTTTATGGCAGAAATAGATAGATTGTTGATTAGTATGGGTGTCGGGTTATGAGGAGAACACGGGAGAATGGGGTTCGGAGGGAGAGATAGATCAACCATGATTGCACAGTGGGTGCACAGAGTCTTTTACTCTTGCCCAGAGCAGGGAATCGAGGACAAGAAGACATGGGTTTTAAGTGAAGGGGAAAAGATTTAATAAGAATCTGAAGGGTAAGTTTTCCACATAAAGTGTGGTAGATGTATGGAACAAGCTGCCAGAGGAGGTGGCTGAGACAGGGACTATCCCAACATTTAAAAAACAGTTGGAGAGGTACATGAACAGGACGGGTTTGGAGGGATATGGACCAAATGCTGGCAGATGGGACTAGTGTAGCTGGGACATGTTGGCCGGTGTGGGCAAGTTGGGCTGAGGGGGGCTGTTTCCACACTATGAGTCTATGATTGAATGGTGACGTAGACTTAATGGGCCGAATGGACTAATTCTGCTCCTATCACATCACGTCATGCAGCTTAACAGTAGAGTTGAACTCCGCTGTGTGCTTGGTTGTTGGAAGCTGGCAGCTTCACAGTTGGGAGAGAGTGCCAGCAAGCATACCCGATAAATCATCGATCCAGTTTCTCCACAGATGCTGCCTGACCCACTGAGTTACTCCAGCACTTTGTGTAAACCGGCATCTGCAGTTCCTTGTTTCTACCAGTTCTAATACCTAAATTCTAAGTGAGTGTTGTGCAAAGAAGCTATTTTACTCCTATTGACTGCAGGCCGATTTGTTTTTGGTTTGAAGGCAGTGATACTTTTGTTATCAACAAATGCATTACTAATTGTCTTCATTTTGTGTGCTTAGAAAATGGAACAGTTTTTGCCTTTGGTGAGAACAAAATGGGACAACTTGGCCTTGGAAACCAGACTGAAGCAGAGCCCTGCCCTGCACAGGTAAAGAATCTGAAGCACTCTTTTGGTGAATATGTCCCATTCAATGTTCTAAATCTCTTGTAATGGCTTGGTACAATGAATCACATTTCACAGGCTTTAATCATCCTTGTGGTACACTGCGTATAAACCTGTCGTTACGTGCTTTTATTGAATGTTAGGCTATTTATGTATGATGGAGAGTGGGTGTTGCAAGGAAACATTACATCCTGGTCTAATATGAAGAGGCTGTGAAATAGTTATCGGAGGATAGGTCACTGTTGTAGGAGCTCAGCGAGTCAGGCAGCATCTCGAGAGGGAATGGAGACGGGCAGTGTCTTGGGTCGGGGCCCTTCATTGTGATAGGGAAGAAAGCCAGAGGAGAGAAGTTAGGGTGGGTCGAAACCCAGCAAGTGATAGGTGCCCTCCCTATATTTGTACATTTTATGTAGTAGTTTAAAATGTGTTTTGGGGGTTTTTAACCGTATCCAAAGTAAATTCTGCTAAAACATTGTGGGGAAATAGCCATATGACTTTAGCAAACGGTAAAGCCAATGGCGATAACTAGTTTCTGCATTTGGTGATACCGACCAATGTTAACATGCTGTTAAAATGAATTAGATGTAGATTTCTGCATTTGGAATGATGCATTGCCAAACCATTCTAATCCTTGCTTTCTAGCACGCATCGAAAGCTTTTCACTGTACCAATGCTACATGTGACAATAAACTAAACTTAAGTTAAAGCAGTATAATATTGACTTTGCATTTGGACAAGTAATTTCTGAGCCCCAGCATTGCACAATAGTCTTTTTTTTCTTGTCCATGTTGCTGTTGACATTCCAGTGGGAATTTGCAATTCCCAAGTATGTTTTCCCACAATATTTAGAAATGTTGTTTATTTGCCAGGTGCTGAGTGCAAGGGGCGATCTGAGAATAGCACAAACCTGCAGCACAGGGTCAGTTGTGATGACAAGGGGGGGAGGGGGGTGATTGAAAATGTCACCACAATTTCTACTTGTCAGCAAATAAAAAGATGCATGCTCAGCAAGGAAACTAATCCACAGAAAGACATTGTGGCTGTGGACAATAAAATAAATGTGCATTTTCAAAAGGTGCTGTAATGCTAACACTGGAGGCTGTCTCATGATCCAGTGGACTGATCATTTAGCTTGATTATTCTTGTCATTTTTCTTCCTTCAGATCATGTACAATGGCCAGCCAATTGTGAAAATAGCCTGTGGTGCAGAATTCAGTATGATCGCTGACTGCAAAGGAAACCTCTATTCCTTTGGCCACCCAGAGTATGGACAGCTTGGTACGTCTGCACAGTTGTGGAAAAAATGTTTGCTTTAACACTCAAGGAACATAATAAGCCACTGCACACAACTTAAAAAAATTAAAATAATCTTGGCAGATTTTTCATTGCATTTTGCTGTGTGCAATTCACCGTTGCAATACCCAACACGTTTCACAAATTTAAAAGTGATTTAATTGATTGAAGCTCATCGGGCGATAAATTCCCTGATAGAATGAAGGTAATTGTAAATGCTTGTGTTCTGTCAATGCCTCATTACTAAAATGCCCCATAAAATTGGCACATCATAGCATGGTGCATTGTATTGGACTCTTGTTGACTGAGGCAACGTGTTCCCCTTCATAAAACAAATATGGAATTCTGGCAACCTGAACTAAACAAGGTGTTCTAGAAATTCTTAGCGGTCAGGAAGTATTTCGGGACGGCAGAACTGAGTTTAAGATCAATGATCTTTCATCCAAACTAGTAAAGTTTTTTACTTTAAATGTTAGCAATATTTCTTTGACCACGGATGCTGTCTGGTCTCTATTCCATTGGAGTTTTCTGCACGTTCTGACTTGGCAACACTTCTTGTTAATGAAAGTGAACAAATTGCTTGCGTTTGTACCACGGGGCACCTTGCCCACATTCAAAAACATGAAGTTTCATCCTCTGCCATTTTCCTGCTTGCCAATTATTTTTTATCTAGAGGCCATGAATGTTATTTTTAATCTAGAGGCCATGAATGTTTGCTCCCCTCCCTTCATAATGGGCCAGGTTTCTATCTCCTGGGTCCTACATAGCAATGATTCCAAAGCGGTGATCGTTCAAGTGCATGTGTGTAAGACTTTGGTATGAAAGGGCTCTTTGATATGAATAAATAGTTTTATAATCTAAATAGAACCAGAGTCTAAATAGAGCAACAACCTAAATATACTTAAAAATAAGCAATGCTTTTGGAATATCAAAGACTAGAGGGCATAGCTTGAAGCTAAGAGGAAAAGCTGAAAGGAGACGTGCGAGTGAAGTATTTGCGTAGAGGGTGGTGGGGCTTGGAATATGCTGCCTGGGGGGGGGGGGGCAGAGACAATGGTGCTATTTAAGAGACTTTTAGATGGACACATAGATATGCAAATAATGGAGGTGTATGAATGATGTGCAGGCTGATGAGATGAGTTTTGGTAGCACGCTTCAAATGCTTTTTGCTGGATCTCAGTGTAGGTGACGACAAACTAAACTTGTTTATCTTGGCATTGTGTTCAGCAGAGACACTGGCCACACAGACGCAGAGGGGCATGTTCCTGTGTTGTACTTTTCCATGGTCAATGGGAAAGCAGAATGCTGCCTAAAATCAACAAATTATTGTTCATAAAAGTACTGGTGAATTCCTGAAAAATCATTATTCAATGTGGCAGAAATATTATGGAAATCCCATAGCACTGTTTATTTAGTAGTCATGTGTACCGAGGTACAATGAAAAGCTTTTCTGCTGACTGGCTAGCACGCAAAAAGACAATACATGATTCCAATCTATCCATGTACAGGGATCATGGTCAGGGAATATAGACACAATGCTTGAGTAACTCAGCGGGACGGGCAACATCTCTGGAGAAAAGGAATGGGTGAAGTTTCGGGTCGAGACCCTTCTTCAGATGTCTCAAGAATGATCTGGAGAATTCAATCTCCAGAGATGCTGCCTGTCCCGCTGAGTTACTCCAGCATTTTGTGTCTTATCTTTGGTTTATACCACCATCTTCAGTTCCTTCCTACGCATGATAAGGGAATAATGTTTTGTGCAAGGTAAAGCCAGGCAAAGTTATCAAGGGTTAGTCTGAGGGTCACCAAAGAGGTAGACAGTAGTACAGCACTGCTCCCTGGTTGTGATAGGATGCTAACGATATGCTTGTCAAATTGTCACTTCCTGTATGTCATGTTGTTACTTGTGAGTGGAGCACCAAGGCAAATTCCTTGTATGTGAACATACTTGGCCAATAAACGTATTCATTCACTTATTCCAAACAGGTCACAACTCTGATGGCAAGTTCATTGCCAGGGCGCAGAGAATTGAGTTTGACTGTGAGGTGGTGCCGCGACGGGTAGCCATCTTCCTGGAGAAGACAAAAGATGGTCAAATCCTGCCGGTGCCGAATGTTGTGGTCCGTGAGGTGGCCTGTGGAGCAAACCATACGGTATGAAACGATGATCAGCTTTTGGGGCAGTCCTGTTGAACAAACCTGTGTGGTGTGCCCTCTCATCTGCATCAATATCAGCATCGCTTTCAGATGTCTTATCGGCAAGCCCTGTACTCGGCATCACTCTCTTGTAGATTTTAGTTTAGAGAACGGGTGCCTTGGCCCACCGAGTCCATGCCGACCAGCGATCCCTGTACATTAACACTGTCCCTCACACTGGGGATCATTTTACATTTAATCCAAGAAAATAATGTGAGTGGAAACTGATTTAAGGAACAATTTACTCATTACCATTCATCTACGAGAACAAACAGGGGTAGCGCAGTGGTAGAGTTGCTGCCTTACAGCGCGAGAGACCCGCGTTCCGTCCTGACTACAGGTGCTGTCTGTATGGAGTTTGTACGTTCTCCCCGTGACCTGCGTAAGTTTTTTCCGGTTGGTCCAGTTTCCTCCCACACTCCAAAGACGCGCATGTTTGTTGGTTAATTGGCTTCCGTTAAATTGTCCCGTGTGTGTGTGTGTAGGATAGTGCTAGTGTGCCGGGACCACTGGTCAGTGCGGAGTTGGTGGGCCGAAGGGTCTATTTCCGTGCTTTATCTCTAAACTCCTGAACAGGATTTCTTTCTAATATCGCTTTTTTGCAGATTTTTCCCAGCCTTGATATTTTGGGTGGGGGAAACGTGCCTACTTTGCCCGGAGCAGCTGTTTAGTAATTTCTGGTCAAGGGTTTGATCCTGAAATGTTAACCAGTCTTTTCTTCCTTTGTTCCCAGTTGCTGACGCACCTGCTGTGTCTGCTCACTGCCTTGTCTTTATGTTGAGTACAATCTTTTGCTTGCTGCTCTGTGTTACCCCAAGTGCTAATATTAATCACAGCTCACTTCACCTTCTCAGTAGTTGATGGCACTTGCCCTTCTCTCAATGCCACAGTCAAAGCGAGTTGACTGCTCTGCTGTCGATCCTCATTTCACGGACGTGTCTGAAGATCGTTCTGCTGTAATCCTTGGGTGAATTAACGAGTGTGCGGCTATTGAGCTATATGAAATGATGAGAGGAATAGATTGGGTAGATGCACAGAGTCTCTTGCCCAGAGTTGGGGAATCGAGGCCCAGGTGTATGGTGAAGGGGAAAACATTTCATAGGAACCTGAAGGCTAACGTTTTCACGCAAAGGGTGGTGGGTGTATGGAACAAACTGCCAGAGAAGGCAGGTGAGGCCGGGTATTTTAACAATGTTTAAACACTTAAACAGGTACATGGATGGGACAGGTTTGGAGGGTTAAGGACCAAACGTGAGCAGGTGGGACTAGTGTAGCTGGGACATGTGTGGGCAAGTTGGGCCTGAGAGCCCGTTTCCACACTGAATCGCTCTGACTCTATGACCTTGCAAAGAGGAAGAATCGCCCCTTTTACTGATCAAGATGTGTGTTCCTTAGATTGCTCTTGACTCCCAGAAGAGGGTGTTCACTTGGGGCTTTGGAGGATATGGTCGCCTCGGGCACTCTGAGCAGAAGGATGAGATGGTCCCTCGTCTGGTTAAACTCTTTGACTTCCCTGGCCGTGGGGCCGTGCGGATCTGCGCTGGAAACACCTGCTCGTTTGCAGTCAATGAGATGGGTTAGTAAAGTGCATTGTCCTATTTTAATTGACTAGTTGTAAAGCTTACTGCTTCTGTATGTAATATGATTTAACCAGTGGCATGGGGCCATTTCTGACACTCTGTTACACTCATTGATATCTGGAAATTTGTTCCATTTGGGTCACTAATGTTCTTGTGATCCTTGAAGCTTTTTCTCTGGGTAAAATGTCTCATCATTTAGGGTGTATCCAGTTTCCACTTCAGAAATGTGGAGGAAGGAACTGCAAATACTGGTTTAAATCGAAGATTGACACAAAGCTGGAGTAATTCATTGGGTCGGGCAGCATTTCTGATGAAAAGGAATTGGTGATATTCTGGGTCGTGACCCTTCCTCAGACCTCCCAGAGTCTATGCCGAACATCGAATAAGGGTCTCGACCCTAAACGGCACCAATTCCTTTTCTCCAGAGGTGCTGGACGACCCGCTGAGTTACTCCAACCTTTTGTGTCTATCTTCAGCTTCGTCTAACTTGTTGTCCAAGCCTCTTCCTTTGCACATATTCACTGCATTAATTGCTACATAATGGTTATTACATTTCAAAAGTAATTTGTTTTTAAAGTATAAACAGCCCAATATAAACATAAAATGTGTGGGGAAAAAACTGCAGACGCTGGTAGTCGGGCAGACAAAATGTGTAGGAAATCCCGTTGAGTTACTCCAGCATTTTGTCTACCTTCAATATAAAGATAAGTTATCAATTCCATTCCCATACTTTGACCATGGCTGCTCAGCCTCTAAGCTTTCCCTAACTCTTGTATCTGCTTGAAGGAACAGATTGGAAACGAAAAATCTGGTGTCCTTTAGAATAGAGACACAGCAGGGAAACAGGCCCTTTGGCATGAAGGCAGACACAAAATGCTGGAGTAAGTCAGCGGGACAGACAGCATCTCTGGAGAGAAGGAATGGGCGGCGTATCGGGTGAAGACTGTTCTTCGATGCCCTTTGGCACTCCAACCAGTGATCATCCTGGACATTAACAATAACACATACACCGGGGACATATACAATTTTACCAAAGCCAATTAACCTACACACCTGTACATCTTTGGAGTGGGGAATGAAACCGGAGCACCCAAAGAAAACCCACACAGTCACAGGTAAACGTGCAAACTCCGTACAGACAGCGGCCATTGTCGGGATTGAATCGGGATCTCTGGCGCTGTGAGGCAGCAACTCTACCACCCATCCTATTTTAACAAGATTGGAATAAAACACTGGGGCAATTGGATTCCCTTCACTTAATTAATCTTTTACATTTATTTTCTTGTTTCACTTTCCCCACAGGTGGCTTATTCTTCTGGGGTGCAACCAACACCTCTCGTGATTCCACAATGTACCCCAAAGTGGTGCAGGACCTGTGTGGGTGGAAGGTTCGAAGCCTTTCCAGTGGGTGAGTAGACGGCTGCAGGACGGCCAGGTCATTGAAAGGTCCCGACGCCCTCTTCACCGCGTTCCGCCAACCCCAAACTTTGTTCATTCCCTCCACAGATGCTACCTGATATCCTGAGTTTCTCCTGCAGTTCATTTTACACAGATAATGTTATATAGTCTGGCCTACCGGTATATTCCTAGCGTGCCATAATATCTAAAGTATACAAAGGCGGATAACTGGCAAAAATAGCCTGGCCACGTTAAAAACGGAGAGTTACGCAAGGTTGATGTCCGTAACAATGCAAAATGTCCCTGACAGCGGCTGGAGAGGCATTGTGAAGTGACAGATAATCAAATGCATGGGTCGGTCCTGTGCATTGTGCAGGAACCCCTCCCCCCAGCACAATCACCCAGTCTGTATTTGGGGTTCCTCCAATGTTGAGGTTACATTGTGGACGTGAGAATGGAAGATGGATCCAAGGATGGTGGGAAGAGGTGGGAACAGGGTGTTGCTACACTGTGGTTGTACAGGGAATGCCACAGAACAGGGAGTGTTGACAGAGTAGACCAGGAGTCATGAACAAAAACCATCCTTTGGAAATCACAAGGAATGTGTGTCAGGTGATATGAGCTTGTTTCAGCCAGTGGAAATTGAATATGATCTGTTGAAATGGAGGTGAGGATCAGGTGTTCTTGCCCTGTCCGGGAAGAGGGGTAGGGGTGGTGAGAACAGAAGTTAGAAAATGGATGAGATGCAGTCAAACGCTCTGCCTGTGCTTGAGTGGAAGCCATGGTGATGAAAGACATCTGTGTGGGCAATTTGGTGAAGATGGAGGGACTGAGAACTGGACGAGTTCTTGCAGGAGGCTGGGTGGGAGGATGTATAATCAAGGTAGTCGTGGAAGCGCGGGATTGCAGTGGTTATTTGTGGCTGGCTATCCATGGAGCTGGAGGTATTCAGGAGCGAAGGGAAGAGCTGGGGATGGACAGATTGGAAATTGGCACCAAAGTGGTGAAACGTTTAATTTCTGCACGTTGTCAATGTAACGGAAGAAGAGTTGGCGTGTATCTTGTTGATCTTCCCCGGGTTTGGAGTATTGCTTCGTGAGGCCACCTAGTGAGAGCATTCTCCTCATCACTGGCCGTTGATTCAACAGGCCACGAGTGCCCTAGAAACAAACAGTGGAAGAATGCACCACTTGTACCGTGCGTATGTCGAACTTAGTTTCCAGCTCGTGACATTGTAACAGATTCTAAACGTGCAGTCTTTGAGAAACAAATGGAGAAGTGTTTCTTGTTGGATCTTGTGACCTTAGGTCAGTCCTGATTGACCTCTTGTGCTGCTTGGATGGGCTTTCTTGGTTGTCCATCTCGGTATCTCCAGATGTTCTGGCTTCCTCCTACTGCCCAAAGGTCTGCTGCTTGGTAAAATGGCGACTGCTAATTACACCCCGTGGGGTGGTTGGTAGAAGAATTGAGGGCAGTCGTTAATTATCATGCAAGAGAATTTCCGTTTAGTTTATTGTCACGTGTACCAAGGTACAGTGAAAAGATTTATATCGTGCTAACCAACGGATAGACAATACATGACTACAATTGAGCCGTCCACAGTGTACAGATACATGCTAAAGGGAATACAGTTTAGAGATTTAAAAGAATCGAGTGATTGTAATGCAAGATTATTGTTCCACGTCTGTGACGAGCAAGGGAAGCTGGCTGGCTTGGACGCAGTCTTGGGTCACAGGGAAAGGGTTTGCTCTTGGGAATTCGCATGGATTCGTGGGACTAATGCTCATATTGTGACCAATGATAGAGGCTGTTAAGGCACAGCCAGCCAAGCAACATCTGTCCAGCATCTTGGACAATACAGCTCGCCCCCTCCATGACCCATTGGTCAACCTGAGGAGCACCTTCAGCAACAGGCTGGTTCCATCAAGAACGCCACAGGAGATCCTTCTTCCCTGTGGATATCAAACTGTACAACTCCTCCCCCTTCGCTCGTGGGGTGGACTGAGACTGACCCACCCCCCCCTCAATCTTTGCACATCCCCGATCCTTTCCGCTCGTCGCTTTAATTTCATGTTTCATGTACTTTGTGTTTTATGAAAGTTGGTAGTTCAATTTCTCTCCTGGAATAAAGAAAGTTCTATCGTATCGTAAACTGAAAAGTCTGATTGCGGTATTTTGATTGTCATCAGACAGTGGGTTGGTAAATGGTGCTTAAAAATAGGCTGGCGATGGAATGTTTACAAGAGTGTGGGTTGTCATAAGAGTCGTTCAGTGTGGAAACGGGCACCTTGACTCAACCTGCCCACACCAGCCAACATGTCCCAGCTACACTGGTCCCACCTGCCTGCATTTGGCCCTTATCCCTCTAAACCTGTCCTATCCATGTACCTGTCTAAATGTTTCTTAAACATTGCGATAGTACCTGCCTCGACTACGTAGTTTGTTCCGTACACCCACCCCTCTTTTGGGTTCCAATTAAATCGCCCCCTCTCTCTTCCCCCATCCCCCCCCCCCCCCCCCCTCTCGCACCACCACCCCCTTAAACCTATGTTCTCTGGTTCTTGATTCTCTTACTCTGGGCAAGAGACTCTGAGCGTGTACCCGATCTCTTCCTCGTGGATTTTGTACAAATTGTATTTTTTTTTATCTGCAGAAAAAGCAGCATAATTGTTGCAGCTGATGAGAGCACAATCAGCTGGGGACCATCACCAACCTTTGGAGAACTGGTAAGAGCTGTCACTTCAAACCTGGCCCTCATTCCTGTGCAATAAATCTTATTGTTTGACCTCTCTCTGGGAACTGTCAAAATTAAGGTTTAAGTTCAGTTCGAGAAGAAGGGGAAAATTTATTTTTAAATTTCACTGAAAATAAGATTGAGTGACTGCATGGAATAATTTTCCTGTTTAGTCCATTTGGGATGCATTGAATGTAGAACATGTAGATGGGGACTTTCCTAAAGCAGAATTAGGCCATTTGGCTATTCAAGTCTACACCATTCAATTATGGCTGATCTATCTTTCGCTTTCAACCCCATTCTCATGCCTTCTTCCCATCACCTGTCCTGTCAATCTCCACCTTAAATATTCATTGACGTCCTCCACAGCCTTCTGTGGTAATGAATCCCACAGATTCACCACTGTCTGACTGGATATTGTCTATTGAATCAAAACATTAAGTATGGTATTTAAATTGCCTTTACATTTGTTGGTTCAAAGTGGTTGCCTTCAATGGGGAGTTAAGATTGAAGCGGGCTGCAGAGGGGCCCTACACTGTGCCCCTCTATTCTAGGGACCGACTGAGTCTGTCCGTGTCCTGGCACTCGGCTCCGACTCTAGACGTCACCCGTTGCCTTTGACCGAGATGTTGGTGTAAAACTGCTGTAGCAGCATTGCCGAGTCAGGTGACAATGTACCCATTTTATTGATACAGAATTTAATTCAAGGCCACCGTGTAATCAGGAGGCTGACAATGGGCTTGTTGTGAATCCTTGGAGTTCTGAAGCATAATTATAATTGGAAATTGATTCAGCCTCCCTTCAGATTAAGCTAATCCCTTGCTGAAGATGTGGGCACCTCCAGTGAAGCCACTGAGTAAACCATTTGTGGTTCTCGCTGGGATGTCTACACCGGGTGCAGCCTCTGTTCCCACAGTGTTAACAGTAGCACTGGCGAGTTTGGGAGTTGGTCGGTCCAATGAATGGAGTAAGAAGGGTCTTGACCCAAAATGTCACCTATCCATGTTCTCCAGTGATGCTGCCTGACCTGCTGAGTTACTCCAGCACTTTGTACCAGTCCTGCAATGAAAGTTGTTTGCCAAGCTGTGCTCCACTTTAGATTTGCAGCAGAGTTGTAAATTTGTCAAGCATCTCCAAGCATGGCAATGTCATTTATAAACATTGAAATAACGGTATCTTTGCTGCCGCGACCTAGGGATGTTTGAGAAGTTTGCATAATTTTATAGTTGATTTAGAAACTGGCCGGGCAATTGTGCCAAATGTAATGAATTCTAATGTCAATGTTCACTTGCAATGCGATGGGCGATGTTGTAGCTTAGGAGTTTGCGGCTTGTTGCTTTTCAAGAGACGTCTGTTGGCAAGCATTTGAAAAGACAAGACAAATCTTAAATGGGCAGTCTAACATCCATGGTAGAATTCTGTTTATCATGAGCCATTTAAATCCTTCTCGGCTATTGCCGATGCTGCAACCAAATGCTAACCTATCGAAAATTCCACAATAAAAAGTTATTAGCATTCTTCATTACATTTGGCAATGGATGTTGGTGTGTTACGATAGACACAAAATGCTGGAATAACTAAGTCTATTAAAGATGGAACACTTTAATATGCAGGGGTGTTTTTTATTTTGCGACATATAATATTCATGCCTGGTAGTTTATTTACAAAAGCATGTCTTGATAAGGAATCCTAAACGTGGCGGTCCGTGTGTGATTTTGAGCCATTACTATTGTTGCAGGGCTATGGTGACAACAAGCCCAAGTCTTCCACCACTGCACAGGAGATAAAGACCTTGGATGGTGTTTACATTGAGCAGGTGAGACAACCTTCTTTTCTTTGCTTTCTTTAGCTGGGAATTGCTATGTGCAATTTCACTGCATTATGTGACTGCATTTGGTTATGGCAAATCCTGATGTGAACTATGCAGCTTAAGTGCAATTCTTTCTTTCGTTGCCCGTTGCCCGTGGCCGCATTGTGTTGAGTGGCGATTCACGGGGAGCACCTGTTCAATTATTTTTCTTCCGGCAGGTTGCCATGGGCCATGCACATTCGCTGATGATAGCAAGAGATGAAAGTGATACAGAGAAAGAGAGGATTAAGAAGTTGCCTGAATATAACCCGCGGATTATCTGACGTAACCCTGAGCAGCCACACATGAAAGCTTCACTTGAACAAAGGCAGCTGGAGTTTACAGTGCACTGGTCAATGAGATAAATATCCACACTGAACAGCAAGCCAGGCAATGGACCACATCTTACAAAGAGATTTTCCAATTCGTGCAAAAATGTTAGTGCTACTTACATAATGACAATTTCAAACGCAGCTGTGTAGTGTTTCCAAAGCAAATGATTTAACAATGTATGCAGATAGTTAATTTTTCTTGTATTCTTTGGCCAGTGTGTTGCCATTGGCTTGGGGAACGGCCAATTTCTTTTGATATGTTGGAACTCCTTGTATTTTTTTTTAACCCAGGTTTGACTCTTATAATTGGCCAGCAGAGTGGTGTAAACTAGCTGAAACATTTGGAACTGTGACCTTCATTTGGCTGCACTAAGCATCAAGCTGGCAACTTGCATTTCCACTTTATGCTGGCGATGTATTTGTCTT
The DNA here is from genome assembly GCF_028641065.1 of Leucoraja erinaceus. Lineage (NCBI taxonomy): Eukaryota > Metazoa > Chordata > Chondrichthyes > Rajiformes > Rajidae > Leucoraja > Leucoraja erinaceus. The sequence continues at coordinate 840,136 of NC_073406.1, read as the reverse complement.
CTGCTAACTTTCTTCCTCCTAATTACTTGTGATGGGTAGAGGGATTTATCACCCATTCGGTTAATTATAGTCTTAAAAATGCGAAGCCCTGCTATCTGATAGGATAGGCCTGGGTGGTTGAGTTGAGAGTGTGGGTGTGAAAGGCACTTCTGGCTCTGCCCTTGGAGCTTTGGAGTAGCTGTGCTCCAGTGAAGGCCCTAGTCTCTGAAACCCACCTGCTCGCGTGATCAACTGCGCTTGGTTGAGTCTAGAAAAGGGCTTGCATTCCACACTTCTCCCTGCTACACTTGGGCTTCTGTTTTCATTGACACCATGTGTTGCTGTTGAATACAGGAGCTCCACATACTGGCTGCCAACAACACATCTTGTGAACCTGCCTTATTGTTCCCATCTCTGGCAATACATTGCCAATAAAATTAATCAATCAAACTTTGCTATTTGCTTAGTACGACTGAGTAAAATCATCATTTTGCTTTCAATCCCTCATCTATTTGATGGTTTGGTTCCATTCTATACGTCTGATAAGCTAATTGTTTTTTTTCTAACCAAACCCATTCCCCCAGAAGATCAATGAGATATCTAGGTCAAATCTTTATCAACAAATCCCCCTACCATATTGGATATTTTTGTTTGAAGTCATTGTAGTTTATTTGAGACTTTTCGATCTCTCATTTTATATACGCCAGGATTAATCAGTGGGTTTTTTTTCCTCTTGGGGAACGGTGTGAAGTTGACACGAGAGCCAGTAAGAATTGGAAGATCCCAAGGGAAGTGAAGGAAGGAAACTGCCTTAGATAAAGAGGAAATGTGGTCCCATTTCTATTGAGTACCAGTGGCTTAGCAACTGTTCATTATCTGATATCCTTGCTATCCCGACAAGCAGTTTGTAAAAGGTGTTTTTATTAGGTGCAGAACAACTTGTTCAACTCGAGGCTGTTTTGAGAATGTATTTGTATTCTCTGAATTCAGCCTCTACCTTAATGGCAACTCTTATGTGGACATGTTTTGTAGCATAAACATGTTGACTTTCTTGTAGCATTAGTCAGCAAAATCTTCCATTTTACAATTTACATGCTGCAGTCTCATTCCTTTGTTCCAGATTCCAATGTCCTCGTTTTATTAGCGGAAGTTCTCGTCCATTAACAAACTGATAGACCTCGTAGAGAAACTCTGAAAGGCTTTCTCATTTCTCTCTAATTGCCCGAGATTGTTCCCTGTTGGCATCTCTTCCATTGCTTTGTAGCCTGACCAGCTGTGATGTGTGCAATATTGATGATTTCTCAGCAATGCCAGTGCATTGTCGATACAGAACGACCACAGATGAAAAAGGATGTTGCTGAACTCTCGTCGGGAGTTTTCTCTCTCCGGCCACAGATGAAATCTTTAGTGACGTGACTGTCTTGCTTGTGTCCATCAGAAAACCAGCAGGTTGAATCTACCTGTACAGAACAGTGACCCTGGGGTTCTAAGTCTGGCTCTGGTTTTCATCTTTGAACAGGAGAAACAGTATCTCCCCATAACCCCTTTGCAAGAGGAGGTGCAGGAAATATGGGATTACTGCACAAGATCTCACCCCCCCCCCCCCCCCCCCTATCATTTAGTTTGGTCTCTGCAGAACCAAAAAAATCAAAAATATCCCTATTTGTTAACCTTGTAACCCTTAAAATAAATGTTTGCTGATTTTCAAATTCTGATGCCCAAGATGAATGTGCTACAAGAACCTTTAATGATTTGGTTATCAGTCTATAAGCAGAGCTGGCAAGCTGAAGGATTTGGATGTGATTGAACCAAGATATTTTTACACTCGTGGTTCAACTGGTCCACAACTAGGTGGGGATATGGTGACGGCGCTCCGCGATGCCGCTGGGGTATCGATCAGTGGTGGACCTTATCTCTGATATATGGCCAGAGGGGCTGGTGCTGCCGTCTTGATGCTGGTTTGATTTCTTGCGTCACATTTTGGGTGTGCTTCAACTCGCCTGCCCACCTTCACGAAGCTGAAAATTGGCTGCCTCTTAACAAAGGTTAAATTGACACCAATGTGAAAGTTGTGCTGTGTTTCAGTCGCTTATTTAAGTCTGATGTAGAATGCATCGGTTTACAAGTTTCCCAATTTTCAGCCTTTGCAGGAGTGGAACAAAATTCTGCTCTGATATTGTCAATTCCTAATCATTTATGAATATTTAATTTGCTCCCCTCTGTTGCCTTCCTGCTGGTCTGCTTGACTTTAACTGTTCCTGCCTTGGGCTTGTGAGGCTGTACTAAGTCACCATGTTGAACGTTGCTAGTGCTGTAATGGAATTCATGTGCTTTTATACTGATCCTTTTTCTACAGTGGGACTTGACGTCCTTGTGTGGCTCTGTTACATTCACATCTTCCTGTAGCAGCCAATGTTAAATATCCAAGATGGGAAAACATGAAAAGTTGGCCCACATTTTACACTTTTTTTTCCCTCTCTTCTGGTTTTGAAGGTCCATGCTTTGTAGAATTGTACTGCAGAACTTTGCAGGTGCAGGGTGCCGAGACAGTGTATTGCACCTGTAGCTGTGAGTATGCACTCTTATCTGTAAGTGTTGCATGGTATCCCACCAGATCTCAAAAATAAAATAACTTGATTAACTTTTGGAGTTGCTGCTATCTTTCAATAATGCTGAGCTGGCTGGAATTTGGGTATAAAATGATCAGACTTGGTACAAGATAACGGCAGTGCTGTCCTTGAGCCTGATTTGGTCTTTTGAAAACATATTTCTCCTTTAGGGGTAAAAGGCAAGTTCTTGTTGCAGTTCAGTGTCTTGTAAGCCAATGGCCTGTAATCAACTGCAGTTGCTATTACTGAACACAAGTATTTGTCGTGCTTAGTCAGGTCTTTTCCAGTTGTTCACTCCAGCCACCTACTACCTGATTGTGTCCTTTTTAAATTCTGATACTGTAAATGGAAGTCCTGCTGGACTTTAAACGCATTGGACATTTGAAATTGACTCGAGTCAACTTGGGAAAGGTAAAGTAACAAGTCAATCATCTTACTTTTAAAAAGACAGTTGTGGGGTAAGGAATGGTGTGCAAGACTTGAAGCTATGGTTGTTCAGACTCTTCCCATTAAACATCACATTTGCACAAAAAAAACCTATTTCCTTTTTTGTGGGGGGGAGGAAGATAATGAATTCTAGGGGCAATGAGGGCTGGAATGTTTCTATCTTCTCCAACTAAGCTCCCCAGGGGAGAACGATTGTGACTTCATTCTGCAACTATTATGCTGAGAGGAAACTATTTCACTGCAGACATTAAAACCATCTCTCTGTCGATGTGCTCCTTGCCATCTCCAAAATAATAAAGTAATTGAACATCTATGAAATCTTTGACGTTTTCCAAGTACAGGTGAACTATCGGCTTGTTTAGCAAGATGGATAGGGAGAGGGCTTCTCCTCATGCTGGTTAATAGCGACTGGTTTAGGCATTATTAGGTTTAGAAAGTGATTTTTGTAGCTAATTAGTTACCTGTTCAGTGCTGTAAACCTTTTTTTCTTTTTTTTACTTTTGTATTTCCTGCAATAAATGGAATAAATTCTTGACTTGTGTGTCCTTCCACTGTGTGAGACTGGATTTGGTTTCTTAAACCGGCTGCTGTTGGTGAACTTAGTACAGGTTTATTTCACCACAAATCCTCTTCATCTGATTATTATGTGGTCAAAACACAATAAATGTTAATATGCAGGATAGGATGCTGTCTCCATTTGCTTTCCCTTAATAGCGGGGCATTTTAAATCTTAAAATTTTACGGGCGGCACAGTGGTGCAGCGGTAGAGTTGCTGCCTGAATGCCAGAGACCCGGGTTCGATCCTGACTTTAGGTGCTTGTCTGTATGGAGTTTGCATGTTCTCTACGTGCCCTGTGGGTTTTCTCTGAGATGTTCGGTTTCCTTCCACACTCGATACGTACAGATTTGCAGGTTAATTGGCTTTGTACATATGTAAAAAAATAGTCCCCAGTCCTAATGTGTGTAGGATAGTTTGTCTGAGGGTCTCCAATTGGGTAAATAGTGGTTCTGGACCGCTCTCTGGTTGGTAGGATGGTTCAGTTGCCTGATAACAGCTGGGAAGAAACTGTCCCTGAATCTAGAAATGTCACACTTCTGTACCTTTTGCCCGAGGGGAGAAGAGTGAGTGCCCTGGGTGTGACTTGGCCTTGATTACGCTGCTGGCCTTGCCGAGACAACGAGGTATAAATGGAGTCAATGGAAGGGAGTGAAGGGTCTCGACCCAAAAACTCACCCATTCCTTCTCTCCAGAGATGCTGCCTGTACCCACTGAGTTACTCCAGCATTTTGTGTCCATCTTCAATGGAAGACGAGTTTGTTTGTGTGATGGTCTGGGCTGCATCCACAACTCTGCAATTTCTTGCGGTCTTGGATGGAGCTGTTCCCAAACCAAGCTGTGATTCATTGTGATAGAATGCTGTCTACGGCAAATCTAACTTGGTGAGAGAATGTGGACATGCTGAACTTCCGAAGCCTTCTAAGGAAGTAAAGGCATCGGTGTGTTTCCTTGGCCAGTGCTTCAATACGGGTGGTCCAGGATAATACTAGTAAGGGAGTGGTTCTGGTCTCTTATTTATGTAAGTGATCATTCTCTGGGAGGTTTGAAGAGGTAAATGCAGAAGAATATTGTATTTCACATTTTTTTTTTCTGCCAGGCATCTCGATGGTAAATGGGAGAAAAATCCTGGCCACCACTTCTGGAGTGGACTGTTATATTAGACGTTAGTTAAGCATTAAGCTGGTGAGTTTTTTGTGTGAGTTAATGAAGCTACATATGACACCAGTTCTAAATATAGTACGTTTAGTTTTAGCGATACAGAGTAGAAGCAGGCCCTTCGACCCACTGAGTCTGTGCCTGTACAATAATTCTATCCCACACACTAGGGACAATTTACAGAAGCCAATTCACCTACGATCTGCACAACTTTGGGAAACCGGAGCACCCGGAGAAATCCCACGCGGTCACAGGGAAAATGTACAAATTCCACCTGGGCAGCACCCAAGGTCAGGATTGAACCCGGGTCTCTGGCACTTTAAGGCAACAACTCTACCACTGCACCACTGTGCCGGTCTTAACCGTTCTGCCTCTGGTTAGATGAAAGAACTTCCCTCCTTTAATTAATCGAGGGCAAGCTCAGCGGTGGACTACCATCCTCGACTCTGTGTCTCGCTGCAACCCAAGCTAATTCTACCCACGGAGAATGAAGCTGTGACCTAGCTACATATTATTTCCAGCCTGTTGGATAATTGAAAGCAGACCAAGAATGCTAATCAGTAAGAATAGCTCCCTGGAGTTTCCTTCACATCTATCTGCACATACCCGTGATGTGTGTGAGTAGTGTTCATCAGTGCATAGACCATGAATTACAAGCAAGGGTTAACACTTACAAGCAAACACTTTTATTGATCTTTGTTTAACTGCAAAAAGCCTATTTAATAATAATAATATTTCTTCCATGTAGTCTTGCATCAGTTGTTCGCCATAATCTGTTGAGTAAAACAGATGCTGTTTATTAGGGATAGGAGCATTATTGGGCCATTCAGCCCATCAAGTCTACTCTGCCATTCAATCATGGCTGATCAATCATTGCCTCTCAACCCCATTCTCCTGCATTCCTTCACCCCGTACTAATTGTGATACAGTGTGGAAACAGGCCCTTCGGAACCAACTTGACCGCACCAGCTAACATGTCCCAGCTACACTAGTCATGGAGTGATACAGTACTAATGTGTACTAACCTGTACTAATTAAGAATCTATCTCTGCCATAAATATATCCATTCACTTGCATCTACAGCCTTCTGCAGCAATGAATTCTGCAGATTCACCACCCTCTAACTAAAGAAAATCCTCCATCTCCTTCCTGAAGGAACGTCCTTAACAATTACTTGCTCTGAGGTGGCTAAATGCACCTCCTTCCCTGAACACTGGTGCTACAGAATGTCAGAAGGCTGAACACATTTGAGCTCCTGCATCTGAGAAGTGGGGAAATTGGGCTATCATAGTGTCGGTACCAAGGAACTAACTCCCCGTATCTAATGAATGATTACGTGTCTCTACATTACCGACCCTCCAATCATGTTTTGGTTTGGCTTCTGAACTGCATTAGCTGATTGATGTTTTTGCCTTAATTGCTGCTGCCAGCAAACTACCAGGACTTTTGCTCCTGGTCGGTAACTAGTGAGTCGGTAAGACAAGTTTGGGGGGATATGGACCAAACGCAGGCAGGTGGGACTAGTGTAGCTGGGGCATGTTGGCTGGTGCGGACAAGTTGGGTCGAAGGGCCTGTTTCCACACTATCACTCTATGACTGTTGTGTTTAGCAAGGGCTGTGTGTGTGGGCTTTGTGGTGGAACCTGTCGGCACTGCCCAGTGACTCAGTCACTACCTAGAGGATGAACACTAAGAGGTGTCTGCCTGCCTGGTGTGTGGCTGTACTAGAGCAAGAATCCACTTCACCAGAGATGACAAAAGGAACGGGAATAAACCCGACAAAAAACAAAAACAAATCGCGACCTATTTTGGGAAACGTTGATTATTTTGAGACTTTAAAATGATGATTAAATAGAAGCAGAGAGATCATGGCCAGATGTAATTCTCTCCAGTCACATGCTCGCACTTCCAGGCCACCCTGTTTCCGTCTGCTCACCTCGGACTTCCCTTGACCACTGTCCACGCTCGGGTCACCGTGCTTAATGTACACATTAATGGACATTAGGAAACATATTGTCATGCTTGCAAGGGTTCAGATTTACGAAGATGTTGCCAGGACTAGAGGGTGTGAACTACAGGGAGAGGTTGAGTAGGCTGGGTTGTTGTTCCTTGGAGCGCAGGAGGATGCCGGGAGATCTTATAGAGGTGTATAAAATCATGAGGGGGATGGATCGGGTAGACACATAGAATCTCTTGCACAGAGAAGGGGAATTGAGGTCCAGAGGACACACAGTAGGTTCAAGGTGAAGGGGAAAAGATTTAATAGGAATCTGAGGGGTAACTTTTTCACACAAAGGGTGTATGGAATGAGCTGCCAGAGGAGGTAGTTGAGGCTGGGACTATCCCAACGTTTAAGAAACGGGTACATGGCTAGGACAACTTTGGAGGGATATGGATCAAATGCAGGCGGTGGGACTAGTGTAGCTGGGACATGTTGGCCGTTGTGGGCAAGTTGGGCTGAAGGGCCCGTTTCTACACTCTATGAAGGATGAGAGGGTATCTCATTGAAACATATAAGATTGTTAAGGGCTTGGACATGCTAGAGGCAGGATACATGTTCCCGATATTGGTGGAGTCCAGTACCAGGGGCCACAGTTTAAGAATAAGGAGTAAGCCATTTAGAACGGATACGAGGAAACACTTTTTCTCACAGAGAGTGGCGAGTCTGTGGAATTCTCTGCCTCGGAGAGCAGTGGAAGCAGGTTCTCTGGATGCTTTCAAGGGAGAGCTAGTTAGGGCTCTTAAAGATAGTGGAGTCAGGGGATGTGGGGAGAAGGCAGGAACGGGGTACTGATTTGGGGATGATCACATTGAATGGCGGTGCTGGCTCGAAGGGCCGAATGGCCTGCTCCTGCACCTATTGTCTATTGACTGACAGTTTGAAAAAAAAAATATGGTTCTGCATATTCCTGGATTGTGTCTAAATGAAGAATAATTTGGCGTGGTTTATGTTATTTGGACTTGGGGTCAGTTTATTTCCATCATGTTGGAAGTGGATTAACGTGCAGAAACAATGGTGTTATGATACATAGTGGTACAGGCATTAGTGGGAGCTTCTAGCTATCAAGGTCAGTGCATTCATTGTCACATATACCAATGGAGGAGTGGACCATCAGTAACACCAGTACATTTCACCTGTAACATTTTCACTCTATACGGTGTACATCAGTTGCCGTTGGATTTACACGTGCCATAGATATTGCAAAATAATCCTGACAATTCCCTGCCTGATTTCTATCATCTTTTACCCAGACATACAAACGTGAAGAGCAGCAGACTGTGTGATGAGCTACAGACTCTGTCATTAAGTGAAAGCACTTTACTGTACGGAGTGCATTTCACCAAGTGGATAAGCTGGGATTTATCCTGCGCTCCTGGCTTTCTGATCAGGTTCCGGAGCGCTTCACTGTAAGTGATTTAAAAACCGTGTGGGATAGTGCATGGGGAAATAACATCATTCCCTCTACGGTTTGTTTTGTACCCATTGTTATTGGAATCGTGAATAAAGTAACCATATACTGAACCTAGAACTACAGTACAGTACAGTACAGCACAGGCCATTCGGCCCACAATCTCTGTGTTAAACATGAGGCAGAGGTAAACTAAACTCATCGACCTGCATGTGATCCGTATCTCTCCATTCCCTGCATAATCCATGTGTCTATCTAAAATCCTCGTCATTGCCACTATGGTATCTGCCTCCAACACCACCCCTGGCAGCAAGATCCAGGCTATTAAAGGCTTACCCTACACATCTCTGCACCTTTCACCTTTCACCTTCAAGTCTTGCCTTCTAGTCTTTGCCATTTCCACACTGGGGTAAAAGGCTCTGATTTTCTCCCCTATTTCACTCTCTACAGTTGACCAGTGCCGGCCAACACTGACTGGTGTGTTTGTGCCTGTGTAAGGGCCATTCATTCATTCAGCAGCAGGTACCTGGGCAATCCAGTCGTTGTAGGCAGACACACGAGTGAAGACGGTGGGCTTCTTCTTGGCGTTGCAACCCAGGCTGGAGACAAAGCTTGCGATTCCGTGCACCGCCCAGCTCCCATCAGCCGCCTGGCAGTTCAGTGGTCCACCGGAGTCCCCCTAGTGAGAGAAGATGTCAATCTTACACCTGGAGGAAGGAACTGCAGATGCTGCTTTAGACACAAAATGCTGGAGTAACTCAGCGGAATGGGCAGCATCTCTGGAGAGAAGGAATGGGTGACGTTTCGGGTTGAGACCCTTCTTCAGGTCTTGACCCGAAACATCACCCATTCCTTCTCTCCAGAGATGCTGCCTATCCCGCTGAGTTTCTCCAGCATTTTGTGCCTATCTCTGATTTAAATCAGCGCCTGCCACACATTTTTCCCTGACCATTTTTGTTCTTCATTACCCAGATACTAAAATGAGGGAACTGATTAAATCTAGTTGCCTCCCATTCACCTCTGTTTTAAAAGCAGAGCCACTTGCATTTTGTGTTCTAGTCTTTGCTCTTCCATTTGGCTGTGTGTGTTTTGCATTTTGTGATCTGGCTTTGGTCAGTGGTCAATGATTCCCTTCTTGACACATGTACAGATGTACAGTGAGTTTTTTCTGCATACAGTTGAGTTAAGCATTTCCACACCCATGCCCAATGCCCCATTAGTGAAATAGTCACCGTGATCACACGGGTACTATCCGGGTACTCACGTTACAGCCGGCAACAATGCCATCACCGCCGGCACAGACCATGGTCTTCCTCACACCAAAGCCCCACCAATCCATCTTGGAGCATGTTTCATGGTCAACGACTGGCAGAAGGGCCTGCTGGAGGTTGTCGGCTATCGGCCCGTCGGCTGCAGTGAGGATGAAACGGACACTGATTACATTGGCACATTATCTCTCCTTCCTCCAGACAACAGGTGCAGGAGTAGAGGCCATTCGGCCCTTCCAGCCAGCACCGCCATTCAATGTGATCATGGCTGATCATCCCCAATCAGTACCCGTTCCTGCCTTCTCCCCATATCCCGTTTGCTAAAGAATTTCCTCCGGATATCTTTTCCTTTGGAACTACGGAATGTCCCAACACCCTGTCCATTGCCCGATACCCAATGACGTTGCCTCCACAGCTGTCTATGACAATGAATGTACAGGCCCAGTGCTGTCAAACGCTCTTCAGACTGAAGAAGGGTCTTGACCCGAAAACGGCACCATAGAGTTGCTGCTTTGCCGCGCCAGAGACCCGGGTTCGATCCCAACTATGAGTGCTGTCTGTATGGAGTTTGTACATTCTCCCCATGACCTCAGTTTCCTCCCACACTCCAAATATATTATGTACAGGTTTGTAGGCTAATTGGCTTGGTATGAAATGTAAATTGTCCTTAGTGTGTGTAGGATAATGTTGGTGTATGGGGATCACTGGTCGGTGTCAACTCGATGGGCCGAAGGGCCTGTTTCTGTGCTGTATCTCTAAACTAAACTCAACATAGTGAAATGGAAGAGGTCTCCACTCATCTTTCCTTTGCCACCTCCATGGCAAGAACCACAGGGCTTCCCATACACACGTGACTCACTGTAGAGACGACCCCAGCCCGTGATGTAGCAGGGGTAGTTGTTTGACAGCACGCTGCCCGCTGTAGGTATGCAGCCGAGCTTGATCTCGCTGCTCAGCGCCACAGGGCTGGCCAACCGAATCAGCGCAATGTCGTTCCTGTTGGTGAACCAAGAATTTACATGTAAACATACAGAGTTTTAGCAACAGAAAGTGGGGCAGAACGCACAACATCCCAGCACTTTTAATGTCAAGCATAGTTCATAACCTTGGTGATTTCACAGGAAATAAATTTACCAGCCACAACCTGCTGCTGACATTTACTAAACAAACACCATGGAACGTTATAGATCTTTTGTAAATGATGGTATCATGGGATTGATTGGCCCATGATATACAACTTGTGTAGGAACAAACTGCAGATGCTGGTTTATACCACAGATGGACACAATATACTGGAGTAATTCAGTGGGTCAGGCAGCATCTCTGGAGAGAAGGCTTAGGGGATTTTCGGGTTAGATAGATATAGATATAGATATGCCATTTATTGTCACTATATATGTACAATGAGATTAAAAGCTGCTCGTACTCAGTGCATACATATAATTTAGTACAAAAAACAAGAAACAGAAAACAAAAACAAAAGTGGAGGGGGGGGGATAGGTGCACTATTCTGCGGCGCTATATACATATCTATAAAGGCAAAATGGTGAAGGATGAATAGGTAGTATTCTTAGGCAGATGTTTAAAAATTATATTAAATATTAAAAATGTTTTTAAAAAATATTAAAAATTACAGTTACAATACACATTACAGTTCCAAATTTCAGTACGTGGATAGAATAGATGGAAGTCCGGGTGTTGGGCTGTGAAGTCAGTGCATGTGTGAATTAAGAGTAGTTATGACTTTCGGAAAACAACTATTCCTGAGTCTATTTGTCCTGGATTTGATGCACCTATAGCGCCTTCCAGAGGGCAGCAGGTCGAACAGTCCAAACGCAGGATGGGAGCTGTCCTTGATGATATTGATGATTAGTCTCATGAAGGGTTTCGAACCGAAACGTCACCTATTTCTTTTCTCCAGAGATGCTGCCTGACCCCTTGAGTTACTCCAGCATTTTGTGTCTGTCTTCCATGTCATGCACCATCTTGAACGGAGTTTGAATGAGCAACATGTGGCTTCTAACTGATGCATATTGCAGGCAGATCCAACACAATTAATCCAACCTGAAACATCACCTTGTTTCGTCACTTCAGCTGCAGCCTGCCCTGCTGAGTATTTCCTATATCATGTAGTCAATGCTGGAGCCCGGCTGAATTTGGGATGAATGCACCATGAGATCTAATTGCTACAAGCTGTCACTTACCCAAGAGTGACGAGGATTGGGTTCCACTTCTCGTGGACAAACAGGTTTCCTGGAGCAATTTCAATGGCAACAGATCCTGGTTCAGAAGCTCTGAGGTTCTGCTTCCCCAGAACAACCCGATATGACTTGTCCTTGCTTAAAACAAGAAGAATCAGAACATTCAGTCTTTTGTGTAATGGTTTCTTTCAGCAGCAGAGTAACCTCAGTGAAGGATGTTGGCACTACCCTGCATGGTCTGAGTAGGCTAGGACATTATTCCTTGGAGCGCAGGAGGACGAGGAGTGATCTTACAATACAATACAATACCATTTATTGTCATTTGAGCCTCAGAGGCTTATAGAGATGTATGAAATCATGAGAGGAATAGATCGAGTAGATACTCAGTCTTGCCCAGAGTTGGGGAATTGAGAAACAGAGGATATAGGTTTAAGGTGAGGGGGGGTAAACTTGTTCGCACAGAGGGTGGTGGGTGTATGGAACGAGCTGCCAGAGGAGGCAGTTGAGGCTGGGACTATCACAATGTTTAAGAAACATTTAGACAGGTCCATGGATAGGACAGGTTTAGAGGGATATGGACCAAAGGCAGGCAGGTGGGACAAGTGTGTGGATGGTACATGTGTCATTCATTCAACTGAACCATTAGCGTTTTGGACGGTATTGGGACAATGAAGGTGGCAATGTTGCTGTTCACACACAGGACGTCTTGCCTCACAGCTGTTAGTTTGTCCCATGGATAACTCACCTGATGCAGTGGGCTGCAGTCATCACCCAGTTACTGCCGATCAGAGAACCTCCACAAGTGTGGCGCCACTCACCATTTCTCAGATATTGAAGAGAGATCTTGGTGATGGAGGAACGAGAAAAACACGATTAAGATGCCAGATCTGAATTGAAATAAATGTGCTCAGCAAATACAGACCCCTTTTTGCCTGAAATTATATGATCCTGGTGATCATCCAACTCAGTAACCACCTGCCTTCTCTCCATACCCCCTGATCCCTGTAGCCACAAGGGCCACATCTAACTACTTCGTAAGTATCTCCAATGAATTATGGCCTGAACTACCTCGGTGGCAGAGAATTCCACATTCACCACTTTGTGTGAAAAACTTCTTCTCATCTCGGTTTTAAAGGATTTCCCCCTTATCCTTAAGCTGTGACCCCTTGTCCTGGACTTCCCCAACATCATGAACAATCTTCCTGCATCTAGCCTGTCCAACCCCTTAAGAATTTTGTAAGTTTCTATAAGAATCCCCTCTCAATCTCCTAAATTCTAGAGAGTATAAACCAAGTCTATCCAGTCTTTCTTCATAAGACAGTCCTGACATCCCAGGAATCAGTCTGGTGAACCTTCTCTGCACTCCCTCTATGGCAATAATGTCCTTCCTCAGATTTGGAGACCAAAACTGTACGCAATACTCCAGGTGTGGTCTCACCAATACCCTGTACCTTTGCAGTAGAACCTCCCTGCTCCTAACTCAAATCACAATGAAAGCTAACATACCATTCGCTTTCTTCACTGCCTGCTGGAGAGCATGCCTACTTTCCATAACTGGTGTACCATGACACCCGGTCTCGGGCATCTCCCCCGGGTCTCTGGCACCATTTGATAATAGTCAACTCTACCGTTTTTTTGCGCCACAAATGGATAACCTCACATTGCTCCATAGACCATTTTTGGGAAATTGATATGGACAATATGTTTAGTTTGGTTAACATCACCCAGCTGCCAAGACTGTCCAGGTACAAAGATGCAGAAGGAAATCAATCCATGGGTACCTCAGAGTTGCAGAGTTGAAACAAGCTCTTTGGTCCACCAGCGCCAACCAACATCACCCCTGTACACTGTCTGAAGAAGGGTCTTGACCCATTCCTTCTCTCCAGAGATGCTGCTGCCTGTCCCACTGAGTTACTCCAGCTATTGTGTCTATCCCCGCACACTAGAGCTATCCAACACACACTAGAGACAATTTATACCAAAGCCAATTAACCTACACCTTTGATGAAGAACGGAGCACCCGGAGAAAACCCCTTGAGAACGTAGTCCGTACCCACCACCCAGATGGTCGAAACGGGTCTCTGGCGCTCTTCTATAACTTTACAACTGCGCCACTGAGCCGCCATGCTTATAGGAATCTCAGCATTATTGAGTGGACAATTCTCCAGCATCTGCAGTCCCTTGTTACAGGAATGGACCTACATGTTACTGTCCAGGTTTAAGATTTAAATCAATTGCTTTAATGTTCACAGTTGAAGTGTTTTATGTGTCAGGGACAGCTAACTCACTGCTGTGTCAGGGTTTGTCGAAACTTGATTTCCTTCGCTCCAAGGCAAATTCCTTGTATGTCCACCCCACTACTTGCTGCCAATAAACATAGAAATATAGAAACATAGAAATTAGGTGCAGGAGTAGGCCATTCGGCCCTTCGAGCCTGCATCAGCAAAGGAATCACAGCATTATAGTGGGTGAGAATTCCAATGTTACAGGACTGCTACATGTTACTGTGCATTTAAGTGGCTTTGTTTAATGTTCAATGTTTTATGTGTCATTCCTAACTCACTGCATGTCATGTTGTCACTTGAGGGCGGAGCACCAAGGCAAATTCCTTGTATGTGAATACTTGGGCCAATAAACGTGTTCATTCATTCATTCCTTTGGACATGCAGGGAATGGAGGGATAGAACAGCACAGGCCCTTTGGCCCATCATGTCCATGCCAAACATGATGCCATCAAACTAACCTCCACTGCCCGAAAAGTATCGGCATCCCAGGGTATTTCCCAGTGTTGGGGCACACCACTAGAGGGCAGATAGTCACAAGATGCTGGAGTAACACAGTGGGACAGGCAGCAGCATCTCTGAAGAGAAGGAATGGGTGGGTGACGTTTCGGGTCGAGACCCTTCTTCAAAGTTTAATGGAGATGTGTGGGGCAGGAATTTGTTTTACACAGAGGATGGTGGTGGAGGCAGATAGGATAGTGGCGTTGAAGAAGGTTTTAGATAGGTGCATGGAAGAGCAAGGAATAGAGGGATATGGGTCATGTACAGGGAGATGAGGTCAGTTTAAATTGGCATCGTGTCCGGCACAGACATTGCGGGCCGAAGGGCCTGTTCCTGTGCTGTTCTATCCCTCCATTCCCTGCAGTCCATGTGCTTATCCAAACGCCACTTAAATGCATAGTATCATGAGCAGGCCATTCAGCCCATTGCATCTTTACTGTTCGGAGTGGATGAGAATGTGGGATAACATAGAACTAGTGTGAACGGGTGATCGATGGCTGGCGTGGACTCGATGGGCCGAAGGGCCTGTTTCCGCCCAGTATCTCTAAACTAAAACAGAAGGATCTGCCTCTGCCCCCAGCAGCGATTGGTCAACAGGTGACGAGCCGATCGCAGTAAAGTCCGATCACAAATAATGGAAGGGTCAGTAATGAGAAGGGTCGTAGTTGAGGATTGCTCTCTGGTTGTCTAGTGGTTCATGTTCCTGAAGACCACCTGTTGTAACCAAGCCATCGGTGGCAACGCCTTTTGATATCATTCCCTTGAACTGCTTAGGAGCATGCTAGATTGTTGAAGATGCCACAGAAACCCCGACCAGCCCCGATCATCAGCGCCAGGGAGCTGACACCCCCCTGATGCATGAGCTGATCGCCACGACTGCCATCTACAGGGGGTCAACATCGTCCCGTCAACGGAGGGCTCGAGGCCCCCGACCTTCCACCACAGTGGGGAATGTGGAGGAGTCACTGTGGTGGATGTTTATGTTAAAATGTATGTTGTGTGTTCTGTTGCTTTTTATTTGTGTAACTGACTTGGCAAATGTAATTCCTGGTATGTTGCGGAACACACTTGGCTAATAAAGTATTAATCTGATTGTGATTGTGAAATGGATGTCATTTTGAGGAACCGGGACTGAGCGGTCAGTGCGGAGATCTGTGAGCGGTTTTAAAATATTGAAAATTCAGACGTTTTCAAGAAAGAGTTAGATTTAGCTCTTAGGGTGAACGGAATCAAGGGATATGGGGAGAAAGCAGGAACGGAGCACCGATTCTGGATGATCAGCCATGATCACATTGAATGGCGGTGCTGGCTCGAGCGGTCGAATGGACTACTCCTGCACCTGTATTCTATGCTTCTTAGGGTCTGTAATGTCTCTGTTCAGTTTAGTTTATTGTCACGTGTACCAAGGTACAGGGAAAAGCTTTTGTTGCGTGCTAACCAGTCAGCGGAACGACAATACATGATTACAATCGAGTTGTCCACAGTGTACAGATACATGATAAAGGTGCAGGAACTACATGGCAGCCAAACCAACAGCCTGTCCCGTCTGTTTTCTCCATTTGATGTTTTGGTCTGTGTTTAGTTGTATGTTTTTAGTGCGCCTTCAGTTGTTGTTTCATGTGTGTGTGTGGGACGGGGTGGGGGGGGAAGGGGGGGGAACCTTTTGCCGTATCCTATCTCCGTCCACACTGCGGCCTTAACATCATGGAGCTGGCGGTCCCTTTGTTAGGGATCAACTTCGGGAGCTCCAACGGCGGGAGCTACGATCGCCCTGATCACGGGAGGAAAGGAGGAAAGAAGGTGAGTTATTCACCTTACATCACAGTGGGGAATGTGAGGTCGCTGGAAATACAAGATGCACGTTCTGCCTGCGCTGGTGGGGACTCGGAGCCAGTGCCGTGAGTGCGGTGATCTCGGCGTTTGCGGGGACACGGCTCCATGTGGACATCCCGGGGTCTGGTGCGAGTGTGGACGGCTTTCTGACTGTGCGGGCGGACAGGGACTGCAGAGAGAGTGGCAGCGGTGATTACAACACTGGCCACATCACGGTGAAGGAGCGTGCGTGCGTGTGTGGCCTGGACATTGAACTGATGGCTGTGGGTCTCCACTGATGCTGAGTGACCTGGGGATTGCCACACGCCACCGTGGTGTCTGTTTAAGTTTATGTTTAATCTTTATGTGGTTATGTGTCTTGTGACTTTATTGCACGGCTGTTGGCAAATCACATTCCTTATTTGTTTGGATACTTGGCTAATAAATTAATTACAATCACAATTACAATAAAGGGGATAATGTGATTAATGTCTAGAGCCAGTACGGTCCGGCTTTGACCATTGACCTCCACGTGGAGGCTGGACATTACCTGCCATGGCCAGCTATGAGGCACAGCATCCGTTCCACCCACAACTCTGGAGATGAACGGAGGGATTGTGGGCACCCCACATCCCCAAGCTGCAAGGACAACAACACATCATTAGTTCATCAGTGGCAGGAGCAGAATTAGGCCATTCGGCCCATCAAGTCTACTCTGCCATGGCCTACCCCTTATTCTTAAACTGTGGCCCCTGGTTCTGGACTCCCCCAACATGGGGAACATTTTTCCTGCCTCTAGCGTGTCCAAACCCTTAACAATCTTATATGTTTCAATGAGATCTCCTCTCATCCTTCTAAACTCCAGAGTGTACAAGCCCAGCTGCTCCATTCTCTCAGCATATGACATTCAGCCCATCAAGTCTACTCTGCCATGGCCCACCCCATATTCTTAAACTGTGACCCCTGGTTCTGGACTCCCCCAACATGGGGAACATTTTTCCTGCATATAGCCTGTCCTATCCCTTAAGAATTGTATATGTTTCTATAAGATCCCCTCTCATCCATCTAAATCCCTGTGGATTCAGAGTTCCGTGGTGACTTAAAACCTTAATCTGATTCTTCACAGACTCTTCCACTTTCTGCATTTTCACTAGTGATTAATTACCGGTAACTAGTTATATGTGATAGATGAGGATTTATTTTTACCTACAGTATGTACAAATATTGATTGGTTACGCTCTGCATCCAAACAGAACAGCATTATCTCTTTGTTTCAATCAGGTGACATTGTCTCATTGCAGAGGTAGGTCTCTTAACCAAATAACCATATAACAATTACAGCACGGAAACAGGCCATCTCGTCCCTACAAGTCCGTGCCGAACAACTTTTTTCCCTTAGTCCCACCTGCCTGCACTCATACCATAACCCTCCATTCCCTTCTCATCCATATGCCTATCCAATTTATTTTTAAATGATACCAATGAACCTGCCTCCACCACTTCCACTGGAAGCTCATTCCACACCGCTACCACTCTCTGAGTAAAGAAGTTCCCCCTCATATTACCCCTAAACTTCTGTCCCTTAATTCTGAAGTCATGTCCTCTTGTTTGAATCTTCCCTATTCTCAAAGGGAAAAGCTGATCCACATCAACTCTGTCTATCCCTCTCATCATTTTAAAAACCTCTATCAAGTCCCCCCTTAACCTTCTGCGCTCCAGAGAATAAAGCCCTAACTTGTTCAACCTTTCTCTGTAACTTAGTTGTTGAAACCCAGGCAACATTCTAGTAAATCTCCTCTGTACTCTCTCTATTTTGTTGACATCCTTCCTATAATTGGGCGACCAAAATTGTACACCATACTCCAGAATTGGCCTCACCAATGCCGTGTACAATTTTAACATTACATCCCAGCTTCTATACACAATGCTCTGATTTATAAAGGCTAGCATACCAAAAGCTTTCTTTACCACCCTATCTTATAATAAGCCACTTGCTTATTACTGCCAATTCCACCCAAACAGGTCAATCGTATCATTCCTCCGTCTCTCCATCTGTATAGCAGTGGAAATTACCACAGAGACCGCTGCAACCTTCCAAAGGCGAGCAGCTTTGTAGGTTAATTGGCTTCTGTAAATAGCCCCCAGTGTGTACTACATAGAACTAGTGTAAGGGTGATCGATGGGCAGTGGAGATGCCGTGAGCTGAAGTACCTGTTTCCATGCTGTATTTCTAAACCAAACTCTACTAAACTAAACTAAACCAATCTAAACTAAATCAAATTAAACTAAACTGAACCAAATTAAATTAAACTTAACTAAACTTAACTAAACTAAACTAAACTAAACTAAACTAAACTAAACCAATCTAAACTAAATCAAATTAAACTAAACTGAACCAAACCAAAATTAAATTAAATTATATTAAACTTAACTAAACTTAACTAAATTAAATTAAACTAAACTAAACTAAACTAAACTAATAAACTAATGTAAACTTGGCGATCTTCAGGGGACGGTTCCAATGCATGGATTATTAGTTGCCATTATTGTTCTCATCAGGGTGAGCAGTGTAACATCGTTGCTGTACGTATATATTTTGCTACAGCATGGCTTATTCCAACAGCATCAAGTGACTGTGTGGTCTCCCAACACTCACATCTCTGGGACATCGTGGAAGGAACTCAGAGCCCAGAGACGGGGGAGGAAACACACCCAGTCCGACAGAGAACGAGTAAACTCCACACAGACAGCATTGGAGGTCAGAACTGAACCCTCGTCGCTGGAGCTGTGAGACAGCAGAACTAGCAAGCCGCTTGTTATTGGATGGCACACACACTGAAAGCTTCATCACCAGAGCTAATACGTCAGATATAGAGGAACTGGGAAAATGGAACAGGGTCCCTGTGGGAAACACTCTGTCATTGTTCCTCAACACACAGAGGGAAAAGCATCATGTGCCTTATCTGCCAGGGCAGGCTAGGACTCTTTGAAGCGGAGGAGGATGAGGGGTGATCTTATAGAGGTGTACAAAATCCTAAGAGGAATAGATTGGGTATCTTGCCCAGAGTTGGGGAATCGAGAAACCAGAGGATATAGGTGAAGGGGAAAGATTTACTAGGAACCTGAGGGGTAACTTTTTCACACATAGGGTGGTGGGTGAATGGAACAAGCTATATGGAATTAACCCATTTGTAATAGGTGCAGCATTAGGCCATTCGGCCCATCAAGTCTACTCTGCCATTCAATCATGCCTGATCTATCTTTCCCTCTGAACCCCATTCTCCTGCCTTCTCCCCATAACCCCCGACTCCCGTACTAATCAAGAATCTGTCTATCGCTGCTCTAAAAATATCCCTAGTCTTGGCTTCCACCTGTGCCATTTGTGGCAAAGAATTCCACAGATTCACCACCTGTAGACTAAAGAAATTTCTCCTCATCTCCTTTCTAAAAGTACGTCCTTTTATTCTGAGGCTGTACTCTCTGACCTAGACTCTCCCACTAGTGGAAACATCCACTCTATTCAGGCCTTTAACTATTCAGTAAGTTTCAATGAGACCCCCCCCCCCCTCAAGCTTCTAAACTCGCTCTGCCATAGATATTTCCTTTGTTCTATCCATCTCTTCCCTATCGTCTGCGGTAGTTCCCTTCCGTGGTCGTTTCGTGACCACCTCTTCAAGTCAACAACCTGCCCCTGTCCTGTTTGTTTGTGGGAAGCACTAGACACACAGTGGTGGTGTTCCCCAACAAAGGACCATCCCTTGCTGGTGATGGGAGAGAGGGAGAGAGACAGAGAGAGACAGACCGAACTAGGCAAGGTGAGTACTGAACCATGTACTAACTTACCACCAGCCACCAGCAAAGTCACGACCACGAGTGAGATCATCTCTCCACCAGCCCGGCTCGGCTCGGCTCGGCTCGGCACGACACTGGCTGCAGTGACATTTATAGAGAGATTGTGGCCACCTTATCTGACAGGTGATTAATCAATGTTTCATATTAGCTCCAGAGATGAAATGCCAGTGCCGCAAACATGACAGGTTGTCCCTGGATCATTCACAGCTGCTCAAAGTTACACTGGGTCACGTTGACCATGGTGATTGAGAATCCAAGGCCAGTGACAGATAGGGGCATCGAGTTGACTTTGTATTCATAGAAACATAGAAAATAGGTGCAGGAGTAGAGGACATTCGGCCCTTCGAGCCTGCACCATTCGCCATTCAATATGATCATGGCTGATCATCCGACTCAGTATCCCATCCCTGCCTTCTCTCCATACCCCCTGATCCCTATAGCCACAAGGGCCACATCTAACTCCCTCTTAAATATAGCCAATGAACTGTGGCCTCAACTACCTTCTGTGGCAGAGAATTCCACAGATTCACCACTCTCTGTGTGAAAAATGATTTTCTCATCTCGGTCCTAAAAGACTTCCCTCTTATCCTTAAACTGTGACCCCTTTTTCTGGACTTCCCCAACATCGGGAATAATCTTCCTGCATCTAGCCTGTCCAACCCCTTAAGAATTTTGTAAGTTTATTCAGCTCAACATCACCCTAGTCACAGCTTCTGTTCTTCAGCCTTCCTAAACTAGCCCCAAATCCAAACTCACAAAGGTCTAGGAAGGAACTGCAGATGCCGGTTTAAACTGAAGATAGACACAAAAAGCTGGAGTAACTCAGCGGGACAGGCAGCATCTCTGGAGAGAAGGAATGGATGACGTTTCGGGTAGAGACCCTTCTTTAGACATTCTTCAGACAGTCTGAAATGTCACCCATTCCTTCTCTCCAGAGACGCTGCCTGTCCCGCTGAGTTACTCAAGTGTTTTGTGTCTGTCTTCGATGTAAACAACTGTCTGCGGTTAACTTTGCACAGACAGCCTAACTACTGCATTGGAATTTACGAAATTATATGTTAGAACTTTATTTAATCCCAGGAGGAAAATCAATTTGCCACCAGTCATAAATAACACAAAATACCTGAAACTAAAGTCACGCGTGGTAAAGGCTTTGGGAATGTGCAAAGATTAAGGAGGTCGGGGTGTGGGGGAGATCAGTCTCCTCTCAGCCCCACCCATCACCTTCAGGCTGTGACAAATCTTGCACAACAGGATATTTGTCAACTTGTCAAGCTGGTTTTCAAGATTTGCCTGCAACTTATTTATGTTCCACAGACATGCCCGTCCCACCCAGAGAGAATAAATGTAGAGTCGTAGAGTGATACAGTGTGAAAACAGGCCCTTCGGCCCAACTTTCCCAACCTGGCCAGCATGTCCCAGCTTCACTAGTCCCACCTTTGGCCCGTATCCATCCAAACCTGCCCTATCCATGTACTTCTCTAACTGTTTCTTAAATGTTGGGATAATCCCAGCCTCAACAGCCTCCTCTGGGAGCTCATTTATACAGAACCAGCGGCCACAGTTTAAGAATAAGGGGTCGGCCTTTTAGAACTGAGATGAGGAAAAACTTTTTCACACAGAGAGTTATGAATTTGTGCAATTCTCTGCCTCAAAAGGCAGTGGAGGCCGATTCACTGGATGTTTTCAAGAGAGAGTTAGATTTAGCTCTTAGGGCTAACGGAATCAAGGGGTATGGGAGAAGGCAGGAACAGGGTCCTGATTGTGGATGATCAGCCATGATCACATTGAATGACGGTGCTGGCTCGAAGAGCCGAATGGCCTACTCCTGCACCTATTGTCTATGTATCCACCACACCTTCATAGCAAAAGGATTTGAGTATAGGAGCAGGGAGGTTCTACTGCAGTTGTACAGGGTCTTGGTGAGACCACACCTGGAGTATTGCGTACAGTTTTGGTCTCCAAATCTGAGGAAGGACATTATTGCCATAGAGGGAGTGCAGAGAAGGTTCGCCCGACTGATTCCTGGGATGTCAGGACTGTCTTATGAAGAAAGACTGGATAGACTTGGTTTATACTCTCTAGAATTTAGGAGATTGAGAGGGGATCTTATAGAAACTTACAAAATTCTTAAGGGGTTGGACAGGCTAGATGCAGGAAGATTGTTCCCGATGTTGGGGAAGTCCAGGACAAGGGGTCACAGTTTAAGGATAAGGGGGAAATCCTTTAAAACCGAGATGAGAAGAACTTTTTTCACACAGAGAGTGGTGAATCTCTGGAACTCTCTGCTGCAGAGGGTAGTTGAGGCCAGTTCATTGGCTATATTTAAGAGGGAGTTAGATGTGGCCCTTGTGGCTAAAGGGATCAGGGGGTATAGAGAGAAGGCAGCGATGGGATACTGAGTTGGATGATCAGCCATGATCATATTGAATGGCGGTGCAAGCTCGAAGGGCCGAATGGCCTACTCCTGCACCTAATTTCTATGTTTCTATGTTTCTATGTTCCTTTGTGTGAAAAAGTTACCCTTCAGGTTCCTATTAAATCCTTACCTCACCTTAAATATTTAATAGGAGCCTGTTGGATAGGTTTTTCACTCACAGGGCGGTGAGTTTATGGAACAAGCTGTATGGAATTAACGCATTTGGTTCATAAGTTCAGAAATGAAAGGAGCGGAATTAGGCCATTCGGCCCATCAAGTCCACCGCCATTCAATCATGGCTGCTATATTTCTCCCTCCTATCCCCATTCTCCTGCCTTCTCCCCATGACCCGTGATACCCTGCCCCACACATACAAATGTCTGTGGGATGTGGGTGGCAGCCAGGGGTGGGGGTCACAGGGAGAACGTGCAAACTCCACACAGACACCAGCTGGGATCAGGACTGAACCCTGGTCGCTGGCACTGTGAGGCAGTGGCTCTACTGGCTACACAATGCTGCCGTCCGCAAAGAAGCTTCACTCCTTCCCACATCCCTATTTTGAAAGTTTCGGAGAGAAGCTGGTGGTTACGTGGAGATCCACAGTGCTGTGTGGACCTGGTCTACATGAGGTGATTACGTGGAGATCCACAGAGCTGTGTGGACCTGGTCTACATGAGGTGATTACGTGGAGATCCACAGAGCTGTGTGGACCTGGTCTACATGAGGTGATTACGTGGAGATCCACAGAGCTGTGTGGACCTGGTCTACATGAGGTGGTTATGTGGAGATCCACTGAGGGCTGTGTGGATCTGGTCTACTCCTCTTGTTGGGCAAACAGCAGGTTTACATTCTAATTGGTCAGCCTTTGGTTACATACAAGTACACAATATGACCATGTTGCTCACTGTAGCCAAGTACAGATCTTCCATCAAGCAACAGAACACACACACAAAATGCTGGACTAACTCAGCGGGACAGGTAACATCACTGGAGAGAGGGAATGGGTGACATTTCGGCTTGAGACGGTCTGAGGAAGGGTCTCGAACTGAAACGTCGCCTATTCCTTCTCTCCAGAGATGCTGCCTCACCCGCTGAGTTACTCCAGCATTTTGTGGCTATCTTCGGTTGAAGCCAGCATCTGCAGTTCCCACCTACACTATCTAGGCCTGCCTTTATAAACTCCTATCAGTTCTCCCTATAAATCTCAGGCCTGATCCAGTCTGTCTAAGGGTCCCTGTAGCTAATGCTGCCTGATAACGGCATTATGGTGGTAATGCTCCTCTGCAACTTTTCTAAAGCACGGTCCCACATGGAAAATGGTCATGGGGCAAACATATTTGCATGCAATACTCAGAAATGCGGTAACTATAACCAAAGTCTAACCCCTGATGGGTAAATCTTCATTTCCTGACTCTTCTATTCAAAGCCCTGACCCATCAAGCCAAGCATACAATACGCATTTGTTGACACTCTATCTCTCTATCTTTAACACCACTGTCCCAGAGTTCTGGGCGAGGACTCAAGATCCCTCTGTACAGCAATGCTGTAAAGGGCCATGCAATTCATTATATATTGACCCCCTCAAAGTGTAAAACTTGCTGGGATTAAAGTCTATCTGCCATTTCTCCGCACATTTCTGGAGCTGGTAATCTCTAGCCCGGGTAAGCTTTCACTAACCTTCCTCACAGTCCGTGACCCGAGTTATCTTAGTGTCATCTGCAAACTGACTAACCAATCAGTCTACGTCTATGTCCAGGCCATTTCTCTACATCACGAGCAGTGGTCCCAGCACCTGCGAACTCCACTGGTAACAAACCTCCAGCCTGAATATTGTCCCTCCACCACAACCCTCTGTCTTCCATCAGGAAGCCAGTTCTGAATCTATACGGCCAAGTTACTGGTCATCCTGTGCATCTTAATCTTCTGGGTCAGCGTACCATGGGAAAAAAAAACATAATGCCTTACTAACTAAATGTAGATAACATCCACCACCCTACGCCTCATCTAATCCTTGCCACCTCATCAAACAACTGGACCAAGTTAGCAAGACAGGACCTGGCAGTACAAAGCCATGCTCACTATCAATGGAATTTGGCCCATTCCCTTCCAAATGGAATCCAATCACGGAGAATGAATCCAATGCAGCTGTATCCAACCTGTAGTGCTAACCCATTTCTCTGCCAATCATGGGGTCCCTACTTAACATGTACTAGCCCTTGTGCCCTGAGCGAAGGAACCGATCCAGGGCTAATCTGAGCTCAGGGGATTGACATATTGGTGAACCTGTAGTAATCTGGTAACCTGGTTGTGTAGTTTAGGAGAATGAGAGATGATCTGCTCAAACATATATATGAACACAAGGGGCCTTGCTCGGGTGTATGCCCCGAGGATGTTCCCAATGGGTCGGAGAGACTAGAACTAGGGTGACACTAGGGTCAGAATAAGGGGCAGCCTTTTAAAGCTTAGATCATTGCCAGCATGATATTCACACAAGCTGGGTGTGTTCTTCTTCTTCTATCGTGTGTCTAGACCTGCAGCAGTTGAGGCGAGCCAAGCCGGGCCAATGTGTCATCGGCCAGGTCAATCAGACCTCGTTCACCATTGGGTGGCTGGTGTTTGGGGCAACTGGTGACCATGTGCTCCACTGTCTGTGTTGGGTCCCCGCGCTCGGCAGGAGGCGCTCATTGTCCACGAGGCTCCACGTCTTCATCGCTACTCCATAGCGTCCGATGCCTGTCCTCAAGCAGATGCTGGATGTGTTCAGAAAGGTGGAGGTAGGTTCACAAACCAAGAAGCAAGAAGTAGGATCAAGTATCAGATTATGATCTCAGTCCAAATATTGGACTGTGCGGGCTCGATGGACCTGGTGGTCTGCTCTCGCACCTACTTTCTATGTTTCTATGTCTATGTTTCTACATGAGCTGGTTACGTGGAGACGTACAGAGGGCTGTGTGGACCTGGTCTACATGAGCTGGCTACGTGGAGATCCACAGTGCTGTGTGGACCTGGTCTACTCCTCTTGTTGGGCAAACAGCAGGTTTACATTCTAATTGGTCAGCCTTTGGTTACATACAAGTACACAATGTGACCATGTTGCTCACTGTAGCCAAGTACAGATCTTCCATCAAGCAACAGAACACACACACAAAATGCTGGACTAACTCAGCGGGACAGGCAACATCACTGGAGAGAGGGAATGGGTGACGTTTCGGCTTGAGACGGTCTGAGGAAGGGTCTCGAACTGAAACATCGCCTATTCCTTCTCTCCAGAGATGCTGCCTCACCCGCTGAGTTACTCCAGCATTTTGTGGCTATCTTCGGTTGAAGCCAGCATCTGCAGTTCCCACCTACACTATCTATGCCTGCCTTTATACACTCCTATCAGTTCTCCCTACAATCTCAGGTGTTCCAGTCTGTCTAACGTCTCCCTGTAGCTAATGCTGCCTGATAACGGCATTATTCTGGTAATGCTGCTCTGCAACTTTTCTAAAGCCACCACATCCTTCCAGTCATGGGGCAAACAGAACTGCATGCAATACTCCAAATGTGGTCTAACCAAAGTCCCCCTGATGCTGCATCTTCATTTCCTGACTCTTCTATTCAAAGCCCTGACCCATCAAGCCAAGCATACAATACGCATTTGTTACCACTCTATCTATCTATCTTTAACACCACTTTCACAGAGTTCTGGGCGAGGACTCAAGATCCCTCTGTACATCAATGCTGTAAAGGGCCATGCAATTCATTATATATTGACCCCCTCAAAGTGTAACACTTGCTGGGATTAAAGTCTATCTGCCATTTCTCCGCACATTTCTGGAGCTGATCTCTCTCCCGCTGTAAGCTTTCACAACCTTCCTCACAGTCCGTGACCCGAGTTATCTTAGTGGCATCTGCAAACTTACTAACCAATCAGTCTACGTCTATGTCCAGGCCATTTCTCTACATCACGAGCAGCAGTGGTCCCAGCACCTGCGAACTCCACCGGTAACAAACCTCCAGCCTGAATATTGTCCCTCCACCACAACCCTCTGTCTTCCATCAGGAAGCCAGTTCTGAATCTATACGGCCAAGTTACTGGTCATCCTGTGCATCTTAATCTTCTGGGTCAGCGTACCATGGGGGGACAAATGCCTTACTAACATCCATGTAGATAACATCCACCACCCTACCCTCATCAATCCTTGCCACCTCGTCAAAAAAACTGGACCAAGTTAGCAAGACAGGACCTGCCATGTACAAAGCCATGCTCACTATCCAGAATTATCCCATTCCCTTCCAAATGGAAATCCAATCCTAGTGAATGAATCCAATCCCATTTATCCAACCTGTTCTGCTAACCCTCCTCTGCCAATCATGTGGTCCTCACTGACATCTTGTGCCCTGATGAACCGATCCAGGGCTAATCTGAGCTCAGGTGGATGGATATTGGTGAACCTGTACAACCTGGTAGCCTGGTTGTGTAGGAAGGAACTGCAGATGCTGCTTCACACTCAATATGAACACAAAGTGCTGGAGTAACTCAGCGGGTGGAGAGAAGGAACAGGTGACACTTTGGGTCAGAACCCCTGGCAGCCTTGTAGCTTATTCATTGCCAGCATGATATTCACACAAGCTGGATGTGTTCTTCTTCTTCTATCGTGTGTCTAGACCTGCAGCTCCGTTGAGGCGAGCCAGCCGGGCCAATGTGTCATCGGCCAGGTCAATCAGACCTCGTTCACCATTGGGTGGCCGGTGTTTGGGGCAACTGGTGACCATGTGCTCCACTGTCTGTGTTGGGTCCACGAGGCCCCACGTCTTCATCGCTACTCCTTAGCGTCCGATGCCTCTCCTCAAACAGTTGCTGGATGTGTTCAGAAAGGTGGAGGTAGGTTCACAAACCACGAAGCAAGAAGTAGGATCAAGTATCAGATTATGAACTCAGTCCAAATATTGGACTGTTCGTATTATCTCAGGCATGGCTTGAATGAATGGTTAAACACCTGTGTTGACGAGGGCATTGGGATAACAGCAGCAACACTAACTCCAGATTGTTCCTGAGAAACGATGCAGGAATTATCGGTGTTGACAGGCCAAACTTTACAGTGGAAACCCAACATGACGAACATGTTCAGCAAAAGAGCCATTGGTTGTTGAATCAATGAAGCTTTATTCTCATATCCATGGCATCTGCTAAGTCATTCTCTTTTTCACACAAAGGGTGGTGGGTGTATGGAACGAGCTGCCAGACGAGGCAGTTGAGCCTGGGACTATTGCAACGTTTGGGACTGGTGCATAAATGCGACAGGTTTGAAGGGATATGCGCTAAATGCAGATAGGTGGGTCTAGTATAGATGGGATATGTTGGTCCGAAGAGCCTGTTTCCACACTGTAGAACTCTATTCGTCTGAAGTAATCAGAACCACATCCAGACAGCAGTGCTGAAATACCATCTACCTCATTGGTGACCCTCGGACTACCCTTGATCAAACTTTGCTGGCTTTACCTTGCACTGAACGTTATTCCCTTATCGTGTATCTGTACACTGTAAATGGCTCGATTGTAATCATGTATTGTCTTTCTGCTGACCGGATAGCACGCAACAAAAGTTTGGGCTGCACAGTGGCGCAGCGGTAGAGTTGCTGCCTCACAGCGCCAGAGACCCGGGTTCGATCCTGACTACGGGTGCTGTCTGTACGGAGTTTGTACGTTCTCCCCGCGACCTGCGTGGGTTTTCTCCGAGATCTTTGGTTTCCTCCCACACTACACAGACGTACAGTTAATTGGCTTGATATAATTGTAAATTGTCCCTAGTGTGTGTAGGATAGTGTTTGTGTGCTGGGTGGCACGGACTCGATGGGCCGATGGGCCTGTTACTGTATCACTGAACTGAAGTAAACCAAGTTGCTGAAACAATTGAGCTTTATTCTCATTCTGCGTGACATCTGCCAAGTAATTTATCTGCAGTATTTAATAAAAGTAGTAACTCACTCGACAACTCCCAGTGTTTAGTGTCACACAGGTCTCTTCACGTTCAGTTCTTGTATTTAAAGGTCAATTTTTAATGTGGAAAATACACAGTTAAATTGTGGGTGGGACATTGCCACAAAGACTGCATGAGTTGCATGAAGAGCTTCTGTAGTGAATAATGAAGGAACTGCAGGTGCTGGTTTACACCGAAGATTGAAGATAGACACAAAATGCTGGAGTAACTCAGCGGGACAGGCAGCATCTCTGGAGAGATGGAATGGGTGACGTTTCAGGTCATAATCTGAAGAATTAGTGTTTCGCCCATTCCTTCTCTCCACAGATACTGCCCGTCCCGCTGAGTTACTCCAGCGTTTTGTGTCTACCTTGAGATCAGTCTCCTCTCAGCCCCACTCATCACCTTCATTCAGGCTGTGACAAATCTTGCACAACAGGATTTTCTTCAGATTCAAATTCAAGATTCAGATTCAGATTAAATTTTAATTGTCATTGTCAGTGTACAGTCTAGACACGAAACGTCACCCATTCCTTCTCTCCAGCGATGCTGCCCGTCCCGCTGAGTTACTCCAGCATGTTGTGCTGCATTATGACAGTGGGGAACGGCCAGGTGGCTCGTTACCTTCACCTGTCCAGCTCTGCTGCCACTAATTGGTGTCAGGACCTTGACGGGGAGGGACCATGTGCATTCTCAGCACATCTTCCCACAATCCGCACAAACCCTGTACACAAACTGTGTGAATGCAAACAGGTTGGAATGCATGCTTTGAATTTCTAAACCATATCTATTACCTGTTGTGGCCGTGTGCGATTTGAAGGTCTCTAATTGGATTCTCATTGTGCAGTTTAAGAATCAGACGACATTATATTTTGTTATTAATGTGGAGATCTGGATGAACTTTTTATTCCTTGATTCCATTCCCCGCATTCTCTCTGGGTCATCGATGTGTTGATCAAAAGATCATTATTGAAGCAATGACCTCATTTAAAATGAGAGGGGAAAGGGGGGTCATTACTACAGTTGTTGCAGTGTTGTTCTCGTTTCATTTAATAAGCAGCAAACTGGTAATCTGACTGATTATAGCAGCGAGCGGCTCAAACTATAATCAGTAGGTGCCAACTACAGATAAATGGTTCAAAACAAACCAATCAAACTAATCACAAACCTTCGCTTTGCTCCATATCAGTTCTTGGGCATTGCAGACACACGGGGTTACGGGGAGAAGGCAGGCAGGAGAATGGGGTTGAGAGGGAGAGATACATCAGCCATGGATGGACGAGGGGATTGATGGCTTTGTGGCCAAGTTTGCGGGTGATATGACAATAGGTGGAGGGGCAGATAGTGTAGAGAAAGCAGGGACTCCACAGGAAGACTTGGACAGGTTGGGAGAGTGGGCAGAGAAGTGGCAGATGGAATATAGTGTAGCAAAGTGTGGGGTCATGGGAATAAAGGCCTAGACTATTCTCTAAATGGGGAGAAAATCCAGAAATCGGAGGTGCAAAGCATCTTGGGAGTGCTGGTGCAGGATTCCCAAAAGTTCATCTCCCCCCCCCCCCCCCCCCCCCCCCCCCCCCCCCCCCCCCCTCATTTTCCAATTCCCATTTGCTGATCTATACTTAGTTATTTTTCCCTGAGGTGAGAGGAGGGGGTCAGGACTTGTTTGTTTTCATGCTTGTTTAAGATACAGAAGACATTTTGACTGATCGATTGAGAGTTATTAATCTTCATGTTGTTATTAAACTACATGTTGTTTTTCCCACAATTAAGATCGTGTCACTTCTACCTGAAGGTCAATGATTATTCAGGTATAAATATCCATCACCAGGTGTGTGTGGAGGCCCAGCACCTTGCAAACATGATGCGTTTTGCCCTGGTTGCACTGCTCGTTACAACTGGTGAGTCCTCGTGGCAACTACAGTACATTTAGCTCCCACCTTAGTTGTGGTTCGAAGGGTCATCGGCAGTGTTCCTTAAAGTCATTATTATGGGTCAAAGATCACCCTTGCATCCCACACTGATCATTGGAGCCACTTAATAGCAGGGGGGACTTCCAGTTCCCCAGCTTCAAGCAGAAGTCCAAGAGATAAAAGCAAAGGAATGATGAACAGAGAGAGGAAACATCTTTGTAATCTATAAAATTGGGAAACGCTTTCAAGAATTGGTTGTAAATCTGAAACATCACTGAAAACGGAAGGAAAGGTGTAATTGGTGGAGAGTGTGCTGAGAAGATTTAGGAGGATGTTGTCGGGACTCGAGGGGCTAGAGAGAGGACTAGAGAGAGGGTGGGCAGTCTAGGGAGCACACAAGGCTAAGGGGTAGACAAAAATGCTGGAGAAACTCAGCGGGTGAGGCAGCATCTATGGAGCGAAGGAAATAGGCGACGTTTCGGGTCGGGACCCTTCTTCAGATTAAGGGGTGATCTATTCGAGGTGGATAAAACCATGAGGGGAATTGATCCAATAAACAATAGATAATAGACAATAGGTGCAGGAGTAGGCCATTCGGCCCTTCGAGCCAGCACCGCCATTCAATGTGATCATGGCTGATCATCCCCAATCAGTACCCCGTTCCTGCCTTCTCCCCACATCCCCTGACTTGGAGTAACTCAGCGGGTCAGGCAACATCTCTGGATATAAAGGATAGCTGGCGTTATGAATCAAACCCCTTCTTCAGACGTCTGAAGAAAGCTCCCAATCTGCAACGGCACCTATTTCTTTTCCTCCACAGATGCTGCCTGACCCACTGAGTTACTCCAGCACTCTGTGTCTATCTTCAGTGTAAACCAGATTCTGCAGTTCCTGCCCACACATTTTGTTAGTTTATTGGAGGTCTTGTTCTAATTCAGCCAGGTTACAGTAGGGGTTGGATGATTGGGCCTCTGTATGTGTCGGGCAGGGGTGGGTTTGGGTGGAGAGTCGAGGCTACATTGCAAAGACAAGGCCTTGAAGCTGACACAATGGCATCTGTTGCAGTGTACGGTTGTGGTACTCCTACGTACCAACCCATCCTCTCCAGGGTGGTCGGTGGTGTGGATGCAAGACCCCACAGTTGGCCATGGCAGGTACGTCAACACACAAACCAAACCGCATCGGTGTTGAAAGTCTCTGGTAGTTCAATGTGTTGGAACTGTTGAGTTTTATCATCTCATTTGCTGCAAGCACGAGGTCTGTGGACGCCCTGTTTCAGATTGATGGGCACGGTGGTTGTGGGCAGCGGGTGTAACTGCTGCCTCACAGCGTCAGAGACCAGGGTAGATCCCGACTACGGGTGCTGTCTGTACGGAGTTTGCACGTTCTCCCCATCACCCGCGTGGGGTTTTCTCTGGGATCTCCAGTTTCCTCCCACACTCCACAGACGTACGGGTTTGTAGGTTAATTGGCTTTGGTAAAATTGGAAATTGTCCCTAGTGTGGGTAGGATAGTGTAAGTGTGTGGGGATCGCTGGGCAGCACAGACTCGGTGGGCCGAAGGGCCTGTTTCTGCGCTGATCTCTAAACTATATCCACGTTAAGAGTCGCTGTTCCCGGCCAAGTCTCACCAAGACGCAATGCCAGCCGGCAACAATCGGCCGGAGATCCCGTTCCTGATCTGTGGTCGGTGGTCACTGATGGAGGATGTGTACCAATGATAACGTTCGCTCTGAGCTGCAGCCACTGGCAAAGTTCCCCATACAGACTGGGGAGGTTCTCTTTGGAAAACCATGTACATGAAGGTAGACACAAAATGCTGGAGTAACTCAGCGGGACAGGCAGCATCTCTGGAGAGAAGGAATGGGTGGCGTTTCTGGTCGAGACCCTTCTTCACACTGGTTAGGGATAAGGGAAGCAAGAGATATAGACGATGATGTGGAGAGATACAGAATATTGAATGAAAGTTATGCAAACAAGTCTTCTTCTTCTTGTGAATGAAACATAAACCAAAGGAATAGTTAGATGTCAAACCGGGTGTTGAGCAGCCAGGTTGTTGCCTCTGTTGATGTCAATGTCTGCCAGGCCCTGACACAGCTCCATGTGGTGGGTTGTAGAGCGGGCACACAGAGATGACATGGTTGGCTGCCTGTTGTTCTGCTCCACATTCACAGGCTGGGCTCTGGAGGGAGGGGAGCCCCCATCTCCACACGCTGGCATTGAAACGCCCAACTCCAGTACCAAGTCTGTTGAGCTTCACCCATCCACGCTCCTCTGGGGAGCTCAGACCCTGGCTAGCTTTTATCTGGTGAAGAGATGTAAAGGAGATGAGGTTGCCTTCCACTCCTGTGACCACACGGTGGCTATCCAGCAATGATAAAGGAAATAGGCCATTGTCAGCTGTTTGTTGGGTGAAAACGAGCAGCTGGTGTGACTTGGTGGAGGAGGGATAGAGAGAGAGGGAATGCCAGGGCTACCTGAAGTGACAGAAAGGCAGCGCCTTTACCACCTCAGGCAATTGAGGAAATTCAGAGTGTCTCCGAGGATCCTCCAGTGCTTCTACGCAGCGGCGGTGGAAAGCATCTTGTCCGGGAATATTACCATCTGGTTTGGGAATTGCTCTTCCAAGGACAAGAAGGCTCTGCAGAGAGTAGTGCGTTTGGCCGAACGCACTATGGGAACTTCACTCACCCCCCTGCAGGAACAATACAACAGGAGATGCAACTCCAGAGCAAATAAAATCATAGGAGACCCCTTCCACCCCTACAACGGACTGTTCCAGCTGCTACGGTCAGGCAAACGCCTCCGTTGCCATGCGGTGAGAACGGAGAGGTTGAGAAGGAGTTTCTTCCCAGAGGCAATTCGGACTGTAAACGCGTATCTCACCAGGGACTAACTCTACTGAACGTTTTTCCTTCCATTATTTATTATGTAAAAGAATATGTGTGTTGTGATTGTGTTTATAATTTGTTTGGTTGTTTTGTTGTTTGTTTTTTGCACAAAAGTCCGCGAGCATTGCCACTTTCATTTCACTGCACATCTCGTATGTGTATGTGACAAATACACTTGACTTGACTTGTACATGTACATGAGGATGTTTTTTTCTTATGAAACATTTTTTGAAGAAGGACATTGGAATTTCTTGCAGATCTCCCTCCAGATTTCTCGAGAAGGTCGTTGGGGCCACACGTGTGGGGGGTCACTCATTGACCCCAGATGGGTCATGACCGCTGCACATTGCATCAAGTACGTGTCTCACCGAATTTGCCCGTTAGCTTTCAAGATCAACGTTGGTGGGCTGCTCCTGGCCAGATCTGCCCTGCTCTACTGATCCTACAGTTAGTTGAAGATAGACACAGAGTGCTGGAGTAACTCAGCGGGTCAGGCAGCATCTGTGGAGAACATGGATAGGTGACGTTTCACAGAGTGCTGGAGTAACTCAGCGGGTCAGGCAGCATCTGTGGAGCTAAGGAAATAGGCAACGTTTTGGGCCGAAACCCATAAGGGTTTCGGCCCGAAACGTTGCCTATTTCCAGAAGGATTTTGGCCCGAAACTTTGCCTATTTCCAGAAGGATTTTGGCCCGAAACGTTGCCTATTTCCAGAAGGATTTCGGCCCGAAACGTTGCCTATTCCCTTAGCTCCATAGATGCTGCTGCACCATAAGTCAGCGGGTCAGGCAGCATCTGTGGAGAACATGGATAGGTGACGTTTCACAGAGTGCTGGAGTAACTCAGCGGGTCAGGCAGCATCTGTGGAGAACATGGATAGGTGACATTTTGGTCGAGACCCTTCTTCAATTGAACCAATGTGAAAAGATATAGGTGTCAGTCTGAAGAAGGGTTCTGACCCAAACCATCACCTATTCCTTCTCTCCAGATATGTTGCCTGCCCCACAGAGTTACTCCAGTAGATTGTGATTATCTAGTGTTTATTTTAAGCTGCTGAAGATCCATGGTAGTTAGTTCTATAAAAATGTGATATGTGAGAAATAAACTTGACTTGACTTGACTTGTACTTGTACATGAGGATGTGTTTCCTGCAAGTTTGTGTTATTAGCTGGTTAGTGCAGCGTTCACCCACACTGAGAACAAGGTGCACTATGCAGTTGGTCTGCAGTGACCCATCTAGCCGTCTGTGGCCACTTTGTGGCTGAGATGAGGACAGACTCAGTTTGCACTCGACACAAAATGCTGGAGTAACTCAGCGGGACAGGCAGCAACGCTGGAGAGAAGGAATGGGTGACGTTTCGGGTCGAGACCCTTCATCAGTCTGCCTGTCCCGCTGAGTTACTCCAGCATTTTGTGTCTATCTTCAATTTAAACCAGCATCTGCAATTCTTTCCGACACGTTCAGTTTTCAATTAGAACAGTTTGGAACAGCTGAGATCATAAATTGTTGTCATGCTTGATTCTTGATTCTTGTCTGAGGTTACGGGGAGAAAGCAGGAGAATGGGGTTAGGAGGGAGAGATAGATCAGCCATGATTGAATGGCGGAGTAGATTTGATGGGCCGAATGGCTTAATTCTGTTCCTAAAACTTATGAAAATGCCGTTCAAGTGCCAGATATGACCAGTGCCTCCAATATCAAGGCCAATGATAGAGCAGTCTTTCATTGTATGGATGCTCAAGGAATTCCTCATCATCAGTGCCTCCGATGAAAGAATGTTCTCCCCACCATCTCAGTCCCCACTCCGAGCCCCGGGAGGGGGTTCTAGTTGTGTACCACTGTGTAAATGTGTAATGCCGTGTGTAACATGTGTGTAACGTGTGTGTAACGTGTGTGTGACGTGTGTGTGTGTAACGTGTGTGTAACGTGTGTGTGACGTGTGTGTTACTCAGTGTAACGTGTGTGTAACGTGTGTGTGACGTGTGTGTTACTCAGTGTAACGTGTATGTAATGTGTGTGTGACGTGTGTGTGACATGTGTGTGATGTGTGTAACGTGTGTGTAACGTGTGTGTGACGTGTGTGTTACTCTGTGTAACATGTGTGTAACGGTGTAACGTGTGTGTGACATGCGTGTTACGTTTGTGTAACGTGTGTGTAACGTGTGTGTGACGTGTGTGTTACTCTGTGTAACATGTGTGTAACGTGTGTGTAATGTGTGTAACGTGTGTGTAACGCGTGTGTGACGTGTGTGTTACTCTGTGTAACGTGTGTGTAACGTGTGTGCAACGTGTGTGTGACGTGTGTGTGACGTGTGTGTGACGTGTGTGTTACTCTATGTAACGTGTGTGTGACGTGTGTGTGACATGTGTGTGACATGTGTGTGACGTGTGTGTAACGTGTGTGTGACGTGTGTGTAACATTCTTGTCTACCTGCAGCAACAAGTACACGTACCGGGTGGGCCTGGGCAAGCAGGTCCTGTCGGAGGATGAAGCCGGGACGGTCTACGCTCCAGTTGAGAAGCTCATCCCTCATGAGAAGTTCAGCATGATCTTTGCCGCCAATGGGTGAGTGACCAATGGGGAGCGGTCAGCTGTCCGCGGAGCCAGCGATGGAGGTGGAGGGGCGGCATGTTGAAGGGGAACCAGCGAGGAGGGGGGTAACATGGTGGGGGCAAGAAGAGGAGGTGGGAGAAGGTTCCTGCTGGGATAAACACTGGTGTGGACACCTTGGGCCAATTGGCCTGTCTCACTGCTTTAAATATTCTATTGCATCGAGTTATAAAATAATCACTGCAAATAGATGCCTGTAGATGTGTGCTCCACAGTACAGTTGGAGCAGACACGTCACACACACGTTACACACACGTCACACACACGTTACACACTGTGTAACACGCACGTCACACACACGTTACACACTGTGTAACACGCACGTCACACACACGTTACACACACGTTACACACACGTTACACACACGTTACACACACGTTACACACACGTTACACGTTACACTGAGTAACACGCACGTCACACGCACGTCACACACACGTTACACACACGTTACACACACGTTACAAATTCGACAGCCACATCAGTGTGCAGATATGTAGTGCAGAAGTCTAGACCTGAAGGGGTGGCCTGGTGTTGAACGGTGAGATTTAGGGTGGCATGGTGGTGCAGCGGTAGAGTTGCTGCCTCGCTGCGCCAGAGATCCAGTTTCGATACTGACTACAGGTGCTGTCTGTACGGAGTTTGCACGTTCTCCCTGTCACTGCGTGGGTTTTCCCCGGGTGCTCCGGTTTCCTCTCACACTCCAAAGACGTGCAGGTTTGTGGGTTAATTGGCTTGGGTAAAAATTGTAAATATTGTCCCCGGGGTGTGGGCTGGTGCTAGTGTGCGTATGATCGCTGGTAGGACCGGCGTGGACTCGTTGAACCGGACGGCCTGTTTCCGCGTTGTAGCCGTCGAAAATAAAACGCGTTCAGGGAGGTAAATGTCAGCGCTGAAATATTTGTCATTCTTTTGCCAGTTATGATATCGCCCTGGTCAAATTGGCTGAACCGGTGGTCCTGAACGACAAAGTGAATGTGGGATGTATACCTGCTCCTGGTACTCTGCTACCCAATAATTACAGTTGTTATATCACTGGCTGGGGACTGCTGAAGGGTGAGTCCATCAGATGCATGAAAAGTGGATCATATCTACACAATGAATAACAATGTTTCTCAACACAAGTATCCAAACTAAACTCCTTGATCCAAATGTATCGGCATGTCTAGGCAATGCAGGTTTGTTAGAGCCATTAGTTCATAAGTAATTGGAGAAGAATTAGGCCATTCGGCCCATCAAATCTACTCACCATTCAATTATGTCTGACCCATCTCTCCCTCTCATGCCCATTCTCCTGCCTTCACCCCGTAGCAGTGTTTGCCCGGGATTATAAAACGGTTATAACTATTGCACGATTTGGAGTTTAACCCGAGCAAGTGTGACAATTTACATTTATACTGAGCCAATGAACCTACAAATCTGTATGGCCTTGGAGTGTGGGAGGAAACCAGAGCTCCTGAAGGAAACCCACACTGGTCACGGGGTGAATGTATAAACTCCATACAGACAGCACCCGTGGTCAGAATGGAACCCGGGTCTCTGGCGCTGTGAGGCAGCAACTCTACCGCTGAGCCACCGTGCCCAATGCAATGGGCAGAGCAAGGGGGAAGGGTGGATGTGACTGACTGGTTTTGTTGCCTTGCAGCGGGAGGTACGGTGTCCAACATCCTACAGCAGGCGCTGTTGCCCGCGGTGGACCACGCCACGTGCTCCCAGCCCAGCTGGTGGTGGATGATGGTGAAGGAATCCATGGTTTGTGCCGGTGGCGACGGTCTTGTCTCCGGATGTAACGTGAGTTCACCAGCGGATTCCCCCGGTCTACAGTGGTCTCCCCGCCCGATCCACCGCAGTGGCTGGTCTGTGTTTGTGGTCCCCACCCACCCCAGGCTGGGGGTCTCTGGGGATGGGGGTCCCTGGGGCTGGGGGTCTCTGGGGGGGGGTCTCTGGGGGTCCCTGGGGTCTCTGGGGGTCTCTGGGGATGGGGGTCTCTGGGGTCTCTGGGGATGGGGTCTCTGGGGGTCTCTGGGGGATGGGGGTCTCTGGGGATGGGGGTCTCTGGGGGGTCCCTGGGGGTCTCTGGGGCTGGGGGTGTCTGGGGGTCTCTGGGACTGGGGGTCTCTGGGGATGGGGGTCTCTGGGGGTCTCTGGGGCTGGGGGTCTCTGGGACTGGGGGTCTCTGGGGCTGCAGTACCCTCCCCCCTCTACATAGTGGACCAGGGGGGAGGGTACTGCATTGACGAGTCCCGTGCAACCCGTTACTATCCCGGTTCACAGATCGCCAGCCGTCTGTCAATATTGTGGGCTGGATGAAACATAGAAACATATACAACAGGTGCAGGAGTAGAGGCCATTCGGCCCTTCGAGCCAGCACCTCCATTCAATATGATCATGGCTGATCATCCACAATCAGTTCCCCGTTCCTGCTTTCTCCTCATATCCCTTGATTCCATTGAAGAGTCTGTGTACCACGTGTATATGGAGTGTGTGAGTCTGCAGCCACTGTTCCAATATCTAAAGGGGTTGCTCCTTGATCTTCACACCCACCATCCTCATCTTTGGCCACCCTGTGCGTAGGGGAGAGGGTGGGGCCGAGGATGTCCTGGTTGGGGTTGCTCCTGGGCCTGGCCAAGCTGGCCATCCGCTAGTCACGGCTCCAGGCGGTGGAGGATTCTGCCCGAGCCGGCTGCCCGCCCCTTGTCCGGAGTTACGTCCGCGCCCAGAGGGACTACGCCCTGTCCACGGGGGAGTTCCGGCACCGCTGGCACCGCGGGGAGTTCCGGGACCGCTGGTCACCGCGGGGGAGTTCCGGGACCGCTGGTCACCCTGGGGGAGTTCCGGGACCGCTGGGCACCGCGGGGGGGGAGGGGGGAAGGTGGTGGATTTTGTTCATGAATTATTTCGTATCATTGTAATTAATTAACTGAATAATTTTTGGTTAAAACCAGGGGGATTCTGGTGGGCCTCTGAACTGCCGCAATGCTGATGGGATGTGGGAGGTGCATGGTGTGGTCAGCTTCGGGTCATCTCGTTGCAGCCACAAGAACAAACCGACCGTCTTCACACGTGTGTCTGCCTACAACGACTGGATCACTGAGGTACCCGAGCGCAGAGACGCCCCTCTCTAGAGTGGTGGCTGGAGTTGCAGTGTAGACTATTGTCACCTGTACAGTGAACAGCTGTAGATGGGCACAAGGTGCTGGAGTCACTCAGCGGGACAGGCAGCATCTCTGGAGAGAAGGAACGGGTTAAGTTTCAGGCCCAGACCCTTCTTCAGACCCGTTGGGTCATCCTTTCCTTCTCTCCACAGAAGCTACCTGACCCGCTGAGTTACTCCAGCATTTTGTGTCAGGCTGGGGTTCCTCCAGTACTTTGTGTTTTGCTCCAGATTCCAGCTCCTGCAGTTCCTTTGTGGCTCTGCTTTCTCCAACTCTCCTGTCATCCCTACTTTCCTTTATTTCACTCCTGATGGCTGAATCTCCAGCTCCCATAGGCTCAGGTTTTGGGGATCTATCATTTAAACCCCTGCATAAAGCCTGCTTCCTTCGGTGGTTCAGTATCAACACTGGGTCTGGTAATGCTCCTGTAGTTGGACTTAGTTTCATTTGGTTTGTCACGTGTACCGAGGTACAGTGAAAAGCTGTTGTTGCGTGCTAACCAGTCAGCAGAAAGACAATACATGATTACAATCGAGCCATTCACAGTGTACAGATACATGATAAGGGATAACAGTCAGCTCAAGATAAGTAAAGTCTGCTTAAGGAAACTCCAAGGGTCTCCCGTGAGGAAGATTGGAGCTCAGGACCACTCTCTAGTTCCTGCTGCTAGTGTGTTATGGACCACTGTACTACATTGGAGATGTTCGATCCAGCATCCAGCACCCCAAGTCAGAATCAAACCCCTATTTAGTTTACGGTAGGCACAAATAGCTGGAGTAACTCAGCGGGTCAGGCAGCATCTCTGGAAAGAAGTAACGTTTCGGGTCGAGACCCTTCTTCAGACTGAAACAGATCAGTCTGTAGAAGGGTCTTGACCCGAAACGTCACCCATTCCTTCTCTACAGAGATGCTGCCTGTCCCACTGAGTTACTCCAGCTTTTTGTGTCTATCTTCGATTTAAACCAGCATCTGCCGTTCTTTCCTACACACCCAGTTTAGTTTAGTTTAGAGATACAGCATAGAAAGAGGCCCTTCGGCCCACAGAGTCTGCACTAGCCAGTGCTCCCCGCACACTAACATTATCCCACACACACTAGGGACAATTTACATGAATAAATCTATTCTATAAATATATAAATCTATTGACGCAAGATGTAACCATAGTGAAGTGGTCGTGGTCTAGATTCAGATTCAGATTCAGATTCAATTTTAATTGTCATTGTCAGTGTACAGTACAGAGACAACGAAATGCATTTAGCATCTCCCTTGAAGAGCGGATATAGCAGTCGCTCAAGATAATAAAGTCTGCTTAAGGAAATAAGTGTGGGGGGGGGGGGGGGGGGGGGGGGGGGGGGGGGGGGGGGGGCTGGTAGTGGTTATGGACCACCGAGGTACATTGGAGATGTTCGATCCAGCATCCAGCCCCCAAGTCAGAATCAAACCCTCTATTTGCTGGTAGGCACAAAAAGCGGAGAACTCACCGGGTAGCAGCCTCCCGGAGAGAAGTACGGAGGGTCGAAACCTTCTTCATGGTTGAAACGGAGCAGTGAGAAGTCCTTGGCGAAACTGAGCCATTCCTTCTCTACCAGAGATGCGCCTGTCCCGCTGACAGACTTTTTGGGAGGTCTATCTTCGATTTGTGATGCATCTGGGCAATCTTTCCACACACCCTCTGCAGTGCCTTTAGAGTACGAGCATAGAAAGAGGCCCTTGCCATACCATAGTCTGTGAGCCAGTGCTCCCCGCACACTAACATTATCCCACACACACTAGGGACAATTTACATGAATAAATCTATTCTATAAATATATAAATCTATTGACGCAAGATGTAACCATAGTGAAGTGGTTGTGGTCTAGCACGATATCACACGATATAACAGGAGGGTAGACAAAGAGTTCCCACGGTACTCGGCATTTCTGTTATTTGTGCGAGTGACTTGTCCGTCTCCCGAGCTTTCCCGTTAAATCTTGAATGAACATTGTAAACTGTCAAGTGTAATTAAATCATCACGTGGCACAAATGATGGGGGGGAGAGAGAAATGAGGGGAGACGTATATACACACACAAAGCAAAGTTTTACTGTGTATGTGGGAGACACAGATGGACTGAGCACAGTTACTCGGTCTTACTGTGTGTGGGAGAGGGGGAGAAAGAGACGTACACTCACAGAGGCAGAGTCTCTCAGCCTGTGTGAGAGGGAGGGACGGAGAGAGAGAGAGAGGCACATACAAGGTGGATGTGAAATCTTACCTGCCTGTTTCAGTGACACCCACCGCCAGTAAATGAAGACACCCCCATCTGTCTCCCCCTCCTCTCCCTCGACTCCCCCACCTTTCCCTCCCAACTCCAGTCCCGTCCCGACCCCCTGGGAAACTGAAGGGAGCAACAATTAACTGCTGCCTTCCCGCTGAGTTAAAGAGTTCCCACGGTAGTAAGACGATGTTAGTTGCGCCCAAGTTTAAATTTCCAACGTGTGTTTCAGAGTAAATCAAAAACTGTCTGAATCAGCAAGTTAGACACAAAATGCTGGAGTAACTCAGCGGGCCAAGCAGCATCTATCTCTCAAAGAAGTACATGTGAAAAATTTCTCACGGACCATAAAAATGCGGGACCTTTCAGTAAAGTCTCTTTTAAAGATTATAGTTATTTTCTTGAATGTTATTAACATAACTCACGAATAAGTTGATGTCCATATGCGGATGCAAATCTTTATTTTTTAAATTCAATCCCACAGAAGACAATTTTTACTCACCTTCTGTCCCCTCTGTCCAGCTTCTGGGCTCACCGTTCGCAGGAGTTCCCACGGTAAACGCAAGGGTCAGTACGGATATCGCACTGGCCACTACGTGCATATAATGTTGCAATGTTCAACCACAAGTGTACAAGTCACTCTTGGAGAAATTCAAGCTTGTTTGAATTTTCTCTCGAGTCACCAAGTTACACGAGTACCTGCCGTTAGCGCCACGGTGGTCCACGGTGGTCCACGAATGCCGTACGGTTATCGCAAGAGGTTCCCACGATGTTCAACTCTGGTTAACTCTTGCGACAAGTCAGCTCCGTGAGAAAGGGGTTTAACAGTAATTCTTTTACTTTGCAGAAAATGATGAACAATTAAGGAGATCCGACGCAGAGTTTCTAAAGATTCCAAACACCTGCAAATCAGGATTAAAAAAATAAATGTGTTTTTAAAAATGTGTCCAGCTGTGTGTTCTAGTTATTTGCCAGTGGTCTCCCTGTATAGCCCATTGTACTGATCTACATGAGCTCCACAGGGTGGCTGTGAATGGGAGCAATCGATATTCCAGGAACATTGTACTGTGTTTGTATCACCAACGGCCAAGTCAATGGCTATTTTTATGGTGTAGAAAGGAACTGCAGATGCTGGTTTACACCAAAGATGGACACAATTGCTGGAGTAACTCAGCGAGACGGGCAGCATCTCTGGAGAATATGGATAGCTGATGTTTTAGGTTGGAGTCTGAGGAAGGGTCCTGACCTGAAACGTCACCTATCCATTAGGGGTGAGGAGGGAGAGATAGATCAGCCATGATTGAATGGCAGAATAGACTTGATGGGCCGAATGGCCTAATTCTACTAATAATGGCCATGTCCTTCAACCCGTTTTTTGGAAGCCTCCTGACATTATTGAACCCAGTATATTTGTTACTCCACACAAACTCTTACCTGTCCTGGCCTGAATTATTTAATTTAATTCACATATTTAATCAATAATGTTTTATTATTAGTGT
Source organism: Leucoraja erinaceus (assembly GCF_028641065.1). NCBI lineage: Eukaryota > Metazoa > Chordata > Chondrichthyes > Rajiformes > Rajidae > Leucoraja > Leucoraja erinaceus. The sequence goes on along the minus strand of NC_073406.1, from coordinate 797,364 downwards.
TTAATGTTTTATTTCATTCGTAGCTGTCACTATATGTCATGTTGTGGGCGGAGCACCAAGGCAAATTCCTTGTATGTGAATACTTGGCCAACACACTTATTCATTCATTCATATTAGGGTAATAAGGCATTCAGGTTCACACAGACGCTTCCAACCTCATCTGGTCTGCTCCGAGGATATGACATGGGCATCACAAGCCTCAGCACTCGTGAGTAAGGCAAGGCAGCGCCTTTACCACCTCAGGCAATTGAGGAAATTCAGAGTGTCTCCGAGGATCCTCCAGAATTTCCTCAATTGCCAGCGGCGGTGGTAAAGGCATCTTGTCTTGCCATACTCACCATGCTGGTGTTGGGAATTGCTCTGCTCAAGGACAAGAAGTCAAGTCCCAAGATATTTAAAACAGTTCACCCTACTACGGATGTGCAGTGAAATGAAAGTGGCAATGTCCGCGGACTTTTGTGCAAAAACAAACAACAAAACTGCAGGAAAATTATAAACAACAGGAGGTGCAACTCCACATATTCTTTTACATGGGAGAAATAATGGAAGGAAAAAACGGACAGTAGAGTTAGTCGCTGGTGAGATAGGGCAAACAGTCCGAATGCGGTGGGAACGGAGACTCCTGAGAACCTCTCCGTTTCTTCCCATGGCCACGGAGGACTTTAAACGCCCGTAGCAGCTGGAACAGTCCGTTGCAGGGGTGGAAGGGGTCTTCCATGATTTTATTTGCTCTGGAGTAAAAGAATGTGTGTAGTTATGCATGGGGGGCGAGTGAAGTTCCCATAGTTGCATTGTTTGTCTGAACGCACAAAAGTCTGCAGAGCCTTCTTGTCACTTTCAGCACTCCCAAACCAGATGGTATGTGTCCCGGACAAGATGCTTTTGACCGCCACTGCGTAGAAGGTTGGAGGATCCTCGGAGACACTCTGAATTTCCTCAATTGCCTGAGGTGGCTAAAGGCGCTGTTTGCCTTACTCACGAGTGCCGAGGCGTGTTGACCATGTCATATCCTCAGAGATGTGGACTCCCAGATATTTCGAGGGGCCAGTCGGGCCTATCCGCCGTGCTCTGCAGAGAGTAGTGTCAAGTCCCGAACGCACTCTGGGAACTTACCTCCCCCCCCCTGCAGGGAACTATACAACTATACAACATCACCCATTCCTTCCCTCCAGAGATGCTGCCTGTCCCGCTGAGTTACTTCAGTGTTTTGTGTCTACCTTGGATTTAAAGCACCTGCAGTTCCTTCCTACACAAGGTATGCAAAGAGTCACCACATCAAGGGCACCAACAAAGTTTCCATTTTTCACACATTCCATTTATGGCCCCACTTAGTTCCTGGTGGTTCCCCCACACACGGGATCCCCTGTTGTTCCCAGCGGTGTGTCTGTCCTCCAGCTCCCACGTGTCCCGCCCTCGATCACTGACCCTCATCGACTGCCAGCCTGACCTTCTCGACGTCGGATCCACTCCTGATGTCTCCACGATGGCCCACTGATCCAGAGTCCAGCCGCGGGCCAAACCGCCCAGCATGTGCAGCTCGCATATGCCGAGCTCCGAGCTCCTTGTCCTCCACTACATGGTAACCACACCTGATCTCACATTGCTGAGTAACCTACAGGGCTCACTCACCCAGTAACAGGGAACCAATCTCATCCATCTGTCCAGCTGCCAAATACATGGCACAACATGGCAAACTGTTCATACTCACCAGGTCATCGTTGAGGGCAAAAGTGGCATAACATCTTCAAGAGAGAGTTAGATTTAACTCTTAGGGCCAATGGAATCAAGGGATATGGGGAGAAGGCAGGAACGGGTTACTGATTGTGGATGATCAGCCATGATCATATTGAATGGCGGTGCTGGCTCGAAGGGCCGAATGGCCTACCCTTGCACCTATTTTCTATGTTTCTAACATAGAACCAATGTTATTGGGTGATCGATGGTCAGCATGGATTCAATGGGCCGAATGGCCTATTTCCCTGCTGCATCTTTCAATCAATCCAATCACCGATGCCCGTCTGGGCTGAAAACTCAGGAGACAAAAGGAGGAACCAAAGTAAATGCAAGGATTCTTTTATTTCAAAAATGTAAATATCTGTCAAAATGACACATTTATTCAACACAAATCAAACAGACAGTTTTGTCTCCAAAGAGGAAGATTTGCAAACTACTAATGACAACAAAATAATGTAAAAATCAGTGCTGACCTTAATGGGTCTATATGTAATTCACAGAGCAAGTTTATTCAAAATGAAGATAGACACAAAATGCTGGAGTAACTCAGTGGGACAGGCAGCATCATCTCTGGAGAGAAGGAATGGGTGACGGTTCTGGTCGAGACCCTTCATCAGACTGAGAGTCAGGGGAATTCTTTGAACACATTTGTCCTCACTCAGAATGCCCAGTCTGAGGAAGGGTCTCAACCCGAAACGTCACCTATTTGTTTTCTCCAGAGATGCTGCCTGTCCCGCTGAGTTACTCCAGCATGTTGTGTCTATCTTCGATGTAAACCAGCATCGGCAGTTCCTGGCTGCCTCACCTCATCTTCTCCTTGTACATCAGCTGGGACCCCCTACCTGCACAAAGGCCATTGGAGAATTCTCTTCACATTCCCAGCACCAAGGCAATGGTGAAGGGCAACTCGTTGAGGTGCTGCTTGTTAGGAGGACATGTTGACTCAAAGGATGGCTATCCAAGTACCATTCAACCATTCTAAGCAACGTACCAGGATGCATTGGTTTGGGAACAGCTCCATCCAAGATCGCAGGAAATTGCAGCGAATTGTGGTCGCAGCCCAGACCATCACACAAACCGACCTCCCTTCCATTGACTCCATCTACACCTCACGCTGCCTCGGCAAGGCCAGCAGCATCATCAAGGACCAGTCTCTCCCCTGGCCATTCCCTCTTCTCCCCTCTCCCACCGGGCAAAATGTATAAAAGTGTGTAAACGCACACCTTCAGATTCAGGGACAGTTTCTTCCCAGCTGTTATCAGGCAACTGAATCATCCTACCACAACCAGAGAAGAGTCCTGAAGAGTTTTGATGCTGCTGCACCTGCTGAGTTTCTCCAGCTTTTTTGTGTAACCCAAGAGTCCTGAACTACTATCTACCTCATTGGTGACCCTTGGACTACCTTTGATCGCACCTTGCTGGCGTTACCTTGCACTAACTGTTATTCCTTTATCATGTATCTGTACACTGTAAATGGCTCGATTGTAATCATGTATTGTCCTTTCCGCTGACTGGTTGGCATGCCACAAAAGCTTGTCACCGTACTTCAGTATACATGACAATAAACTACACTGAACTGAACTGATCAGGGAATTGTAACAACTATTCAATTGTTCCTCATTCAAGCTTCAGTGCCATTGTAAAGAGGGTGAGAAGGGGAAAGCACTTGTAAATTGTTCAAGAAGGAACTGCAGATGCTGGAAAATCAAATGTAGACAAAAATGTTGGAGAAACTCAGCGGGTGCAGCAGCATCTATGGAGCGAAGGAAATAGGCGAAGTTGTTTTGTGGACTGGTGCGCGTGAAGTAAATAAGGCAGATGGTTAAGGCAGAGTTGAACAACGTTTTCATGCACGGAATCCACACCTAACTGCTGGGTGAGGGCCACAGCGCCAGAGACCCGGGTTCGATCCAGACCACAGGTACTTCTATACGGAGTTTGTACATTCTCCCCGTGACCTATGTGGGGTTTAGATACATAGATACATAGAACCATAGACAATAGGTGCAGGAGTAGGCCATTCGGCCCTTTGAGTCAGCACAGCCATTCAATGTGATCGTGGCTGATCATCCACAATCAGTACCCTGTTCCTGCCTTCACCCCATATCCCTTGATTCCACTAGCCCTAAGAGCTCTATCTACTGTAACTCTCTTGAAAACATCCAGTGAATTGGCCTCCACTGCCTTCTGAAACAGATTCACAACTCTCTGGGTGAAAAAGTGTTTCCTCATCTCCGTTCCAAATGGCCTACCCCTTATTCTTAAACTGTGGCCCCTGGTTCTGGACTCCCCCAACATCGTGAACATGTTTCCTGCATCTAGCGTGATGTTCCGGTTTCCTCCCACACTCCAAAGACGTACAGGCCCTTCAGCCCACCGGGTCCATACTGACCTACAAGAACAACACACACTAGGGCCAATTTACACATATACCAAACCAATTAACCTCCAAACCTAGAAATAGAATTCCTTTTATTGTCATTCAAACAGCTTGGCTTGAACGAAGGCTGCAGAAATGCAGGTTAATTGGTTTGGTATATGTGTAAATTGGCCCTAGTGTGTGCAGGGTGTTGTTCTTGTAGGTCAGTGCGGACTCAGTGGGCCGAAGGGCCTGTTTCCGTGCTGTATCCCTAACTAAAACTAATTGAATAATCGATGGATGCAATTTGTCGACTGGTCAGTCAAGTTGCCGACTGGCCTCGTATTGTTTACTGGCCCACTGCAGCCGGAAGATGTGGATGTCAGTACGCCAGCCTATGAAAGGGTCCCAACAGTATTCTGGAGACAAGATCTTGGTGGGTTTGTTAAGCCAGAAGTACTTGTTGAGATGGCTCTCATCGTGCCACCGTGCCTCCACCTTGCGCTGCTTGTCCTCCACGATGCCTCTGTGACAGGCCTCGGTCAACCGCCTCACGTTCTGCCACGTACCACCAAACACAGCCGCGTGGTAGTAGAAGTCACCGCGACTCTGCAGGCTAGCCGCGGACAGCGGGTTAGTCTCATACGGGTACATGAACCTGGGCCTCCTGTAGAACCAGGAGTGGAGCAGCGCTACCGAATCGCCCAGCGCCTCCGTGCCAAAGCGCCCACTGAAATGCTGGTCCACATCGAAGCAGAAGATGTAATTCGCCTCGTTATTCACTCGAGTCTCGATCAACTCCTTGATCAGTTTCATGCGAAACATGGAATTATCCTGCCATCGCCTCTGCTTCTCCACAGCCACTTCCCGCAATATCCCTCTGTTACTCAGCCTTGCGCTGATCCTTCTCAGCTTGGCCAGGTCATCCACAAACACATAGTAGATGACAGGGAACCCCGGCATGAAGTGCTCATCAGCCGACACCAGGAATCTCTCCAGGAACATGTCTAGGTAACTGAAATATAAAAGACAAACAAACTCACACACACACACACACACACACACACACACAAAGATGTTGGAGTAACACAGCCGGACAGGCAGCAGCTCTGGACAGAAGGAATGCCTGACTGGAGAAGTGTCTCAACCCTGAGAGGGAGACTAGAGATATGGAAGGGTAAGGCGTGAAAATGTCAGATCAAAGCAGACGTTGATCAAGGAAATGTAGACTGGTTCATTGTTGGATGAGGTGGCAAGGAGGCGTACAAACAGTCAAATTAATCAGGAGGACAGTGAAACTAGTGGGAGAACTAGGGTGGGGGAGGGACAGAGAGAGAAGAAGTCAATGTTCATACCGCTGGGGTGTAAGCTGCCCAAGCCCAACATGAGGTGCTGTTCCTCCAATTTGCACTGGGCCTCGCTCTGACTATGGAGGAAGCCCAGGACAGGAAGTTCAGCGTGGGGCGGTGAGGGGGAGTTAAAGTGTTTCGTAACTCGGTGATCATGTATTCTAGTTTCCCTCTCCCCTGCCTAGTCTGAAGAAGGGTCTCGACCCGAAACGTCACCCATTCCTTTTCTCCAGAGATGCTGCCTGTCCCGCTGAGTTACTCCAGCACTTTGGTGTAAAGCAGCATCTGCAGTTCCTTCTCCAATATACGTTTTGTCCACACAACCACCCTGATTGTTGCTTCCGAGCCCAGCTGACCACAGACGTGTGTGAGTGAAGGACACAGCCAGCAGAAGCCAATGTTGGCTGTCCCAGGTAATGGTCACCAAATCAATCCTTGCCCACCCTTGCAACAACCCATCATTGCTCTCCACTAGTGCTGACCACAGGGTGACACAGCGGTAGAGTTGCTGCCTCACAGCGCCCGGGACCCGGGTTCGAACCCGACTACGGGTGCTGTCTGTACGGAGTTTGTACATTCTCCCCGAGACCACGTGTGTTTTCTCCGAGATCTTCTCTGGAATTCTCTGCCACAGAAGGTAGTCGAGGCCAGTTCATTGGCTATATTTAAGAGGGAGTTAGATGTGGCCCTTGTGGCTAAAGGGATCAGGGGGTATGGAGAGAAGGCAGGGACGGGATACTGAGTTGGATGATCAGCCATGATCGTATTGAATGGCGAATGGTGCAGGCTCGAAGGGCCGAATGGCCTCTACTCCTGCACCTAATTTCTATGTTTCTATGTTTCTCCATGGTCTCCTCCCACACTCCAAAGGCGTACAGGTTTGTTGGTTAATTTTCTTGGTACAAATGTAAATAGTCCCTGGAGTGTGTGGGATAGTGTTCGTGTGCGAGGTTTATTCACTGCAGATAGAGTTTGATAGTGAAATTGTTTACAGCACAGGATAGGGAAGGTTTTGCGGGATATGGGCCAAACGCAGGCGTGTGGGACTAGTGTGAGCATGTTGGTCAGCATAGGCAAGTAGAGCCGAAGGGCATGTTTCTGCGATGTCAGACGTTATAACATACTTGCCAACTGCAAAGACTGTGAGACCAATAACAATGTTCTGCTTCTTATACATCTCATCGTACACCGTTGCGTTGAAGGTGCCATCCCATATGATTGGAGCTTTCCATTGTGTACAGGTTTGCACATCCGTCCTGGTCCTAGATAGAGGAGGAAAGACAGCTGAGAGAAACAGCCTCCATTCTACATCTTTCATCTCCAGTTCAGATGCTCTGAAGGGGTTACCCAGAATTGATGTTCAAGGGTTTGTGTACAAGTCATTGAAGGCCAACATGCATCTATCTGAGAGAAGCGATGTCAGGGGCAGATGGCATTGTTAGACTTCATTGCAACATGCTGCAATAAGGAAGAGACACAAAATGCTGGAGTAACTCGGCAGTAATGGGTGACGTTTCGGGTCGAGACCCTTCTTCACGCTCTGAGTTATTCCCGCTGAGTTACTCCAACATTTGTGTCTATCTTTGGGGAAAACCAGCATCTGTAGTTGTGCTTTGTGGTAGGAGGACGTGTTGACTCAGTGGACAGCTATTCAAGAACCATTCAACCAATGTAAGCATTGTATCAGGATGCATCACAGCAGGGTTTGGGAACAGCTCCATCCAAGACCGCAGGAAATTGTGGACGCAGCCCAGACCATCGCACAAATCAACCCCATCACGCTGCCTCGGCAAGGCCAGCAGCATCATCAAGGACGAGTCACACCCTGGCCACTCCCTCTTCTCCCCTCTCCCATCAGGCAAAAGGGTGATGCAGCGTTAGGGTTCGATCCTGACTACGGGCGCTGTCTGTACGGACTTTGTACGTTCTCCCCGTGATCTGCGTGGGTTTTCTCCGGGTGCTCCGGTTTCCTCCCACACTCCAAATACATGTGGTGTTGTAGGTTAATTGGCTTTGGTAAAATTGTAAATTGTCCCTGAGTGTGCGTAGGATAGTGTTAGCGTGCGGGGATCGCTGGCTGGCATGGAAACGATGGGCCAAAGGGCCTGTTTCTGTGCTGTATCTCTAAACTAAACTAATGTGTCAAGCTCCCAATGCCCATTGAAGGAAGGCCAATCCAACAAGAGCCCCAGAAACATACAGATGGCAATTTCAGCAACAACACCACAATCCAATAGACAATTGACAGATGTTTGAGAATAAAATGGCACCAACCAATAATCCAGATAGTTGTCTGCATGGGTCCCAGGCCTCAGCTTGAATCCTTTGGGCAAATGACACTTTTCCATGGGAATGAGGCCTTCCAGAAACCTGAAGGCAGATCATTGAATGGTGTTAGCTTGGATATTATTCAATGCAATGAAATACAGATAGATTAAATGCAGTTGAATACAATTACAAATATAAGAAGTGCAGACAATGCAGCCAGCAATCTCCTGGCTGCCTCAACTACCTCCTCTGGCAGCTCGTTCCATACACCCACCCCATCAGATTCCTGTCAAACATTTCCCCTCGACCTCTGGTTCTTGATTAACCTACTCTGGGTAAAAGACTGACCTATTCTCCTCACGATCTTATCCACCTCTGTAAGATCACCCCTCATCCTCCTACACTCCATGGAATGAAGGCCTAGTCTGCCCAACCTCTCTCCTATAACTCAGGCCCCTAGTCCTGAAGCATCCTTGTAAATTGTCTCCGCTCCCAATTCCAGCTGAACAACATTGGCCCCTTTAACAAGGAACTGCAGATGCTGGTTTTCCAAGGAAAGACACAAAATGCTGACGTGACTTAGGGGGTCAGAGGGCACCTCTGAAGACCGTGGATCGGTTATGGTTGGGGTCAGGACCATTCTTCAGCCGGTCTAAAGATGGATCCAGACCCGGAATGTCACATATCCACGCACGGCCCTACATCTAGCCCAATCACTCCCACTGATCCTAACCGATTGCACATTGAAAATTCTGGGTAAATGATTTAAAAGTGGCCAAACATTTCTATGGGACTGTCATGCCTTAGAGGAGGAATCTTGGTGCATAGAACTACCCCCTTGGAACAGACCGATCAAAGGGCTTCATGCAGAATGGGCAACCTTGTGAAACAGTTGACTGCATCTAATGCATCGTCTTTTAGCAGTTCAGTGCAGCATTGTATTAATGTTTTTTAGTTTCATTTAGTTTAGAGATACAGTATGGAAAATGATCCTTCGACCCATTGAATCCACACAGACAAGTGAACCCCATCCATGAACACAATCCCACACACAAGGGACAATTTTACCCAAGCCAATTAACCTACAAATCTGCACTTCTTTACAGTGTGGGAGGAAACCTGAGCACCTGGAGAAAACCCACGCGATCACGGGGAGAATGTACAAACTCCGTACAAACAGCACCCATAGTGAGGTTGGAACCTGTTCACTGGTGCTGTGAGGCAGCAACTTTCCCGCTGAGGGATATGTAAGGATGGTTTAACGCTTTAATTGGGTAGGGCTAACATAAAAACAGCTGGTATCGAGTCCACATCCATCACAGGGAAGTGAACATTCTTGGACCACAACAGCATTGGCATAAAGCAACTAATCAAAACAAGGAAACCAAGACATTAATATAGACGTTGGGAGGTCATGTTGCAGTTGTATAAGATGTCAGTGAGACCGCATCTAGAATATTGTGTTCAGTTCTGGGCACTGTGTTATAGGAAATATATTGTCAAGCTTGAAAGGGTTCAGAGAAGATTTACAAGGATGTTGCCAGGACAGGTGTACAAAATCATGAGAGGAATAGATCGGGTAGATGCACAGAGTCTCTTGCCCAGAGTAGGGGAATCGAGGACCAGAGGACAAAGGTTCAAGGTGAGGGGGAAAAGATTTAATAAGAATCCGAGGGGTAACTTTTTCACACAAAGCTGCTGCCTGACCCGCTGAGTTACTCCAGCACTCTGTAAAACGTCACCTATCCACCCTCCCCTCCACCCACATTCCTTTATCTGCCTTCCCAATTTGCAACTTCAATCCCTTTTATAACACCTTCGGTTTTAATTTCCGACTTTTGTCCCAACCATCTGAAGATCAAATCCCCCTCGCCTGTGTCCACCAAATCAGTCTGAAGGAGGGTCCCAACCCAAAACGTCACCTATCCATGTTCTCCACAGATGCTGCCTGACCCACTCAGTTATGGTGCAGCAGCATCTATGGAGCTAAGGAAATAGGCAACGTTTCGGGCCGAAACCCTTCTGGAAATAGGCAACGTTTCGGGCCGAAACCCGGAAGGGTTTCGGCCCGAAACATTGCCTATTTCCTTAGCTCCATAGATGCTGCCTGACCCGCTGAGTTACTCCAGCACTCTGTGAAACGTCACCTATCCATGTTCTCCACAGATGCTGCCTGACCCACTGAGTTACTCCAGCACTCTGTGAAACGTCACCTATCCATGTTCTCCACAGATGCTGCCTGACCCGCTGAGTTACTCCAGCACTGTGTGAAACGTCACCTATCCATGTTCTCCACAGATGCTGCCTGACCCACTGAGTTACTCCAGCACTCTGTGAAACGTCACCTATCCATGTTCTCCACAGATGCTGCCTGACCCGCTGAGTTACTCCAGCACTCTGTGAAACGTCACCTATCCATGTTCTCCACAGATGCTGCCTGACCCGCTGAGTTACTCCAGCACTCTGTGAAACGTCACCTATCCATGTTCTCCACAGATGCTGCCTGACCCATCCGCTGAGTTACTCCAGCTTTTTATGTCTATCAGCAGCTGGTATCAATTGGGCAGAATGGTTGATTTGAATGCTGTAGTCTCAGCGCTGACCTGGTAACTCTCTAGGATATATACTGCTGAACATTGGCAAACAAACACTGCATTATTTTGTACAAACAGAATCAAAACACTTAGCTGGAACGGTTGTTAAGCAACTTTGAGGCTCGGTAGTTGGAAATGGACATCAAATCTTTATTTACCTCCAAGTTTATTGTTGCTATTATTCCTGCCTTCTGCCTACAGGCAATGCTAATAAAGTCGCCTTTATTTTCTGCACCTGCTTATTATGTTCACGCTTGCATTTTATCAGATAAAAGGCTGGACATTGTTGCAACTTAATATTTCATGATTTTGCTTCAAAGGACCAGTTTGGGGAGCTGCCATCTCTTCATATGATCGCAACGTTTCAGTTGCACAAACTGAGAGAAGAACATTCCTCAGAACAGTTCCTTTGTTAGTCGTTGTGACTGTGATCTTTCTCCACGTTGTCCAGCATTGATCAGGATTGTTGCAATGCACAACTCTCTGTGTGGGGAAACTACTTACATTGGAGAGGGATTGTTATATGAAGACCAGAGCAGGCAGCTCAACAGCCCATGTGTGTTTCCTGGTCAGTGTAGTAGAGATACAGCTCAGAAACAGGCCATTCGGCCCATCGACCAGTGATCACCCCGTACATTAGTTCTATTCTACACCCGAGGGACAATTTATAATTTTACTGAAGCCAATTAACCTACAAACCCGTATGTTTTTGGAGCGTGGGAGGAAACTGGAGCTCCAGGAGAAAAGGCCACAGCGTTACAGGGAGATCGTACAGACGGCACTCGTAGTCAGGGTTGAACCAGTGTCTCTGGGGCTGTGAGGGACAACTGTACCACTGTACACGGACTACATTATAACCAGAGTTCCGTAGATAGGGTAGACAGTCAGAACAGGGCACAGAGTGCTGGAGTAACTCAGCGGGTCAGGCAGCATCTGTGGAGAGAACATGGATAGGTGACGTTTCACAGAGTGCTGGAGTAACTCAGCGGGTGCAGCAGCATCTATGGAGCTAAGGAAATAGGCAACGTTTCGGGCCGAAACCCGGAAGGGTTTCGGCCCGAAACGTTGCCTATTTCCAGAAGGGTTTCAGCCCAAAACGTTGCCTATTTCCTTAGCTCCATAGATGCTGCTGCACCATAACTCAGTGGGTCAGGCAGCATCTGTGGAGAACATGGATAGGTGACGTTTTGGGATGGGACCCTCCTTCAGACTGATTTGGTGGACACAGGCGAGGGGGATTTGATCTTCAGATGGTTGGGACAAAAGTCGGAGATTAAAACCGAAGGTGTTATAAAAGGGATTGACGTTGCAAATTGGGAAGGCAGATAAAGGAATGTGGGTGGAGGGGAGGGGAACAAATAGGTGTGCATTCCAATCAAAAATCAAAGTCCAATCAAGGATAGTCCGAGGGTGTTATCTAAATTATGATCTAATTGAGGTGTTATCTAATTTATTATCTAAATGGTGGCCGATTGGGAAAGGGGGAGATGCAACGAGACCTGGGTGTCATGGTACACCAGTCATTGAAGGTAGGCATGCAGGTGCAGCAGGCAGTAAAGAAAGCGAATGGTATGTTAGCTTTCATTGCACAAGGATTTGAGTATAGGAGCAGAGAGGTTCTACTGCAGTTGTACAGGGTCTTGGTGAGACCACACCTGGAGTATTGCGTACAGTTTTGGTCTCCAAATCTGAGGAAGGACATTATTGCCATAGAGGGAGTGCAGAGACGGTTCACCAGACTGATTCCTGGGATGTCAGGACTGTCTTATGAAGAAAGACTGGATAGACTTGGTTTATACTCTCTAGAATTTAGAAGATTGAGAGGGGATCTTATAGAAACTTACAAAATTCTTAAGGGGTTGGACAGGCTAGATGCAGGAAGATTGTTCCCGATGTTAGGGAAGTCCAGGACAAGGGGTCACAGCTTAAGGATAAGGGGGAAATCCTTTAAAACCGAGATGAGAAGAACTTTTTTCACACAGAGAGTGGTGAATCTCTGGAACTCTCTGCCACAGAGGGTAGTTGAGGCAGTTCATTGGCTATATTTAAGAGGGAGTTAGATGTGGCCCTTGTGGCTAAGGGGATCAGGGGGTATGGAGAGAAGGCAGGTACGGGATACCAAGTTGGATGATCAGCCATGATCATATTGAATGGCGGTGCAGGCTCGAAGGGCCGAATGGCCTACTCCTGCACCTAATTTCTATGTTTCTATGTTTCTATGATGTAGATAGTAGCTCAGGACCGCTCTCTAGTTGTGATAGGATGGTTCAGTTGCCGGGATGAAACTGGCCCTGAATCTGGAGGTGTGTGTTTTCACACTCCTGTACCTCTTGGCTGATGGGAGAGGGGAGAAGAGGGAGTGGCCGGGGTGCGACTGGTCTGTGATGATGCTGCTGGCCTTGCTGAGGCAGCGTGAGGTGTACCAGACCAGGAGCATAAAGTCTCGAATGCAGCAGACTGACAACGCTACCCAGCTGAAAACCAATGGGCACCTTCTATCGTGTAGATAGTTCCTTACCTGAAGAACACAGGGTTCACCAGTGAATAGACAGTGAAGACGAGAAGTAAACACAAGCATTTCTGTCTCATCACCAGGTACCTGAATAATAAGAGAGAGACACACACATCAGTCATGGTGTTACACACCATTCAATCTACCCTGCAACTTATCTACAGTGCTGTCCAATCATTCCATTCTCATCTCCTCCGGGCAAGAGGTACAGAAGTGTGAAAACTCACATCTCCCGATTCAGGGACAGCTTCTTCCCAGCTGTCATCAGGCATCTGAACCATCCTACCACAACTAGAGAGCAGTGCGGAACCACTGTCTAACTCATTGGTGACCCTTGGACTATATAAGGGGTTGGACAGGCTAGATGCAGGAAGATTGTTCCCGATGTTGGGGAAGTCCAGGACAAGGGGTCACAGTTTAAGGATAAGGGGGAAGTCTTTTGGGACCGAGATGAGAAGAACATTTTTCACACAGAGAGCGGTGAATCTCTGGAATTCTCTGCCGCAGAGGGTAGTTGAGGCCAGTTCATTGGCTATATTTAAGAGGGAGTTAGATGTGGCCCTTGTGGCTAAAGGTATCAGGGGGTATGGAGAGAAGGCAGGTACGGGATATTGAGTTGGATGATCAGCCATGATCATATTGAATGGCGGTGCAGGCTCGAAGGGCCGAATGGCCTCAACTCCTGCACCTATTTTCTATGTTTCTATGTTTCTGTACAACTGTAAATGGCTCGATTGTAATCATGTATTGTCTTTCTGCTGACTGGTTAGCACGCAACAAAAGCTTTTCTCTGTACCTCAGTACACGGGACAATAAACTCAACTGAAACTCCAATTCTAAGTAACCTCAATCCCTTTTTGACGAATCAACAGATTCCATTTCAACAACAGTGGTAAACCAGAACATTACAAGCCTAAAAGCCCTTTCTATTTTTTAGTTATTTGATTTTCCTTTTACCACAGACAGACACAAATGCTGGAGTTCTGCCCGACAATAGACAATAGACAATAGGTGCAGGAGTAGGCCATTTGGCCCTTGTGATCATGGCTGATCATCCCCAATCAGTACCCCGTTCCTGCCTTCTGAGGAAGGGTCTCGACCTGAAACGTCGCCTCTTCCTTTGCTCCATAGATGCAGCCTCAGCCACTGAGTTTCTCCAGCATTTTTGTCCACCACAGACCATCAGACAAATCAGACTCCCCACCATTGACTCCATCTACACTTCACGCTGCCTCCCGGAAGCAGCAACATAATCTAGTGCAGCTGACCCGGTCATTGTCTCTTCTCTTCGGGCAGAAGGTAGAGAGAGGATTGAAAGTGCTTCACCAGGCTCAGGAATAGCAATTGTCAACATAAACCTATTAGTCATTTCATCACAGCTTACAACCAACATCGGAACAATCAACTGATGTGAAATGGGATTCACGCGGTCTCAGACAACTGACACAGTACAAGATAGTCACAGAACGCTGGAGAAACTCAGACTGCATCTCTGGAGCAACTTGCAAAATGCTGCACTCAACCCCCCAGAAATCTCCATGGAACCACTAAATAACCACAGCTAACAATGTTCAAGAAGGAACTGCAGATGCTGGAGAATCGAAGGTACACAAAAAAGCTGGAGAAACTCAGCGGGTGCAGCAGCATCTATGGAGCGAAGGAAATAGGCAACGTTTCGGGCCGAAACCCTTCTTCAGACTGATCTTCAAACAGCTAACAATGGCCTGTTTCCTTTATCATCGTTTCTTTTTTGCCCGTCGTTTATTAATGTGTTCTGTCTCTCTACATCACCGTCTATATATCTCTTGTTTCCCTGGCCAGTTGACGAAGCCTCTCGGCTCTTCAGAGATGTGTGAATTTATGGAATTCTCTGCCACACAAGGCAGTCGAGGCTAATTCACTGGATGAATTTGAAAGTTAGTTAGAGCTCTAGGGGCTAGTGGAGCCGAGGGATATGGGGAGAAGGCAGGCACGGGTTCCTGATTGTGGATGATCAGCCATGATCACATTGAATGGCGAATGGTGCAGGCTCGAAGGGCCAAATGGCCTCCTCCTGCACCTATTTTCTATGTTTCTATGACTCGAAACGCCAACCATTCTTTCTCTCCATTGATGCTGCCTGTCCCGCTGAGTTACCCCAGTAGTTTGTTTCTATCTTCGGATAACAAGATAAAGATTCACTCAATTTAACAATCGCAACATCCCAATTCCCGATGATTTGGTGTCCACCACGCCGGGATGTCCACCGACCCTGCACTGTCCACTGCAAGGGCCAGGAAGCGAGCGGGCAAGATCATCTCTGACCCCTCTCACCCTGGCCACAAACTCTTTGAATCACTTCCCCCTGGAACTGTCAAAGCTGCCACAGCCCGACATAAAAACAGTTTTTATTCACGAGTAGCAGCTCTACACAACAGCCAAAAATCTGTAGCCTCCCTTTTGCTCTGGTATTTTATTTAATTCTTCCCATGTTTAAATTATAATATTTTATTCTTAATTGTTTACTGTATGTCATGTTGTTACTTGCGAGCGGAGCACCGGGGCAAATTCCTTGTATGTGTACATTGTGTATTCAATTCAATTCAATATCTCATTCTCATTTGCAACGTTGTTTAATTGAGCGAGAAAGATCAGTCGAGACCAGGAACCGCAGATGTTGGAATACGAGCAAAACACAAAGTGCTGGAGGAACTCAGCGGGCCAGGCAGCGTCTGTGGAGGATAGACGTGTCTGAAGAAGGGTCTCGACCCAAAACGTCACCCATTCCTTCTCTCCAGAGATGCCGCCTGTCCCGCCGAGATATTCCAGCACTTTGTGTCTATCTTCGGTTTAAACCAGCACCTGCAGTTCCTTCCTGCATATCTATCCCATCCATTGAAGACCGTGTTTACAGATTTCACTGTTCCTTTCGATTACATATGACACATGAACTCTCTTGGCTTGACTCGGGTTGGGACCCTTCTTCAGACCCGAACCCGAAACGTCACCTATCCATGTTCTCCACAGATGCTGCCTGACTCGCTGAGTTACTCAGCACTCTGTGAAACGTCACCTATCCATGCAGATGCTGCCTGACTCGCTGAGTTACTCCAGCACTCTGTGTGTGTGTGTGTGTGTGTGTGTGTCCCTCTCTCGCTGCTCGTTTGATCAGTAGCGTTGCTTGATTTCTTTCCCAGTAGTCGAGGGTTAGAGCAAGAGATAAGGTGGGGAGTCGGAGCAACAAATCCCAGCACTGTGGCTCCCCGCCCGCTGCCCGACCTGATCGCCAACATCTATCTGCCTGCTCAATATATCTCCCCACCCCAGCACCCAGCACCCAGCACCGCCTGTTGCTACAGTTCTGTCCCCCTCTCCACATCTATCTGCCTCTCTATGTATCTCAGTCCCTCTGTCTCTCTTCATATCTCCATGTCTCTCTCTGTTTCTGTCTCTCGGTGTGTTTGTCTCAAAACACAACAATCTGCGCATCTCAGAAAGTAAACGAACATCTAAACGAACACACGCCTGAATGCAAACGCAAAATGCCCCATCGTCTTTTGGAATAAGCAGTGAGCGGAGGCTGAGAAACTTCACCCCGCGCCCGGGGGTATGTTCATTGAGGTTTGGGGAGAGAGGAGGGGGAAGGGGAGAGGGGGGAGAGATGGGAGAGGGTGGGAGAGGGGGGGGAGAGAGGGGGGGGGGGGGGGGGGGGGGGGGGAGGGATAGAAGGAGAGGCCACTCACTTTAGGCAGGAGATGCACTTGGTCCCCATGGACGTCATGGGCAGTGCCGTGTACAGGGAGCCGGGCTGTGGCGCGGTGTCGGGACCAGCGCTGGTCGCTGTTGGAGTGGCGAGGAGGCGCGGCTATGGACCCACACACACACCCACAGACACACCCACACACACAGACCCCCCCCCCCACAGACACACACACACACACACACACACCACACACACAGACACCCCCCCCCCCACACACAGACACACCCCCACACACAGACACACCCACACACACACACACCCCACACACAGACACACCCACACATAGACACCCCCCCCACACAGACACACCACACACACAGACACACCCACACACATACACACGCACAGACACACCCACACACAGACACCCCCACACACAGACACCCCCCACACACAGACACACCCACACACAGACACCCACACACAGACACCCCCACACACAGACACCCCCACACACAGACACACCCACACACAGACACCCCCCCCCCCACACACACACACAGCCCACCCCACCCCCACACATACACACACACACAGACCCCCCCCCCCCCACACACACACACACACACACACACACACACACACAGACACCCCCCCCCATTATTATCCTTAATAATCTGAAGAAGGGTTTCGACCTAAAACGTCACCAAAACTCATATGTCAGGCTGTTATTCATCGATTACAGCTCGGCATTTAACACAATCATCTCCTCCAAACTGGTTGCCAAACTCGCTAAACTTTGCAATTGGATCCTCGCCAAACACATCCACAGCCCACATTCTGTTCGTATTGGTGGAAATGTGTCAGCCTTGATAACAATCAGCACGGGAGCACCACAAGGCTACGTGCTCTGCCCCCTGCTGTACTCACTCTATACTCATGACTGCGTAGCCAGTCACAGTGCGAACTCCATCATCAAGTTCACTGATGACACCACTGTTGTGGGACGTATCACTGATGGGGATGAGTCCGAGTATAGAAGAGAGATCGAGCAACTGTCCATATGGTGCCAGCACAATAACCTGGCCCTCAACACCAGCAAAACCAAGGAACTGATTGTGGACTTTGGAAGGAGTAAGAGGGGGACCCACAGCCCCGTTTATATCAACGGGTCGATGGTTGAAAGGGTCAAGAGCTTCAAATTCCCGGGCATGCACGTCTCTGAAGATCTTTCCTGGTCCGAGAACACTAACGCAATTATCAAGAAAGCACATCAGCGCCTCCACTTCCTGTGAAGATTACGGAGAGTCGGTTTGTCAAGGAGGACTCTCTCTAACTTCTACAGGTGCACAGTAGAGAGCATACTGACCGGTTGCATCGTGGCTTGGTTCGGCAATTTGAGCGCCCTGGAGAGGAAAAGACTACAAAAAGTAGTAAACACTGCCCAGTCCATCATCGGCTCTGACCTTCCTTCCATCGAGGGGATTTATCGCAGTCGCTGCCTCAAAAAGGCTGGCAGTATCATCAAAGACCCACACCATCCTGGCCACACACTCATCTCCCTGCTACCTTCAGGTAGAAGGTACAGGAGCCTGAAGACTGCAACGACCAGGTTCAGGAATAGCTACTTCCCCACAGCCATCAGGCTATTAAACCTGGCTCGGACAAAACTCTGATTATTAATAACCCATTATCTGTTATTTGCACTTTACCAGTTTATTTATTCATGTGTGTATATATTTATATAATGGTATATGGACACATTGATCTGTTTTGTAGTAAATGCCTACTATGTTCTGTGTGCTGAAGCAAAGCAAGAATTTCATTGTCCTATACAGGGACACATGACAATAAACTCACTTGAACTTAAACTTAAACTTAAACATTCCTTTTCTCCAGAGATGCTGCCTGTCCCGCTGAGTTACTCCAGCTTTTTGTGTCTACCTATCCTTACTAAGGATTGTGATATGGTTATTTGAAAATTCCGTGTCTTCGATGACTTGTTTAGTTGGTGCCGTGGTGGGCATGTCACCACCGTTTTGTTTTGAAGTATTACTTTTGGTATCGTACTTGAATACATTATTTTTGATTTAAAAATAAAACATTCCAGAGTGGTGCAGGTTTGTAGGTTCATTGTCTTGGTGTAAATGTAAATACAATGCAGAGAAAGGATCTCCTGTGGCGTTCTGTGCTGCATCTTGGTGGAACCAGTCTGTTGCTGAAGGTGCTCCTCAGGTTGACCAGTGTGTGTCACGGGGATGGAGGGGGTGAGCTGTATTGTCCAGGATGCTCCGCAGTTTGAGGAGCATCCTCCCCTCCAAGACCAACCTCCCATGAATCCAACTCTGCTCCCAGGATGGAGCCAGCCTTCCTGATGAGCTTGTTGATCCTGTTGGCACCCAGCAGTCTTCGCCCTGCTGCCCCAGCACATGGCAGTGTACAAGATGGCACTGGCTACCACTGATTGGTAGAACATATGCAGCATCTTACTGCAGATGTTGAAGGAGCGGATGAGGGATTACGTGAAGAGCCCGCTCAGCACGCATGCGCGACATACTTCAAAGCAGCGGAGTGGAATCACAGACAGACACAGTTATTGAAATAAACATAGTAAAGAAAAGGAGACATCAGTTTATGAGTTTGACCCATATTATTGAGGGTGGGAGCGGAGGGCACGTAATCCCTCATCGTAACTCCTCATAAAATACAGATCAAACTTCAAACTGGTAAGTTCTCGTTTAGTCTTACTATTTCACTTCGGAGTCACGTGAGTGACTACGTGAAGATTTTAAAGCTCTGTGATTTCAAACCGTGTAACAGTTCATACTTCACTCGCTGCCGAAGTCTTTCGAGGGAGGAAGTATGTTATCGTAATCAACCATGAATCTGTTTGTAAAAACAATAATGGTGTTATTAACAATAACAAGATCAAATGCTCCCCCGGGCTTAAATTATATATTTTTTGCAGATTCTTTTTCTGCAAACGATACAGGTTCTGTCAGTGGAAAGTTTGGAGCGTATACTCCCTAGACCACCCCGCTGTAGCCAGGATGTGGTCCATTGGCACGTCCATCCTCTTAGTCACTGATGTGGATGCTGCCCTGGTGGAGTAAGATTTATACACGTTAGTATTTACTCCAGCAACTCCCAGTACCTGCTTGAGCCACTTGAGATAGTTGGCTCGTCACCTGACCATAACGTTTCTTGTGGCTGACCCATAAGGCTTTTTCTCTCCCTCGAGGATTACTTATTGTGTCGATGTAGTTCAATAAGTGGGTCATGACACATAAACGTGGTTCAGGTGGGTATGCCCGGAATTCCATGACTAGACCTGATGTTCCTGGTCTGCTCTGTTTGCCCAGTCCCTAATAGTAATGTAACGTGGTGTAGTGGACCATATTGTCCAATCGTAGTGGATGGAGGAACTGGACTCTTTGTGCTGAGACAAGGCCATCAGCATGTCCCTTCAGGGTGGGCTGTTCCAGGTTGAGGGACCTGGCTGGTGACCATCCCCTAAGGTACGTCAGGTCCACACTGACATCCCAGATTTGGGTGTACCTGGGTCTGGGGGATTAACCTCTCCTGAATTTGATCACCAGCGGGAGGTGCCCTATGGCCTGGGGTCCTGGTGCCCGAGTTAAGTAGGCTGACAGAGCACTTTTGGCTGAATCCTTTATTGTGGTGAAGTCCTGCCAGAACTCCAGTACAGGTTTTTGTTGTAGTTGAATGTGTAGTTCCTGTGTTTGAGCAGTCTCTTCCCACTTCTTGATGTTCGTCAGGTATGTTCCCTAGTGGACATGCGACGGAATGCTGTCATCATGTTGATAGTGCTGTCTGATCCAGGCCCAGCAGTGGTCTTCCCAATTCTGCAATCCAGGCCCAGCAGTGGTTTTTTAATGGCCTTGTCAAGGACCACTGGGAACCCTGACTGTGGTTTTAGTCCACTGTATTTTGTGTAGTCCCCGACTGATGAGGCGTAGTACCCGACTGATGATGTACCTATTGATGAGATAGAAGAAGGGGAGAACATAGAGATTAGATTCCCCCCCCTCAATACGTGTGCATGTATCCATAGCCGCTGCCTTGAGTTTGGTTTCATGCGACAAACATTGGTACGTGACGATTTAATTGAAATATAAGGAAGTCGATATCTGGGGACCATATTGCTTTGTAATCTCAGCAAATATTTTGGTTTAAATGTTCGTTTACACTATTTAGCTCACCTGATAGATAAGTTACTGATGGTCAAACATGTTTGACGACATACGGTTACCAATTGTTAAATAAATAGTCACATAATATCAATTTTATTCCGCCCAAGTGGTTTGGTATACGTCACCACTGTGATGTTGTTAATTTATAAACCAACATGCAACACGGTGCACTACTGAGCAATATGCTTCACTAATAGTAAGTAATTTTATTATATAGCACGTTTAAAGTCAACTCGCATTGGCACCAAGTGCTTGCAAAGCTCAGTATCTATATCAGAATACTCAAGAAAAAAGGTGGAAAGCATACAAATACAATCCTCCTTCTCTGAAGAGCTTGAGACTGCTACACAATTGCATTTACATATGATTTCCATAATGACACTGGCCACTTAAAACAACTTTGGATGTTTGCATACCATAGAAAAAGGTTAACAAACAAGAAAAAATGGACACAACACATGTATAGAGTTTGACACATACATCCCCCCACAGCAGAATCAATCTCCACTGTGCGGAAGGCATCAGAAATGTTAAGTTCACTTCCTATGAAACCCCGAGGTCAGGTCCATTTGTGGCCTTACAGCCAGTCCGATGAATATACTCAATAGAACATACTCAAAATTACTAACTAGGTTAATGCCCAGTGTCTAAGTGTTGATAACTCCAGATTAGCCCATTTGCCACCATATTCTAGGTATGGACTATAGTTGAACACTAGTATCTCAGCTCACTGGAAAGGTACAATGTTCAGTAGCTAGTAAAGCTGCTACTGATCCCAATATTTATGACTTCCTGAGAAGTTGCAGCGCATTGCGAGCAGTAGGGTCAGGTGTTTTGCCATACTACCCTGTCCCTCTGGGATGAGCATGCGAAAATGATAGCCGACGTCAGGGATATCAAATTCATTTTGAGATATTTGGGTTTTTAAAAGCTATGCTCAATGTACCCCCCCAATAACAGTGGGCACTTTGAGTAAATGCAATTTAGGGGAGGCGTGATGAAATCCAACACCTCATGACTACCTGTCTTGGAGAGGTAGTAAGCTGGCCACCAGTTGAGACTGAAAAGCCATCTCGCTAGTGATGGAGCCACATAGCGGCCACACCCAGCAGCTCTTCCTGATCCTGTACCTCAGCATACTCCACTTCAGCCAGTGACCCCTCTTCTTGACCAGCCCAGCTCTGGACCCCATCGATCCCTCGACAAGGGAGATGGCCAGTGTGGAAACACTGGAGTGGGAGTGTTGAGCTCCCTTGGCGGACTTGTCCCTCTGTGGACCGCAGCGTGTGTGGTCCCGTTGCCGCCTCTCCCCCCTCCACGCATCTCAGCGGTTCTCGGGCGGCGAGTCTCCTTGTGCCGCGCATGCGTGCTGAGCGGGCTCTTCACTCACGTGACTCTGAAGTAAAATTGTAAATTGTCCCTAGTGTGTAGAATAGTGTTAGTGTGCGGGGATCGCAGGTAAGTGCGGTGGGACAAAGGACCTGCTTGGACATTGTATCTCTAAACTAAACTAGTGAGACCACAACTGGAGTATTGTGTGCAGTTTTGGTCCCTTAATTTGAGGAAGGACACTCTTGCTATTGAGGGAGCTCAGCGTAGGTTCACCAGGTTAATCCCTGGGATGGCGGGACTGTCATATGCTGAGAAAATGGAGCAGCTGGGCTTGTACACTCTGGAGTTTAGAAGGATGAGAGGGCATCTTATTGAAACATATAAGATTATTAAGGGTTTGGACACGCTAGAGGCAGGAAACATGTTCCCGATGTTGGGGAAGTCCAGAACCAGGGGCCACTGTTTAAGAATAAGGGGTAAGCCATTTAGAACGGAGAGGAGGAAACATTTTTTCACACAGAGAGTGGCGAGTGTGGAATTCTCTGCCTCAGAGGCCGGTGGAGGCCAGTTCTCTGGATACTTTCAAGAGAGAGCTAGATAGGGCTCTTAAAGATAGCGGAGTCAGGGGATATGGGGAGAAGGCAGGAACGGGGTTCTAATTGGGGATGATCAGCCATGATCACATTGAATGGCTGTGCTGGCTCGAAGGGCCGAATGGCCTACTCCTGCACCTTTTGTCTATAAACATTTGATGAATTATCTTACAAGAGACTGTGGCAATCTGCGACGTGGTCAGGAAATGAGTGAAGCTGAGTAAATGGGCCAGATCATCAGGATGTGGCTGGAAATGACTCAACATCTTGGTCTGTGTTGGTTTCTAATTATTTTTATGTGGAAATAAAACAGTACGTGAGGACGCAGGAAGCATCACACACATCGACGACTCAAACACGTGTGACCATCGGTCGCCATTAGCAGTGGCAGCCTCGCCAACAGTCTGTCTGTCCTTTCTTCTCTTATTCTTATTTTTAGTATGTGAGCGGCCTGTCCCACTTACGTGATTTTCTCGGCGACTCGTCATAGTCTCGGCAGGTCACCGAAAATCTTCAACATGGTGAAAATCCAGCAGCGACCAGAAAAATGTACGACTCTTTGCTCACATGTAGCGGGGAGATACCTGTATGGTCCTGAGTAGTCGCCCAAAGAGTCGTACCTTTTTGTGGCCCTTTAGTGTTCTTTAGTTTGTTTGATGCGTGGGGGAGGGGGGGTTGGGGAAAATTTTTTCAATCCCTTACCTTGACGGAGATGCGATTTTTTTCCCGTATCGTTTCACCGTCCCCACTGCGGCCTAACATCGTGGAGTTGGCGGCCTTTCCTGGGCGAGGTGATCGCTGGTCGGCACGGACTCGTTGGGCCGAAGGGCCTGTTTTCACGCTGTGAAAAGCTAAATGGGTGAAGTTCAGCGGGGGCTTCTGCCACGCTCCAGTGGTTTGCCCCCCCCCTCATGACATAGTTACAGAGTGAGGAAAGGATGTAAAAAGTGTTATAACTGAGCCAAGCGTTTGGCCGTGCACCATATCTCATGTATCTCAACTGCTAACCACAAACAGCAGCGATATGCATAGATTATTCTATGATTTAAAAGCTGGAGGAACTCAGCGGGTCAAACAGCATTTGTAACAGGGAAAGGAACTGTGAACATTTTGGATTATACACCCGCATCACAACCTATGGAGCTGTATCTTGATGTCCTGACTCTTCTGCTTATTGTCTCTGAAGTCAAGTGTAGCATTCGCCTACTTTCCTACTATCTAGTTGTCTACTTGTCTACACCTTCTGTGAGCCTTGAACTTGGCCTCCAAATCCCTCTGCAAATTAATGTTGTTAAGGGCCATCATTTACTGTATTCTCTCCCCTTACGTTCAACCTCCCAAAGTGCAACAACTCACTCTTGCATTGATTAAACTCCATTGATTAAACTCTGTACTCACGTACTGCATAAATACGTGGTGCTCCACCTGCAACTGCTCGGACAGGAAGGCTCTGCAGAGGGTAGTGAGGGGAGCAGAGAGGATCATTGGCGTCTCCCTACCCTCGGTACAAGAACTGTTCCAGAGCCGCTGTCTGAAGAAAGCACAGAGAATTGCCAAGGACAAACTGCACCCCCTCCACACACACCTGGATCTCCTGCCATCAGGCAAGAGATATCGAAGCATCAAAGCCCGGACTACGAGGCTGCTAAACAGCTTCCTACCACAGGCTGTGAGGCTGCTAAACAGTCACTCTGCACTCACAGTCACTTGACTTGACTCTGCGGCTGGCACGGACACTTTAATAACTGGCACTGGCCACTCAAATCAGCGGCCCCGGACATTTTTTATGATTGGTTTACTGTATTTTAACATTGTGTTTTTTTACCTGCTTTTAACTATTTATACTGTTCCATCAGGGACTGGATTGTTTTTTTTTAGTGTTATTATGTGTGAAGTGTTTTTAAATTTCATGTGCGATGCTCCGCTATTCACTGGGAAACGTCTTTTCATTTTGCACTGTACAACTGTTGCTTGCAAGATGACAATAAAGGTTGATTGATTGATTGATCTGCCAATTCCCCATTCATTTCTGTAGCTGATCTGTATCTTGCTGAATGTCTGACAGCCTTCCTCTCTGTCTGCAACTCCCCCAGTGCTGGTGTCATCACCATCCCATCCATATTTACGTCTAGATCAAACAGCGGCTGTCCCAGCAGAGATCCTTGTGGAACCCCACCGGTCACAGATCTCCAGTCTCAATATCTTCCTTCTATCTCAACCTCCTCTTCTATGAATAAGCCAGTTCTGAATCTATACCACCAAGTCGCCTTGGATTCTGTGCATCTTAATTTTCTGGATCAGCCTACCATGAAGAACTTTATCAATGGCCTTACTAACATCCACATAGACAACATTCACCTTCATCAATCTTCTTCATCACCTCAAAAATCTCAATCAAATTAGTACGACACAAAAAGCTGGAGTAACTCAGCTCTGGAGAGAAGCAATGGGTGACGTTTCGGGTCAAGATCCTTCTTCTTCTTTGGAGTTTTACGGCAGCCGGCATCCGCAATGTTGCATTGCTGCCACCTTCTGGCTTCATTCCACAGTACTCATGTCTTTATATTAGATCCTGTTTATAAGCCCAGAGGCCCTCAAGAAATCAAACAACAACGTTATTCCTTTGGTTACACAAAAAAGCTGGAGAAACTCAGCGGGTGCAGCAGCATCTATGGAGCGAAGGAAATGCACCTCCAGCACTATTATCTACCACTGCCCAAGCGAAATATGAGATGCTGTTCCTCCAAATTGTGTTTAGCCTCACTCTGACAATGGAGGACACGAGGACAGAAAGGTCTGTGTAGGAATGGGAAGGAGAATTAAAGTGTCCAGCAAAGACATGCTGGCTATCCCTAATTAGTGCAGTCTCTTCCAAATGTGAGAACCCTCTCTTGAGAATAGGATCCTGTTTGTGTGAAAAGGTTTCCCATAGTATCCATTCTCATGAATCTTCCCCCTCACATTAAACTAATGCCCTCTAGCTTTAGACTCCATTACCCTGGGAAAAAGACTGTGGCTATTCACCTTCTCTATGTCCCTCGTCATTTTATAAACCTTAATAACATCTCCCCTCAGCCTCCTACGCTCCAAGGACAAAACCATGCAGCCTCTCCTTGTAACTCAAAACCTTCAGACTTGGCAACAGCCAGCTTGCAGCCCAGCGGTATGAATCTCGATTTCTCTAACTTCAAGTAAGGAGACCAATTCACTGGGTGTGTTCAAGAGAGAGTTACTGTGGAAGAAAATATTAATCTCCTTTCTTGTTTAATTTTGATTTGGAATTGGACAAGGTAACGAAAGGGTGTTTGGATGTGACAATTTGGAATCTCTCGTTGACCAGGTGTAGAAGAAGTTTGTGGGAATCGGCAAAGTAAGATTAGACGTATTACCTCTTGTCTAGGAATATGTTGAAGGGTGGATGGTAAATGTACCTGAAATAGTAGATGGAGTTAAGGAAGCTTGTTTCTCTCAGCAGTGTGTTACAGTAGACCACCCGCGCCCCCAACCGCTAGTATCGTTGCAGTAAATGGGGGGCTTATGTATGGTTGGCTCGGAGAGGAGATGGTGAGCTATAACAACCTAGTGCACTGTATCTGTTTACTGATGTGTGTGTATATATATATATATATTCTATGGTGTATAGACACACTGATCTGATCTGTATTTAAGACTACAATATCCTGTTGTGCTGCAGCAACGCAATAATTTCAGTGTCGTATCTGGGACACTCTTGATTTGACGAAGAACCATTTATACACGAGTCATCCCTCTTCTCCTCTCCCAATGGGTAGAAGACGGAAAAGCTTGAAAGCAACAGATTTTGGGACCAACTTCTTCCCCGCAGTTATCAGTGCTTTAGACCCCATCTACCAACTTACCTGGAAAATCGTGCGTTACAAACGTGATCGAGCGTTTAGAAGAGGGTTAATGTCCATTAGCATCATCTACACGAGGGGCAAGTTACGATGCCCAATTAACCAGCCAACCAGCACTTCTTTGGCAGAGTAGCAGCGCAGACAGATCGTGTCCACGTATCATTGCATACATTTCAGGGAGTCGTCTTTGTTCATCGTTATGCAGGTGGGAGATTGCAACCTTCACCTGGCCCACCCTGTTTCGACGAATGCAATCAACCTGGCGTGGACAAACAGAAGATCAAACAGAACAAGTTGTCTTACAACTTTAGGCTGTGCAGAGTACCAGTGGAGGTAGTCTAAGCCCAAAGACAAAGAATAACTGGCTTGATGCTGCACTTGATTCAGTTCATTACTGCACTTTTTTTAATTTTTATTTTTTTTTTTTTAATTTTATTAGAAGTAAGCACAGTCATATGGCACCAAAGTGCCTAATATATATTTTCATAATACATTTTATGTACAACTTCTTTTTTTTTTTTTGTTACATTGAAAAAAGATGAGAATAAGAAAAAGAAGTTAGATAGTAAAGGATAGAAAAATGTGAAATATATAGTGTGTGAAGAAAGAAAACGAGTAAATGAAGAAAGTTGAGAGAGAAAATAGTGAAAAGAAAAGGAGATCATTATTTATAATCTTGACCAACCCTCGTCCAGTCCTGAAACAGTTATTTTTTACAATTGTGTTGCACCATATGATTCCAAAAAAACGACGAATGGAGACCAACTGGTTATGAATTGGTCTGATTTATCCATTAGGAGGAATCGCATTTCCTCAAGATGAGCGGTGTCCAACATACTTGCAATCCACATTTTAAGCGTTGGTATTGATGTACCCTTCCAAAATTTAAGTATTAATTTTTTTGCTATTATTAAATCATAGTTAAGGAATAAATTTTGAGATGTGTTCAATTTATTCCCATCTTCCATTACACCAAATATAATCATTTCAGTATTAGGTTCCATTCTCGTCTTGAATAATTTTGTAAATATTTCAAAAATATCATTCCAAAATCTATAAAGTTTTATGCAGGAAACTAAGGAGTGTGTTATAGTTGCCTTTTGGGCTAGACATTTATCACAAGTGGCGGATATATTTGGATAAAATTTGTTCAATCTTGTTTTTGAATAATATAATCTATGTACAATTTTAAATTGAATTAGATTATGTCTTACATTAATTGAACATTTGTGAATATATATCAGGTATTTTTCCCATTTAACCTTAGTAATTTTTATCATTAATTCCCGTTCCCACTCTTCTCTAAGTACCTCTGTCGATGGTAGGTCTATATTTAGAATACTATTATATAAATAGGATATTAATTTTTGTGAGTCAGCTTCAATATTCATTGCTTCTTCCAATAAGTCAGGAGTTACTTTTTGATATCCTTGTATATATTTTTTCACAAAGTCGCAAATCTGAAGATATTTAAAATATTGGTTGTTTTTTTTAATTTAAATTTTAATTGTAGTTGTTGGAATGATAGTAGGTTTTCCCATTTCGTACATATCCCTGATCCTTCTAATTCCGAGACTTTCCCATTGGTTATATGTCTTATCAATAAGAGATGGTTTAAATAAAGGGTTATTCGCAATTGGCATTAACAGTGATAGATTTCTTAATTTTAAAGATAATTTTATTTGTTTCCAAATTCTTATTGTACCATATATAATTGGGTTCTTCTTATATATTGTGTTATTCAGTTTTTTTGGGGAAAAGAGGATCGTTCCTATATTACAAGGATGACAATCCTCCTTCTCCATTTTTATCCATTCTGTCTGTTGTGTAGAACTATCCAACCAATAAATCATATTCTTAATATGCACTGCCCAGTAATAATACATAAAATTCGGAAGTGAAAGTCCCCCGACCTCTTTTGGTTTACAGAAGTGTTTTTTTGTGATTCTATGTGATTTATAGTCCCAAATATAATTTGTAATGTTAGAGTCTAATTTTTTTTTTTATATTTTGGTATATATACCGGTATAGACTGAAATAGGTATAGTAATTGTGGTAGGAAGATCATTTTTATTGCATTTATTCTACCTAATAATGATAAGGGAAGTGTTTTCCAAAATTTAATCTGTGTATTAAGTTTATTTAATAAAGGTATGAAATTAGCATTGAATAATGCTTTATATTTTCTAGTAATCTGAATACCCAAATATTTAAATTTTTCTGTTGCGATTTTAAAGGGGAACTTCAATAAGTGTGTAGGTTCTTGAGGTTTTAATGTCATGATTTCACTTCTGTTCCAGTTTATTCTATATCCAGAAAAAGACCCAAATTCCTCTATTAAGTTTAATAAATTTGGTATGCTCGTTTGTGACTTTGTAATATATAAAAGTATATCGTCTGCATATAACGAGATTTTATTCTTTGAGTCCCTGGTATTATAGCCCTGAATATTCGGATGAATTCTTATACTTTCAGCCAGGGGTTCTATCATAAGGGCAAATAGCAGGGGTGATAGTGCACATCCCTGCCTATTACCCCTTGATAGTTGAAATTTTTGAGATAACATGTTACTAGTTAAAATTCTTGCCGTCGGTTTATCATATAATAATTTTACCCATGTTATAAAATTCTCTCCCATATTAAATTTTTGTAGTTCATTACTGCACTTGATCCAAGATATAATTGTCACAGAAACAGAAGCAAGGATGATATTACTTGGCTTTCTAATTAGGAAGTTGCCTCAGCAAAATATTAGAGTGGGCATGAATCCGTTAAGTTGCATCTGCATGGCCTTCTGCTTTCATATTATACACAATACATCCATATATAGTAACAATGTCAAGCCAAGACTGGCCTTGGGCAATAACAATGTACAGTCTCCACCCATCTGATCAACCGATCATCTCTCTCCACTCACTACCTGGTGGCCAATCCCATCACCACATTCCACTTCCCCTCAAAGGGCTACAGTTCTGCCCATGTGTCTAAAATGAAGTACGTCATGGAACTCTTCCACTGAACGATATTATCTGTACTACATCTAACAACCTTCCCAATGTCACCTGAGAAGATAGACACAGCATGCTGGAGTAACTCAGCAGGACAGGCAGCATCGTTGGAGAAAAGGAATGGGTGACGTTTCGGGTAGAGACCCTTCTTTTGACCCAAAACGCCACCCATTTCTTCTATCCGTAGATGCTGCCTGAGCCACTGAGTTACTCCAGCCTTTTGTGTCCATCTTCGATGTAAACAGCATCTGCAGTTTCTTCCCACGTACAAGCCATCTAAGAACTCAATACAAGCAGTTAGATACAATTACATATTAATGTTCCTGTTTGGTGCCTTTTATCAA